>NC_064600.1:1237034-1558284 GCF_943734735.2 Anopheles gambiae | reverse complement strand
TGCTTGGACATTTTGCGATGGCGCAACACGCACCATCAGCCAAGATTTAGTACAATATTACGCGCGCTTGCATCAAGGACCCTGCCGAAAAACTGCCCAGAGGGCAGCAAAAAGTATGCTGCACGTGTGCGCGAGTTTGATTTCAAGCCAATCAGATAATTATCAAAGATTGCGCAAGACAAGCAGCGGACTCGGCACACTTCTCGCATACTGAACAATACTAGCTTCGCCCCTCAAATTTGGCGCTGCATCCCTGTACCGATACGGAATGAATTATAATCTTGCCCAATTTTAGCTTCACCGTCCAACGAAATTGCCTAAAATGATAGAAAATAGAATCCGCCAGATTGCCCAATCGAGACGAAGGTTTGCATGTTATCACTTCCTCTTGCTGATATTTCATTAGAAATCATCGAAAATTACAGTAGTGATGTGCGCTCCCACGACTCCGATCAGACTTCGCCATTTGTTAGTCCGATTCTGACTCCGCAAAATCCGAACCACTAGTTCCGCCCGGAGTCGGAGTCGTTCGGTGTTGCACGGAGTCGTTCAAGATGGGAGTCCGGAGTTGCACGGAGTCGGAGTAGTCCGCTGTCGTCTGGAGTCATCCAGAGTCGTCCAGAGGCGCACTGCGTAGGCCTTCGATTCGAAGGTCGACTCCGGACGACTCCGACTCGAACCGATTCCGGACGACTCCGATCGTCTCCGGACGACTACGACTCTGAATGACTCCGGACGACTCTGACTCGGAACGACTCTGACTCCGAACGACTCCGGACAAATCCGAACGACTCTAACTCCGAACGATTCCAGACAACTCCGAACGTCTCTGATCGACTCCGGACGACTATAGATGACTCAGGACAACTCCGACTCCAAATGACTCCGGACGATTCTGACTCGGAGACCGAACGACTCTAACTCCGAACGATTCCAGACAACTCCGAACGTCTCTGATCGACTCCGGACGACTATAGATGACTCAGGACAACTCCGACTCCAAATGACTCCGGACGATTCTGACTCGGAGCGACTCTGACTCCGAACGACTCCGGACAAATCCGAACGACTCCGGACAAATCCGAACGACTCCGAAGAAATCCGAACGACTCCGAACGACTCCAGACGACTCCGATCGATTCCAGACGACTCCGGACGACTCTGGACAACTCTGACTCCGAACGACTCCGAACAACTCCGAACAACTCTGGATAATGCTGGGCGGACCTACCTCCCTACCTACTACCTAGAATCGGTTCCGAAATTATCGGAGTCGGATCGAAGTCGACTCCGTATTTTTGACAACTTTACCCATCACTAAGATACAGTGAAGTCTAGCTAAGCTTCATGGGACTGCTTACGAAGATTTTCATCTTAGGGGAAATCAATCCACGTTTTGCTACGCCGCAGCTAAGCGGTAACCAATGATAATACGGCGTTCTTTGAGGACAAAACAAAATATGTATGTAAAAACTGTCATTCAAATTTTCAAACAATCGCACATTCAGTTTAGAGAAATTCGTCTTAGGGAGACGTAAATCTTGCACAGAGAAACACTGTAATAGAATATTGAGATTGGCTCGAACGAAGCTGGACGCAGTGTAGAATCATTTTTTTTTTTTTTTGGTGTCAGACTTCAAATGCATGACACATAACGACATCCAACGTCACACGTTTTCCTGTACCGTACGGGCAAAATAATGAAATAAATAAATACCATTACAACGATAGCTTCTGCTCTCCCCGCCTTGATCACTGCCATCCGATCAGAACGCGGTTTGAGAGTTAGACATGAGCGAAATTGATCTGTTTGTCTGCCAACAAGTGGCACCGGAATCGGGCAGCGCTAGGGGGTTGCAGGAGGGTCGGGCAGGATGATATTCCTCAACCCCGGCATGCACACAGCACCAGGCCCAAAGGTGCTATTTTCGTGATCGGGGCCCGTACCATTTCTACACATACACACACACACACACACACACCCAGATATAAGAAGTAATATATCATGGGGGTGGTACTTGCGGGGGAAGGGTGCAAGGACAGGACGGGAGATTGGTAATAGTGGCGGTGATTGGCATATGATTAGCACGCTCTTAACCACTCAACCCTCGCCGCGATCTATATCTGTTGTGGCGCCCCGGATGACGATCCCGCGCACATGCACTAACACACACACAGACAAATACTAGTACTACCGATCGGTTTTACTTACATCCGACATTATGGCTGATCGTTGGTGTGGCGAAGCTTTATCCTTTTGGTAATGTTTGAATGGAGCGGCGCTCAAGGCTGATCGACCGATGTTGGGAATTCGTTTTTGTGCTCTTTGCTGCTTTATCTCCGGATCACGGCACGGCTCCTCTACAGTGCCACCGGGTCGCAGGATATGGTCCACGCTGGTCGCTGCTGGTGTCGCTGCTGGAGCAGTGTGTTTCGCCCGCGTTGGTCCGGACCCAATTCCGCTATCATGATGCAACAGATAAGCAGCAGCGCAGGGCAAGGGAGGGGGTGAGTTTGAATGTGACTCGTTCAGTGCTGGATGTAGCTGCAAAGAAACAACGAACAAAAAGGGAATTAGTGATTTCGAAAATTTAAACAAATCATTGTACGCTACTGATAGACTTCTTGCTTAAAAGTACCTTAAATCAAATGTTGCCCTTTGTGTAAAAACCCAGTACAGTAGGTGGAGGGTGTGAAATAGCATGTACTTACATGTACGATTGCCTGCAGCTAACTGCATTAAAGGGAGGAAGAAAAAAAAACCCCCCCCCCCGGGAAACCATACCTACACCAAATTGCCCAAAATCAGTGGGCCACAGCACAACGACGGCAGGCGGAACGGAAAATGTCTCCAAAATAAATTCTTCCCTCCTTTTCCGTCCGCCCGCTTCCGTATCGGCACAGCCTTCCCGGGGTTTCGAGTGATACGAAAACTCAATTAGAGACTCCCCCTTCCTCCCCAATAGCGCCACCCAACACAAACACACCCACACACACCCACACACACCTACACCACCCCCGGTTGGATGGTCCCAAGAAGCAAAGTTAAAGAAATAGCAGCAACAATAAAAAGCAATGCCACACATCACATGGCGCACTGTATGTTTTGCTGCTTGCTACCGTGCGTCGCTGTTTACTTTGTCGCGGTGCTGTATCTTTCGTTCCCTTTTTTTTCCGCGTGTGTAATCGCGCCTACCCCGAGCCCGCTTCGCACTACGATTACGGCAACGGTTCCCGTTGATTCCGGAGGGGGGGGGGGGGGGGGGGGGGCAAGTTCAGATAAGCTCCCCGTGGGACAGCGCTACGGCATTTGCTTGGCCGCCGATTCGAGGTCAAAGCTGCGAGCGCTTGCCGGAAGCCGTGATGTCCAACCGGGTGACTTTTGTCTCCTCCGGCGAATCTCCGATGCTCCACAATGTGTCCGCAAGCGGAGAGTGAAGTAGAGGAGCCGATACAACTAGAAATCAGTGCTGCAAAATATTAATGAGCATCACAAGATGTTCACCAACGAAAGCAATGACCATATCCATGGTAGCTAGATGCTCATTGCTGATACTCAATGAAAGTGTGTCATGACATGCCGAACGCGACGTGCGAGTGGCTTGAGTCAAACTGGATACTCTGACTGACCAGCTGAGCCTAATGTCATCGCAAGCATAATCATGACTTTTTCTGGCTGTGAACAATGCTGCCAAATGCCAATGTTTTAGTCACCAACACGCATGACTGAAACGAAGCTCAAATTAGCTCACGTACACAACTGAGATGATCAGAGGTGAGACTTAAATCATTTCATTTATACGCGGGCAAACAGTTGGTTTTTCAATCCAATGCTTGGTTCAGCAATTTGTTCAGCATCCAACTCTTGGTCACTCACTTGGTTACGCTTGGGACCACACGCCAAGTATATTCGATGAATGACGTGATGATCACCGACAGATAATGTCACGACCAGGGCGACTGACCAAGAGTTGGATGCACAAAATGTCATCAAGCGTGTTGATGGTCGCACCAACTGTTCGAGTCTCACCTCTGATCATGACAGTAGAGCTCGTGACGCCGACATAATATTGTTTCAGCCGGAATTTGTCATGACTATGTGTCAGTGACATTTTGCAGAACTGATCTCAGTAAAAAAAAAGTCATGACATAGTGACTAGACCAAGCGTTGGTCGCAAAAATGCCACGAAGCATGCATTGGTCACACCAATCGGTTTGAGTATCACCTCTGATTATCACAATGGAGTGTACGTGACGCTGACATGGATTTTGTTTCAGTCAGATTTTTTAATGATATTGACAATGACATTTTTCACCACTGCTAGAAAGGAAGAGCTCATGTGGTTAGCATCACACGCATTGTTTTGCCTATCAGCCTACCTTACTACGCGCTAGGGTCCTACTTTTACTCCTTTTTACACACACACACACACAGGCACAAGGAACAAGGAAGTGCATCTGCAGTGTGTGCAGGTGATGCAACCCGCATCGGTGGCACTGTGTGTGTGTGTGTTGTTGTTGTTGTGTAGAAATACTAATTGCAACCACCTGTGCAACCACACAATGCAGTACGTGTGTGCGTATGTGTGGTTTTGTCACGCTATTGCAGTGTAACCGGGCATCCGGGGGACGGGTTAGACGGGGACGGAAGCTGGCTTTTTGTAGTGCGGTTGTGTTGATCGATGGTACCTCCCCACCGACACACATACAGACACATCAGGGGATGATTGAGAGGCACAACAACGACACAACAACAAACTGGTTGATTGAGCACGGAAGGGCGAAACGGATCGTGTTCCCGTGCTTGTGTGTGTGTGTGTGTGTGTGTGTGTGTGTGTGTGTGTGTGTGTGTGTGTGTGTGTGTGTGTGTGTGTGTGTGTGTGTGTGTGTGTGTGTGTGTGATTGGCGCGCATGCCATTGCGTCTCCCGACCTTCCTCTTTATTAGTACCACTTCCGCTTCTCACTCCTCCTCCTCCCTTCCTCACACACGACCAAGTTCGACGGGAAGCTGCGAAAAGTGAGTGAGGAGGTTCGGGTGTATGTGTGTGTAGTTAGTGCTTTTGCTATCATTACCTTTTAATCGATAATACGCTCAAAAAATCCGTCTTGTGGCTCCCGTGCGGCGCCACACCAACCAGTGGCCACGGCTGCGTGCGGTCGCACCGGGTTGCCGCTCCTACCCCCGCTCCTCCTTGTCCTCCTGCTACAGCTGCTGCTGCTCGAACCGTCGGCTGATTGGGTTGGTCGATGGCGGCGGGACGTTTGTGTGGCGCTAATGTTTTGCTCTTCATCGAAACACCTTCCTCGGCAAGGAGGGAAGGAAGTAAAGGGGACAAGACAAGTCCTCGGCGGTAATGCAGTGCGAGAGACAGAGGAGAGAGAGAGAGAGAGAGAGCGCGAACGACGGAGACCTTGTCGTTTTGCGTTGCGGTGCCACACGGGGTAGGTGGTTGATTGTAGTGTTGAAGCAACAAATGATTACCGCTCGCTTTGCTTCTCTCTGCCCGCCTTCTCTGTTTCTTCCCTCCACACTCTCTCTCACACACACACACGCTGTCGCGCGTGCGGGCGCTCGCGGTCACTTGTGATCCGTTCCGACCACCCCCCCACACCCTTTTGTCACGGGGTGGTGGGAGGTTTCAATTATGGGCGGAAAGCCCCCACTAACGGGCGGGATGCGATTGAACAGGTTGAGAGGAAGAAAGTGGAAGCGTGCACACACACACACACGCGCGCGCGCTCTACCGAACCACCAAACACAAATCACACATGTTTCCGGGGCTGGGGTGGGGTTTTTCGTTGCGGAATTAGAGATAACAATTCCCGATCGAGGGATGGGGTGGATGGGGGAGCGGGTTAAGAAAAGCCAAACCTGGCCACACACGCACACTGGGAGAGGGGGGTGAGGGAGGGGGGAGGGGTCTTCACGAATCGCTCCGGAGACGCTTGGGGCGCTGCAACTTTCGCTCTTGGCCCGAGAACAACAGACAACGCGCCACAAAGCGGGAGGCCACAACACACAACAGAGCCGCCCTTAACGAGACCAAACGAGCGAAAACGGTCAACTATTCCGCGCTTGCACACACACACACACACGGTGAGGGGGGGGGGGGGGCAGCCACACACGGCACACACACACAAACACGGGTGTAGGGGAGAATGCGCACGGCAAACAGTGCACTCACTACCTGTAGCCCTTCAGCTGCTGTTTCGTATGCGGGGCCCGCGAGAGTCGGTGGCCGTGGAGACCTTCGTCCACCGCCAGCACCTACCGTTTCGCTTTTCAAAAAACACCCAACGCCCCAGCGCTGGCGACACCAGCAGTGACAGCGGCACTGGCAGTGACAGCCATCGGGCCGAGATTTCGAAGCTTGTGAGGGTTTGCTCGCCTGTGTCGCCGTTTTTTTTCCCCGTTCTTGCTTTCTTTTCGGCAAACAACGGCCAAGCACCTTGTTTGATTGTAGATTGAGCACGGCAAACACTGATTTACACTGACCACGGAATGGTTGAGTGAAGGATCTGGTGCAAATGCAGGTGAAGGCAAAGGCCTGGCGGCACAGGCCTGGCAAGCAAAACAAACCCTCTCTGCGTGGATGCGTTTAGGCGGCGTGGTTCGCTGCTCGACGGGTGCGCGGTACGTGTTTCGTTCGTTGCAAGAACTTTTGCGGGATGCAGGAAGACAATGCATGAAATCAGCTTAATTTATTATATTATTTATCAACCTCTAGTAGTGATGTTATTTTAATCAACTTGCGTTTTAATTTATTTTTGTTTAGCTGTGGTGCAAATAAAAAGTCATTCCGATCAGCTGTTTTTGGTTTCTGAGGGGTAGGAATATCGGTAGAAAACGATAATTTCAAATAGTTCAAATAGGTTTTTTTATTATACAAACAGTTTCTTTATCACAAGAGCATCCTTTGTTTCTCACATTTTATAGTTGAGCTTGTTCGCCAAATCATCATTTGTAGTTTTTTCTTTATTTAAATAATTTCTTCATACGAGGCATATTATGACAGTGAAGCGTTGCGGCAAGCGTTTTTGTTATGCGTTTCGGCAGCTGTCAATTGTGTCATCGTGATGTTTTGCTTTGTGTAGAGGAGGCTTCATGAGAGAGCGTTATTAATCTTTTGCGCCGCAATCGTAGCATATTTCCAAGTTTTCTTTTTATACGTTTTTTTCTTTTGAAAATTGCCAGTATGATCCACTTTATGTCTGGAAAAGCAAGTGTTTTTGGAGGGTCTTCTTCTTCTTTTCTATTTGGCGTAACGTCCTACGCGGATATGTCGGCCTATATAGGCTTTCGAGACTTAATTCATTACCCCGCAGCTAGAAAGCCGGATAGTCAAAAATCCTTGCTACACGGGGACGGTCCATTCTAGGCTTGAACTCATGACGGGCATGTTATTGACGCGGTCATGCTGACCTATTTGGGCTTTCGAAGCGTTATTGTTGACCAGTTGAGGCCTCTTTCGCCTCTGAGACGTATTAGTACGACACATCCAGATAGTCGGTCCTGGCTAGAGAGGGACGATCCAGTTAAGCGGTCATCACACACCACTAATAACTAACATTGGTGATGCATCGAATGTATTTTCAGATTGTATGACCGCAATAATGTATGTTAGTTTTTGATTGCGAGGAAGCTTAAATATCATTAAGGGAACTTAAATCGGTCGTGAATCGTCCTCTTCGTAGTATCAAATAGACACCTTGGGGATTTGTTCATATTTATAGATGATATTTGTTCTTCATGTTATCGTTTCATGACGGTAAATGGTACAACCTTGTACGTACAATAGCTAACACATTTTTGAACTTTTAAACTACATTCAATCAAGTGTTGCAAAACTGATCCATCGAACTCATCGCACACCAAACTCCATAGAATTTTGAGAAAGATTGGATAGTGTAGATAAACGGTCACTCTGCTAATGGATTTTTTTTTAAATTAGCGAAAGTTTGTTGACTTCTTACCACGTTTTGTTATTGAATTCCCGCTCTAACCTTTTCCTGGAGCTACGCAGTAGATCTCCGTTCCGTACACGCCCCCAAAAACGAACCCAAAAGCGCACCGCCAAACAACTGTCAGCGGTCTTCGATGACTACAGTTTCGCGCTAGGTCGGTAGGGCACTGCAGGCGAGCTAGCTTTTCGGGTTCGTTCGGACACGCGCGTTCGGGAGGCAGGAAAACTCGGCAGGCGTAAACAGTGAAAAAACCGTTCTCCTGCTTGTGGGTGCGTGCCGGACCGTGCGTGCGTGAACAGTTGGCAAACAGTTGGCGCTGAGGGAAAATCTGTCTGCAATCGTGTGCGAAAGAGTGTGGTGTGTGTGTGTGCGCGCGGTTTTCTTTCCATTGCTATCTTTGTGGTTGGTGATTGTTTGCCGGATTGTGTTGTTGTTTTTTTTTTGTGGCGTTTTTCTGGTACTCCCCCCAGTACACACACGGTAAGAAATCGCGTAAAATCTACCCGAAATTGCAGCAAAGAACCAGCGCGGCTCACCGCTAAAGAAAACACACATACGCACCAGCAAAATTTGCAAAAAAAAAAACCTGAGTTGCGTAGGGAAAATAAAGGAAAGGAATTATCGAAATTATCATACAAGTCAAGATGGATTTGATTTTTTTCTCGGTAACAGCGAATTATATCGTTCATTATCCTTTTTGGATGGGGGTGGAAAGGTTTGGCTGTGCAGTATGTGTGCAAAATCAACTTTGTCGGGTGTGGGAGGCAGGATATGGAAAATGGGGTGTTTTTCTGGATTTTCCTTTTTTTTTTTGTTGGTTAGCGTAATATTTTCATTTACCAAAGAAAAGGGATTACTAAAGGAGGTCGATGCGCGCGTTTCACGCCGTGTACGCGACGCCGGAATTTGCTCTGTGTGTGTGTGTGTCCACGATTGTGGAGTAGTACCACGTTCTGGGCACGGTGGAAAGAGGAAACAGGCGAGGAAGCGAGAGAAAGTATTCCCGAGGAAATTTCGAACGCAGACGGGGGAAAACGGGATTCCTTCCGACTGCTGTCTCTGCTCCGGCAGCACCAAGGAAGCGTAAGGATATGAGCGTAAACAAATGAGAAGACGGCTCTCGCTAAAGACGGCTCCGCATTTGCGTACTATTACGCCGTACTCACAATGATTACGTGCTGCCGATTATTGGTTTGGTGTGTGCGTTCCTCCCTGTATCCTGCTTGCGTCAGAGTGTCTGGCAGGATGTGGCAAGCTTTTTAACATTCCTTGCTGCAGCTAACGGGGAAGAGGACGTTGTCAGTGGCAAATGTACTTCTGGAAGGGTGTTTATTATTGCGGTGTGTGTGTCTTTTTAATTTTGCTAGATGCTTTTTAAAGCAATTTGTTGTGAAAGGCCCCTTTAAATGGCGACAATTCTGCATGGAATTTATTTTAACTGGGGTATTTTGTTTGAATTTTGCCTTCAAATTAAAAAGTGGAGCTTCTATGTATTCTCTCAATCAGCAGGTTTTGCATCCAAAACTTGTTTATCAAAACATTAGAAAAAAAAACGATAAACTCACTTCCTCACTCAATCAACTTCCATCAAAAGGTTTTTGAAGCGGCTTTATTCACACAAAATCTTGCAAAGAAGAGGCTCCAATAGACTTCTGCATAGAAAAATTTTTAGGTTCTAAATCTTGGCGCTAAAAGATAAGGAAAGCTAAAACCCAGTTTAGACAATTACCTTACATAAAGCGTTTAAAAGACGAAAGAAAGATGAAAGAGGTCCAAAACATCCATGAGCCTACATCACACGCTTCTCCTCTAGAAGGAACTACTGAACAAATGTTTACTTTCATTTCCTTTCATAATTGCCATGTCAGCATTCTGATTTCTTGAGTTTTTGAGTGATGTTTTACTTGATTCCAACGTCTCAGGATCTATTGAACTCTATGGAAGTCTATTATTGGATCTTTCAGTTCTTATATCTCCTCCGAACATGACTTCATAAGAGAAAAACTAGTCCATATTTTCAATAGCAGTTGTTTAAAAATATATCTATAACCTTAATGAAGTGACCTCTGAATGTCTTTGTGGTGTACGAATCGGTGTCTTGATTGAATCTACACCAATGTGCCGTTTGTTGCGCTCTAACCACTGTAATATGATTCCAAATCGTAACAAGTTTTTCTTGGATATCAACTCGCCATGCCCGCCCGAACGAACGAACGAATGAACGATCGAACTCGCCCGCCAGCCTAGACGTTACTTTGTGTGTGAACTGCACGGCTAACGTTACCATATGATGGATGTGCAGTTGGTTCGCTCAAAAAATGGCGCAACACGAACGGGAACCTGGTGTCGATGGGAGGAAAGGGGGATGGATCATTTCAAAGCTCTTACCAATTTCCTCGGGACAATAGACAAAAGTCATCGGACGCGAGCGATCATATCCCAATACGCTTCCGCACATCCCGCGGGTGTGTTTCCCCTTACGCGTACGAGTGCGTGTTGCGCGCGCGTTGCCGAATTGAACCTAATTATAACGCTCGTTGACACACTTTTGTACCCATTTCTAACCCGCACCACCTCTCTCTCTCTCTCTCTCTTTCGTTTCCCTTTTTTTTCTCCATCTGCTACCGGATCCGCTTGTGTGTAGGTGCCTCAGCTCATCGAGTTAGCCAGCGCTAGACCGTGCGGCGGGCGGGCCGTTTTCGCCATTTTCTCCAATCATCGAGTCAACATTTGCATCGCCTAGCAACATCCGACCGTACGGGCAACACCAAGCAGCAACAATCAACCATCGAATCAAGCCGTAACAGGCCTTCGTCGGCGCTGCGGGCACGGCCCGCGAAACGTACGCGGCGTACGCGTACAGCAAATTTGGTATGTTAATTAAAGAATATGTCGTAAAAAAATAAAGTAAAACAAAAAATGCCACCTCTCTAGAGCGCCTAAGCGAGCTTCTGCATAGATGCAAACATCTGGAGCTTCCTTGATGGATGATTTTGCAACCGCAAGAGCCGCCACTTGCCAATGATTCCTATGTTGCACGACGCATCGAATTCATGCGCAAGCGAGTTTTGGAGGCGATGTGGGTCGGGTCTGTTTTTTGGCAAGGTGACACCTTTTGGTGTCGTTGAACAATATACATCATTTTGAAGTGCTTGATCATATCCATCATGCTCTGTTAAGATGACCTGTTCCTGTCATACAAACGGTGTCATCAATCAGTTTGATGCAAGTCATCGGTGCGACATGTCAAGAATTAAGGGGCTGGAGAGGTTCGAACGGTCTAAATCCTCTACAATCCTACCAACAACAACAAGAACTTTCGAAAATGTGCACCTCCAACTCATTTCTTAGTAATGCGTTAAAGATATTCATGGCCATTAGCCGCTGATCAAGATCACGCTCACGCCACGTGACTATCGCTCACGTCTTTTGCGGAGTACACGCGTCACCTTGTCCATTGGAGAAAGACTGCATTAGGACTCCTACCTACTTGGCTCTAATCTGGAAGTATTTGTTGTGTTCCGGAGTGGTCCTCCTCCCAAATCTCCCCACGATACTAAACAGATTTACATTAGAACCTACAGTTTTTGGGGATTTCTTCAACGCCGCTACAAATCTTTGCGCACTCGTGGGTGCCTTTGGAGGTGGGAACTCGAGGACGGAACCGACACATTCCACTTTGTAGTTGGTGGACTTGGTTGGTGTTAAAAAAAAAAGTCGGTCCCTCCCTACTCTCCCGGGGGATTGGTTTCACATTTCCAATAATCAGACATTCTGTACGTGTTGTCTTGGGCGTGTAGAAACCCATAAAAACAAAGAAGAAAATATGAACAACACAACGTGTGTGTGTGTGTGTGTGTGCGTGTAACGAGCCCCGTGTGGCCGCCTGAGTAGTTTCGGTTTTTATTTTAGAACGTCCACAAACAACACACTTGTTCTCCGTTTTGTGTGGCTTCCGCAATCCTGTGACCTCATCTCACCCCCCCCAACACATGTTCGGGCAATTCGCGGCAAGAAGAAACATTCGAAAGCTGTTTTCTAACCCAGTTTGTGGCGGATACTTTAACGGCGGCAGCACAACACAAATACCTTCCCTGCGTATGTTGGTGTATGTTTTGGTATGTCCGTAATAGCCGTGACGAAACCCTACAACAGCGCTGGGGGCTTCCTGTTTCATCCGCTGTCCGAGGGCCACGGTCCCCGGATCCCGGTTATGCATTTCCGTGTATGGTGCTAATAGCATTTTCAACAATGGCACATCAAAAACAGGTTCTGCCTGTGAAATTGCGCAGCAGCGGTCATGAGCCCCCCCCCCCCCCCCCCCCAGTCTGGACACCTTGGAGAGCGTGATCGGATTTGGTAAGGACACTTCCAATGTTTTCGGTCGGTGGTCGAATAAAATCTATTGGAACCTCCAACAACTGGGTCCGAACACATCAAGAATGGGCAGGGATACACCAACGCAATAGACCAACACTCTTCCGTCTATTGTTTGAACTGTGTTGTTGTTTTGGATAGCGCCAACTCCAACTTTGGTGAAGCATACGTCTCTAGTCTGATTAATGCGCCTCCTCCAGCTACCCGGAAGTGGTCGGTTAGGAGCTCTAGGGCCTAGACTAGCGTCTCCCGTTACGCCCGTTTGCACAGACAACGCACTGCCTCGAAAGTGTCTTGGATGTGGTGGCTTAAGCACCGTGTACAGTTAACCGTGCGCAGCAGCAGTTATGCCTATCGATTAAGTACGCATTATTTGCTACCGCGCTGCTACCGCTCTCGGTCGCCAGTACCCTTTTGCCTGTCCCGCTTTTGTTGCTGCTACTGCTGCTGTTGTTGTGCATCACAGCGCTGGGCCCTCCCCTCGGGGGCCTCCGGAAGCGAGCACTGAGCGAATGGAATGGAGCCAAATGGAGCATGAATGAACCCCGCGCGCTAGGGCTGCGTGAAATTCCTTGATCGTCAAGCTACGGTTCATAATTTGGGGCCGAAAGTTTCTTTGGCGCGTAATTGAGAAATCCGATGCCGAAAAATTCTACCACTTCGCCCGGGACCGAGAGGTGAGGGGGGGGGGGGGGATAGGCTTGGAGTACCGAAAGGTGGAGTTAATCCGGAGTTCGGGTCGGGGAATTGGGCGGCAAATTGGTAAGTAAGAGCGTTGCTTCCGATTTACGGGGTTTACGGGTTTCTCGTCTCTCGGTTTTGGTATCGTCACGCGCTTAGACGCGTTTGGGAATTACCGCTCCAAATTGATATTTATGGCCGATAGTGCGCGATTGCTGCAGCCAAAACCGATCGTACCACGGCTGCGTGGGTTTCCACGTTCGGTTTGGAAACCATTCGCCCACGGAAAGCCGTCCGGTCGTTTGCTTATCGGGCTGTCGGGGTCATGAACGGGAGCGTTAAGAAACGAACGAAACTCCGCTTAAAAGGCGATCGCTCCTGCGCTACGCCGCCCTAGGGCTTAGGGCGCTGAAGCACGCGGCAGCTCACCCAACGCTCAATTGCCGATGAAAATGTAATAAAAATCCAAATAAAAGAATTACCATCTAGACGGCCTGTCTTCGCACCAGCTCTCCAGCGCTCTCTCTCTCTCTCTCTTTCGCTAGTTATTCTGAAAGGGGTCGGGAATAGTTGAGGATATAGACCTTTTCCGGGACGCACACTTTAGGGGGTGCGTCTAACACAGCACAGTGGACGGGGGTAATGATCTTGATATTTGGTTCTTGCTGGTGGGAGTGAGCGAGTTGATTGCTTTCTCCGGATTGCCTGCTCGTGGTTGATGTTAGTGGCAGTGCTTCAAAGAGCACTTCTTGCCAGCTCTTGGGGCACTGTGAGAAATTGGGCATTCTTGAAGTATGGTCGAATGGAATTCGGAATAGATATTAGATATTAACGTTGCCATAAGCCATAGCGTCTCCTAAGCAACCATTGTTACACTAATAGATGCAGTTCTACTGACATCGTACATTCAATCCTTATTTGACTTTAAATAAACTAACATCTAGCTCTTTTCACTTCGGAAGCAATTCGGACATATCAATCCAGATATATGATGTTCAGCAGATATCGAAACTACTCAGTCATTCCCAAGATCTGTATTGTAATTCTTTGGTGGAACGAAATATGGATGTATTTTAATCTCTGATGGAATGGAGTTTTGAATAGATATTAATCATTAGATATGGGATATTAAGTAGATGCTGAAACTATTCAGTCTTCACCAAGCTTTACTCAGCTATCCCTGAGTTCTATATTGTTAGTCTATAGTAGAATGGAATTTGGAATAGATAGCAGAATCTGATGTGTATGAGATCTCGATACCACTCCGTTCTCTCCACTACAAAGAAAGGCCTGTATATGTATATTATCGTGGAATGAATTTCTTATTGCATATTATGTGTTAATGTATTCTATATCAAAGAATACAAATAAGATATTGAAACTAAGCATTAAGTTCGTGGAATTCGGATTAGTGGAATTGTATTCTTAAAAGATGTAAGCATTCGATATTGAGGAGATCCTGGAACCACTCAGTTATCCACAAGTTGCGTATTTTAATTTTATAGTGGGATGTATCTCTTTATAATTATTAGATATTAGATATATGATAAGATGTTCATTAAGATGTTCATCAGATGTTCATTAGTCTCTAAGTTCCGTTATGTAATTCTCAAGAGTCAAAATGTTAGGTGGATCTCGCAACTCCACAGTCTTCTGATTAAACCTATCTTCTATGTTTCAAGGTTTTAGCAAGAAATGATTGAGTAAACACGTAATTTTTTTTATTTGTCACGCTTCGTGAACCTGATGCCCTCTTTTCCGTGTGTGCATGTTAACATAAAACCTTCAACCAACAATTACATAAAAAAACACTTCTTAAAAAAACACACACACACACACAAGTATATCGTTTCCCGGCAACTCCATTACCGGTTGCGTAACGCTTGCCAACCGGCAAAGAGCGGTGCGAAGACACTTCGGTCATTCGCCATTGCGCACTATCAGTCACGGTCCAGTTATCCTGCCTGCTTGTGCAATCTGCGCTGCGCTGCACCTTGCCCAACTACCGAGTGTTGCAAGGTTTTGGTAACGTAAAAAAAAAAATAAAAGAAACACATTCACTTCACGCCAACGTACGAGCCGAGGATTTTGGGGATGGAGTGGAGAAAGCCGACCCTGGTCGTGCTAGAGACCGTTTTGTGATGTTCTTTCGTCGCTGTCACTTTCCGTGCCGGGCATAACGATAACAGTGGCACAAACAATAAGAATAACACATATACACATGCACAGTCGCCCCATTTGCTCCTGATTTTTTTTCCCGTGCGTTCAGGAAACGTTCAGTGTACAAACCTGAACATGTGGTCGCGACAGGAAAGCGTGTGCTGGAAAATGGTTGCCAAACAGTTGCCGAGCTAGGCGTTCGAATGAACTCCTGGGGAAGAGGGGGAGGGGGGGGGGGGCAGGTGGGTGGAAGGGTTGGGTGTGGTATGCCAATCCACACCATTTCCGGGCACATTTCACATGCTGCCTGCATTTGTTTCTGGTTGTTAGGTTATTATTCCCTCGCTGCTTCACCCACTGGTTGTGTTGTTTCGGTTCGGTTAGGTGAGAAGAATTCCTTTCATTTTCCCTTCAAAACACCCGCCCATCGCTTTGCTGCTCCACATGCGCTTGACAGCTGAACCCCTTCCCTGTCAGCGGTGGATCTATCAGTAAAGGATGTGAACGCATTTCTGTGTGTGCGGGGTAGAATTTGGAATTGAGGATGACTTCATGCTGCTACTGCTGCCACTCTTGCGGAGTTGGGCACGCTTTCGCACGAGTTAGTTTTGGTTGGAAAACGGCTGCTAGAAAGCGCTGGCTTAGTTTTCGCTATGCCCATTAGCTAATGCTTAGGAGCGGCATTGCAATAGCATGAACCATGATGGGTTGTTTGTTTTTTTTTTGTTTGTTCGGTATCCACCTAATGCAATGCTTATTGTTATCGTCTTACGTGAAAGTGACTGACACTAGACGAGATAAAGCAATGCTCCAACGGCGCAAAGAACATTTGAATTCGTCGTTAATTCCAGCAATTATTATGCAACTCACGTCCACATGCGGGTGCTTGATGTCGCAGTTTGAATCGATAAGTTATTCCGCCAAAAGAAACGCCACGAAATTGCAAACGAAATCAAACGAAAGCGTTTGGTTGTTTTGTTATTGCGATACCAGAGTTTTACGCGATTGATCAACTTGAAGTCGTTGGAATGATACTTGCATTGTCAAGACAGTCGAGCCTTTGCCGATCAATTAGCGTTGCTTCCAACAACTAAGCATGCTGTCGTAAATGTACTAATAGTGTGTCATGTTCACAAAGTCAATGCAGGTATCGAAGCCATCGAACCACAGCGTCGGCACTCGTTATCATTTTAGCTGTATTGGTCACGCTGTGTGTGCTTGTGTCATGCCTGTTATCTATTGCTATTTAGTTGTCTAGTTTCGATGCAATCTTTACAATGGCAAGCTTTACGATGCTATTAATTAACTGGCTGCGGCGCAATCTTTTACCATCGTTACGCGATCGAGCAGATGCAATCGTGTTCGATCGAAGCCGCCAGCATCGCTGTATCGCGCGCGCACACATGGTTTTATTGGGCTGTAAACATGTGCCCCGCTGGAACCGGTACCATAGTGTAGTTGGGACGGCCGTTTTTGCAAACCAACCGAACAGCAGATGTATAACAAATCACATGAAAAATGATGAATCATAATGCCAAAGTAATAGGGACCAACAAATATCATGCCAGTTATTAGTGTCATGATGACATTTTTCGATTTTCAAGATGCATATGCATGCCTTTTTGTACCACAAAACGGTGGAACTAATCAACGCACCCTTCATACGAATTCTGAGGAAAAGATCTTCTTGCACAAAGAGTTATACGTTTATCGAGCGAGTCACAGGACCGAGACAGGTTGACCAATTCGACCGAACCGCATTTTTCGTTACTTACATTTTAAAAATTAAGAGTGCCCATTTGGCTCCGTGTTCCCCTTGACCTGTTTATGGGGCGTAAAGGAACCTTTTTATTGTATTGTTTTGCACTATCGAGTCTCTCGCTTTACAAGCCATTTCGAACGAATTTCAATTACTTAGCGTTGAACAGACGGTGGCGCGTAGCATTAACGGCCATTCCAGCCACAGGAACGGACTGGCAACTACCGCACCGGACGGGGCATATCTAATCAGTGCCAACGAGTGACTGCGACGATTTCATGCGCGGTAGTAATGTGGTGGTAGTTTTGTTGTTGTTGCATTTAGCACGTGAAGAAAGCAAAAGAGATAGCAGGGATGTGTGATAGTTGGCGAAAAAGAAGAAGAAAAAAGAAATAGAACACGGATGGCGGACAGACACATAAAATCCGGTTCGAAGGACCGGCTCGAATATTGTCGTGGCAGAAGGTAACTTCAGAAACAGCTTCAAAACCAGCTGGTCCAGCTAAACAATAGACCAGTTTTGATGTATTGTTGTGCAAAAAAAAGTAGATAAAGCCTGCAAATACAAACACACACACACACACACACACACACACACACACACACACACAGAGAAGCAACATGTAAACAAATATGCAATTCCAACTCTCGTTTTGCGTTTTTACACGCCACCCAGAACAAGCGGTCACATAAATCTCATATCGTTGCCTTCCGTGCGTTCTTCCAGCAAAATCCATCCGCGGCTCAAAGATTTGCCAAAGCAGATGGTTAATCTATTCGGCAAAAAAAAAAAAAAAAACCAAAATCCCCACATCGCACAGGGTGTGCCCGAATGTAGGTTATGCTGCTGCTGCTGCTGCATGCGACCGTGCACGGGTGTCACATGGGCGCAGGAACATTGGAGCATTGGGAAGGGGACCCAACAGGGGTTTCCTTGGCTTGTTTTTATTTTAGAAATGCGTCATTGGTCGTCGTTGGATGATTTGCTGAAAATGCGTGGAAACTGTGCGCGTCCTGTGCTCGCGGCGGCGAGCTCATAAAATAATAATTGCCGATTGCAGTTTGCCGTTTGCGCCGTTCGTAATCCATCCCTGCCGAGATGTGACGGGCGACGGGTACTGTCTGCGTCTGTCTGCGGTGATTAGTTTTCGAATTAACGCGCTTTATTGCATAGTAAAAGCCACAGTTACGGTGCTATTAGCAGAGCAGGGGGAAGGAAAAGAAACCGATGCTCATAAAAAAAAAACTTATTTATACACCCAACGTGTTCCGATAGTTTGTGTGTGCGATAGTTTCTTTTCCCCCCCCATTTCCCCCGCGTAAACACGCGCGCGCGCTGGTACTGTGCACATGGTCGCCCATGTGGGTGGTTCAAGGGAGTCTTAACGCATGACCCTGCTGTAAAGATAGATTGTCTACATTAAAACACAACCGCCTGTGACGCAGGTAGCGTACTAAAAAGCACATTTATTATATATATAGTTACGACAAGTATCAGTGCTTGTTGATAATTTCGCTTACAAATCGTGTCTCGAAGATGGCAAGCGTGACCCTAATGCTGTACATATGCGCACGCCTGTGTGTGGGTGTACGAATCCTTTGGCATGCTGCTTCTGCCTCAATCAAACCCACCGTACCGCAGGCCCGACTTGGGGGAGTCTGCATTAAAAGGAAATCAATCGTTTACTCGTGTATGCCTGTCTCTGTATATGAGTGTCTATGTTTGTGTGTACGTGTGTATTAGTAAATCTCTTTCTCTTCTCTTGTGTGTGTGTGTATGTGTGTGTGTACGTTGCTGTTAGGACAAGAGGGACCTGACTTTATTTTCGTTGGCTTTCGTTGTTTACCGCGCATACGGTCGCCGCTTGAGCGCTTCAAAAATCGATATCTGCTTTCCGTTTTTAATAGTTCATCCTGTTCCTTTGCTCCCCATTTTCTGCCCGGTCACCGTTCCACTTCCAGCGCTTGGGCGGTGGGCGGGGTGGGAGAAAATATCTTTCCTCCTATCGGAAAAAAACAGAACAAAAATCAACGTTTCACTTTTCCCGACAGGCGAGGGGCTGCGCCTAGCCCAAAAAAAAAAAAAAAAACCCTATCCCGATTCGCTTCGTCACGCTCTCCCACGTGTGCAAGGGGAGGCAAGTGCGGGGGTGCGAAATGGTAAAAGTTTCGTGCGAAGAAACGCTGGGGCACGTGGGCAGCGGCGCGAAGGGTGCAGCTCGACAGACACGGACGATATGGAGGCAAACACACCCAAACGCGCGAGCCTGGCTTCGCCTCTGTCCTTGAGGAAATTGTGCTGGAGAGAGGATGAGGAGCATTTGATTAGTTTGCAAGTCCCCGTCTGGAAAGGCTCCGGCTCATGTATATATATATATATGTGTGTGTGTGTGCATTAGTTTGAGCGCTATATCACAAACACAAACACACACAACGTAAGGGATAAAGGAAAGCATTGGAAGGCAGAGGAAAGAACCGTATGTCTCCCCCGGCCTACACCCAACACGTATAAACACATTCGTACTCCAACATTTCGCCCGAACACGGAGGGGTTGAAACAAATGGGGGTCATCCTTAAGTGCGGGTCATTAGTGTTATTCTATTCCGATAAATATAAAGTACCTTGCCGATCCTGGTGTATTTTTTATGTGTGTGTGTGTGTGTATGTGTATTGGTGTTGCTTTCCTTTTCGTTTTCCGATGCGCAATTGGTGCTGTCGTGCTGTTTCAGGGGGTCCGTTACTACAGGGGAGGGGGGGGGGGAAGACATGGGGGGGTTTCGATTTCGTTAGCCTGTCAGGTTTTGTTTACTAAATTTAATGATGGTAGGTGTCTCTGTTCAGAAGAAAAACTGTGGACTAGGTGTCTATGAAAGTTTCGTTACCATTGTTTGTAATGAAGTTTTTGGTATTTTATTAAGATTTAATCGTAACAATATGCAGATGTTCTGTTGTAGAAGTCAGTTCTATAAATTTTAATTGAGGCTACAGGCTTACTTTCATGATATTTTTAGTGCATTCTTGGTGTTTTGCATTGAGGTTTTAACTACCCAATATCTAGGTCTGCTATCGTAGTGATTAGATCAACGATCTTGATCACTGCAGGATCATGAGTTCAAATTTACTCTTCAAGCACTCTTATAATTTGTAAGCTAAAATTGTCATCATTTAATTTGTTGCTATTTGTTTGTTTGTTAGATTTCTATAGAGGAATTGAGCCACCCAAATAATTCTGAGCGTTCTGGGGTTTTACTTTTACGATATTTGGTTGATGTATTTTGTTCGTTGTGATTTATTGAGGTTTTAACGCCCCAATACGTAGGCGGCCCGGTAGCGTAATGTGTAAGTCGACGATATTGACCACTTGCAGCTTGTGAGTTCAAATCTGTTCCTGTAGACTGCGGAGAACATACCGTTTCGAAGCTGTTTTCAGCTGAACATTGGGGCCCTTCACGATTCTAGTCAGTTTTTTTTGTATGGAGTTTGACAGTTGGAGGCTGAAATCATGTAAACACTCCATACAAAACCACACACAAAACAAGCCTGCAAATTTTCAGTCTAGATTATTCTAGCCTCAAAGCTAGAATTAGATTCGAGTACCTGCTCGACAAAATGGCAAAACAAGGTGGTGTTTACATTCACCCCAAGGTGCATTAAAGAGATCTGGTAATGGAATCCAGAATCAAAGTGTATGTGGTCCAGGTGGTCTCATAGCTTGTTTTTTATAACCAAATTTGAATATCACTTTTTGACAGTGTGGGTGAAAATTTTTGTTCAAAAAAGCTTTCTGGAGGCTTGACGAATACAAAAAACACTCTTAAAATCCTCATACAGAAGCAGAAGCGATAACATTGATGATTTGGACGACCGGCAGCTGTCAATAACCTGACAATAAGTATCTAAAGGCTTACAGATTTGATGTTATTCAACACAGGATGATATAGCAACAAGATTGTGTCATCAAATCAAAGGGTTAGATCGTATTTGGTTCATATTTTCTACATATTTGATGAAGCTTGTATGTATCGTAACTAATGTTCTCCTTTCTGTTTCATTTCGTCCCACAGAGCTCAGCTACCCTCCCAACGGAAGTCCGTACTTGCAAAAGAGGTACTGTGACAACAAAAAGTCCTGCCCGCCCGAGTGAACCCCCAAGTTCGTCTCACTCGGCATCGGTTGCCGTGTTGCACTCAGCTGTAAAGCATCACGCACTAGCAAGGGTACAAAAGGTAGCCGAAACAAGGTAATGCGACCAAGTGGTGATGCAGCAAAAGTGAAGAGTGCTACAACCAAGTAAGAGAGAGAGAGAGAGAGAGCGAGAGAAAAAGAAGCATAAAAAAAAGAAAACAAAAGGAAAATGTGGCAGGGAAGCGCACCGCACTCGGGTTGGAAAATCGCTCAAGCCAACGGCCCATCATACCGCAAAACGATAACCGCGCTATCCAACGCTACGGTACGCGGGTACGTGCGTATTGCGTGTTAATGGCAGCGAAGGGTGCACGTGGGCAGCGGCGCGAAGGGTGCAGCTCGATAGACACGGACGATATGGAGGCAAACACACCCAAACGCGCGAGCCTGGCTTCGCCTCTGTCCTTGAGGAAATTGTGCTGGAGAGAGGATGAGGAGCATTTGATTAGTTTGCAAGTCCCCGTCTGGAAAGGCTCCCGCTCATGTATATATATGTGTGTGTGTGTGTGGGCATTAGTTTGAACGCTATATCACAAACACAAACGCACACAACGTAAGGGATAAAGGAAAGCATTGGAAGGCAGAGGAAAGAACCGTATGTCTCCCCCGGCCTACACCCAACACGTATAAACACATTCGTACTCCAACATTTCGCCCGAACACGGAGGGGTTGAAACAAATGGGGGTCATCCTTAAGTGCGGGTCATTAGTGTTATTCTATTCCGATAAATATAAAGTACCTTGCCGATCCTGGTTTATTTTTTATGTGTGTGTGTGTATGTGTATTGGTGTTGCTTTCCTTTTCGTTTTCCGATGCGCAATTGGTGCTGTCGTGCTGTTTCAGGGGGTCCGTTACTACAGGGGGGGGGGGGGCGGGAAGACATGGGGGGGTTTCGATTTCGTTAGCCTGTCAGGTTTTGTTTACTAAATTTAATGATGGTGAGGTAGGTGTCTCTGTTCAGAAGAAAAACTGTGGACTAGGTGTCTATGAAAGTTTCGTTACCATTTTTTTATAATGATGTTTTTGATATTTTATTAAGACTTAAGCGCAACAAAATGCAGATATTCTGTTGTAGAAGTCAGTTCTATAAATTTTAATTGAGGCTACAGGCTTACTTTAATGATATTTTTAGTGAATTCTTGGTGTTTTGCATTGAGGTTTTAACTACCCAATATCTAGGACTGCTATCCTAGCGAGTAGATCAACGATCTGGATCATTGCAGGATCATGAGTTCAAATTTACTCTTCAAGCACTAGAGATATCGTGTGTATGTTTTTGAAGATTTTTGGTAAGCTAAAGTTTTTGTCATCATATAATTGATATTTGTTTGTTTGTTAGATTTCTATAGAGGAATTGAGCCACCCAAATAATTCTGAGCTTTGGGCTTTACTTTTACGATATTTTGTTGTTTTTCGTTGTGGGGTTTATTGAGGTTTTAACGCTCCAATACGTATGCGGCCCGGTAGCGTAATGTGTAAGTCGACGATATTGACCACTTGCAGCTTGTGAGTTCAAATCTGTTCCTGTAGACTGCGGAGAACATACCGTTTCGAAGCTGTTTTCAGCTGAACATTGGGGCCCTTCACGATTCTAGTCAGTTTTTTTTGTATGGAGTTTGACAGTTGGAGGCTGAAATCATGTAAACACTCCATACAAAACCACACACAAAACAAGCCTGCAAATTTTCAGTCTAGATTATTCTAGCCTCAAAGCTAGAATTAGATTCGAGTACCTGCTCGACAAAATGGCAAAACAAGGTGGTGTTTACATTCACCCCAAGGTGCATTAAAGAGATCTGGTAATGGAATCCAGAATCAAAGTGTATGTGGTCCAGGTGGTCTCATAGCTTGTTTTTTATAACCAAATTTGAATATCACTTTTTGACAGTGTGGGTGAAAATTTTTGTTCAAAAAAGCTTTCTGGAGGCTTGACGAATACAAAAAACACTCTTAAAATCCTCATACAGAAGCAGAAGCGATAACATTGATGATTTGGACGACCGGCAGCTGTCAATAACCTGACAATAAGTATCTAAAGGCTTACAGATTTGATGTTATTCAACACAGGATGATATAGCAACAAGATTGTGTCATCAAATCAAAGGGTTAGATCGTATTTGGTTCATATTTTCTACATATTTGATGAAGCTTGTATGTATCGTAACTAATGTTCTCCTTTCTGTTTCATTTCGTCCCACAGAGCTCAGCTACCCTCCCAACGGAAGTCCGTACTTGCAAAAGAGGTACTGTGACAACAAAAAGTCCTGCCCGCCCGAGTGAACCCCCAAGTTCGTCTCACTCGGCATCGGTTGCCGTGTTGCACTCAGCTGTAAAGCATCACGCACTAGCAAGGGTACAAAAGGTAGCCGAAACAAGGTAATGCGACCAAGTGGTGATGCAGCAAAAGTGAAGAGTGCTACAACCAAGTAAGAGAGAGAGAGAGAGAGAGCGAGAGAAAAAGAAGCATAAAAAAAAGAAAACAAAAGGAAAATGTGGCAGGGAAGCGCACCGCACTCGGGTTGGAAAATCGCTCAAGCCAACGGCCCATCATACCGCAAAACGATAACCGCGCTATCCAACGCTACGGTACGCGGGTACGTGCGTATTGCGTGTTAATATTTGTGCCGTGTGTCTCTTTCCCCGTGCCCGCTTCTGCTCGGTGTGTGTTTGTGAATTTTGTGCAAATTCTAAAGTCGAACAAGTTTTGGGGATTCGTCAAAACGTACGTCAGTACCCAGCGGCTCATCTACCATCGGTCGCGGGTTGTTTACCGCCGCATCCTGCCCACCGAACGCACTCGCACACAAAATAATAATAAAAAAAAAAAAACCGTTCGATATCGGACGCGGACGCGTAAGGCGCAAAACTTTACCGATTTTACAAGCAAAACAGCGACGAACAGCAGGCGGAGTGCGCGAGAGCGACAAAGAGCGAGCGTGTGAGTTAGAGAGGAAGAGAGCGGATGCGCGCTGCGCGCCGTATCCTAAAAAATCGGGAGCGCATCCCAGCTCGGCCCCAAGATTCGAGAGCGTTCCGGCAGCGTCGTCGGAGAGCTCGCACGCCTGCTTCGTATTAGTAGCCTGCCGAATGGGGGTGGTATAGAAGAAGGTAGAGCAAAGGCAGAAGAAGTAGAAGAGGCAGATAAAAAAGCACCCGAAAAAAAAGAAAACACAAACAGTGAGCAGCAGCTAATGTTTGTGTTGGCAAAGCGCGAGCAGCGCGACCACCATTAGTGGCATAGTCGTCGCGGAGGCGTCAACTCGGAAAAGGACGCGAGACTCGTCACTATCAACCTCAACCTCAAACAAACGCCCCTACCGCCGGGGGCAGTAACTCACCTGGCTTGTTTTCTTTGTGGGCAATTCGGGGCAGCCACAGGGTGACCAGAACACCAAAATCCGATAGCTGTCGTTATTGTTTTTGTTTTTGTTTTTTTTTTCGGGTCAGTGAAAACTTCGTCTTTGTGTACAAGTGCAGTAGTGTGAGTACGCGTGTACATGTGTGTGTGTGTGTGTGTGTGTATGTGAGAGCTAGAAAGGGTAGCAAATGGTCGAGTCGGAAAATCGTGTCGGTGTAAGTGAGTGCAAATTTTGACAGGTGCTCGAAGAAAATAGTCTGCCCTGCAAGATATATAGGGCAGCGGACGAAAACGCTGCTCTAGCAGTGCTTTTCCAGTGCACGATTCCATTCCAGAGCCACCTGTAACGATCTCTCATATTCACTCTCCTCCCCGCTGTTATCGAAAACTGTTCGGCTGTGCGGTTTACACCACCGGACCGAGTGCTTACCTGCGAGTATTTCGTGCTTGGTGCAATCTAGTAACGTTCTGGTGCGAGAGCCTGGCTGGCTAGCAAACACACCAGCATCGTCAACATCACCATCGCCATCGTCATTATCACATTCTGGCAATCCGGTGTGTGACGCTAACAGAGGACGCCTTGCTTGGGGACTCGCCTTTGCGCGAAAAAAGGGCCGCTGTTGTGCAGCACGGGGAGAACGGTAACTCACTCCCGTTCTATATATACATCGGTGTGCTGCTGCTGCTGCTGTAGTGTGTTGTTGTTTGGTTCTCCCTTCGGCTCAATCTCTCTCGCACGCTGTCTCTCTCTCTCTGTCTGTCTGTTTATCTCGCTCTCTCTCTGGTTTCCGACCTACTGTCCCGTGTACTATCCCCATCCCGCCACCCCAACAAGCTGTCATAGGGCACCGTTTGCTTTTTTTTGCCTTTGCTGACGCGTGAGCGCAGTTGCAACTGCATGCGAGCGCGCTCGCTCGCTGCACTGCTGCCAACATGCTCTCCTACATGCTGCCAGTCGAGGAAAAATCGCCATCCGCAGCGGCTGCAGCAGCAACGCGTAATCTAAGCCTCAACCTGACCACAACAACCACCACAACCGCGTCCGGTGGTATCGGTGTTGGCAGCGGCAGCGGTGGTGGTGCAGGCAGTGTTGCCGGTGGTGCGATCGGGCGCGACAGTTCCGGTGGCGCTACTGCGGCCAGCACATCGTCCGCCCAGGTGCGCTCCATCATCAAGCCTACAATCAAACACAGTGGCGGTGGCAGTGCTGCCAGCCATCGCTATCAGCTGATCAGCGGCGGTTCGGGCGGGTCCGATGCGAAGCTGGTAGGCGGCGACTCCGGTGCCCCAGGCGGAGCAGCAGCTGCTGCGGTCGGTGGCGGTCGTGACGTGCGGTCGGGCCGGGGCCGCTGGCAGGACGAGCCGGAGGCCGATCAGTGCGACGAAAGCACCAACCTGCTGGCCGGTGCGGGCGCGGACGACGACGACGAGGACGACCGGGACGCGATCGACGATCGGCCGCGGCGCGGTGCCGCCGTCAAGAGTGACAAAAACTTTAACAACCTGATCGTGGTGCCGAACGGGCGGCACGGGAAACCTACCAACGGCAACCATGCCGGCCCGCCGGCCAAGCTCGCGAGCGCGCTAAAGCCGACGAACGGTGTCGGGTCGAACGGGCGGCCGGGCAGCAGCAACGGTGGCGGCGCCATCGGTGGCCACACTGGTGCCTACTACAATGGCTACCTAGCCGTCAGTGGCGACAACGATGACGAGCACCATCGGCTGCTGGTCAGTGCGAACAATCTGCGAAACGCGAGCGGCGACACGCGGCCCGAGTGGTCCCCGCAGGGCCGAACGAACGGGTGCGGCCCGGCCACGACCGAGCCATCGGGCCGGCCGGCTTCCTCCTTCGCTAGTGGCGCGCGCACCAACGGCAACTGCCGCACGATGAACAGTCTGAACGGGAACCTGCTGGGGTCGGACCCGCCAGCCGTCGCACCGTTGCCCCTGGAAACGACAGACATTGGTGATGGTGGTGGTGGTGGTGGTGGTGGTGGTGGTGGTACCGGCGCCGCGGCTGACGTGTCCCTCGGCAGTGACTCCGACTCGGCGACAGGGGCAGGTGGTACCGGGTCGGCCTCCGGCGGGGGCGGCAAAAAGGTGAAGCTAAACAAGCTCGGCGGCAACAAGAACGTCACACTGAAAAGGTAAGCGATCGGGCTGGGCAGGGACCGATAGGGGCGTAAGTCCGTTAGCGATCACTGTTTGGCAGGCTTGTCAAAGTGGGTCAAATTGGGGCTCAAATCGAGCGATAAATTGTTTATTAAATTCAACAAAACAAGTATTGGCGGTAGTTGAAATGTTCCTTGCAATCAGCTGGTTCTGTGACATACGTTTGCACGCAAGAATACAGTTTGACACCCCAGAAAAATGGTGTCTCAGAAACAGAATTGTCATCCGATATTGTCAATGCTTTCAAGCATTGTTTACAGTCACAATTTTGACAGTTTGCGTCAATGTTTGCCTTTAAGGCCAAATAAGAATCATGATAAACTTGTAAGGGATTAGAACAGATTTTTGACAACCTAAATTTTACATTTCAAAAGCACCAGAAAAATCTGAGAAAAAGATTAATGAAATTGAATTAATTCGCAAGACGCAAGACTCTAAATTCTCTTGGAGACAATCATGGGCAGTTAGAGACTTATAGTAAGAGATCAAGCATAACGGCAATGACAATTGCTATGGTTTATAGCTTTATCCTCCGAATAACACCGATGTTGAACATTTAATGCTTTATTTGATTAAATTTCCGTCTAAATAGATAACACATTGCGTTGAAAACGAACAATTTCTCACTTCGTTTTCCAATGTGAAAACCGATACATACCAGCTTCTGAAAATAGTGGAAAATTCATTTCAAAATTCGGAAAATTATGGGAACCGACCAATAAATCGTGGGAAACCCTTTATTCGTTGATGAAATGCGCTATGCAAACGATCCCCTTGATACTTAAGCTCTCGGAACAAATTCCTGAGGTCTAAATGAAACTATATTTTCCCTTTTTTTTCAAACAATGAATTACAAACTATGAGCTCCTGTAAGTTTTACAACTCTGACAGATCTTCAATAAATTAAAAGCCAAAAAAAAAAAAATATTGTGGTGCAGCTTCTGGACGCCAGACAGATTTAACGCGCTGTTGTAAAAGTGAACAGCCATCGCAAAACGGCTGCCGAGCTGCTGAAGCGGTTAATTATGACAATTCACACCAGCCTGTAATGTCTTCCGGGCTATTTCCCTGATGAGATGGGAAGGGATCAACATCGCTTGCCCCGGCTCGCATCCACCGAACAAGTCTTTGTCCATCGATCCCTACCGCCAGCGACGGATCGTAAACTGATCTCGTAAAGTGTATGCCAATTTCATCCGACCATCATTCACAATCATATTCCCAACTACGCGCACTGACCAGTTAGTGCGCTCGGCCCGTGTAGCGCATCGAACCTTTCCGCAAGGGAGTGGCGGTCCGCTCGATGCAATAAACATAAAAATATAAACGAATGCACTACGTCGTGATGAAGCTTTTTTTTTGTTGTTCTTTTCGAACGGCTTTCATCTTCAAAGAGTGCTGCAAACTGGCGGGGAGCCGCTGACGTAATGCGTTTGACATGCCTGGCTTGCATTTGGCTGGTGCAAACGCGGGCAAAGTGAACTGCTGCTCGAAAATCCCGATTCCTGGCAGTGCTCCAAAACCATCTACTGCGACTCGAACAATTTTCCCCGAATGTCCCACCCTTATCGCTCTTTTTTTTATAGCCATCTCTCGCTCTCTTTCTCTTTCTCTCTCGCTCTCTCTCTTGCCCTCTCCATTCCTCGCTCTCGTTAATTTTCAAGGCAAACGAGATGTAGGTGGAGGCGCATTAGCACTAGCACCAGCAAAGAACGACCACTTTCATCGGGGTGCGGCTGCCAATAAAATGCGCTCGATAAGACGAAACCCTGCATACGCGTATCCGTATCTGTGTGTGTGTGTGTGTGTTTGCATGACGTCCACGCTATCCTGCCATTTCGCCCAGATGGCCACCGTTTTTTTTTGTTTGCTTTTTGCTTTTTGCCTCAAGGAGTGCTTTCACACGCGTTAAATAGGGCTTTCAAGGATCCAAGGTCATACGGTACCCTTCGCGTGCCTTCCGATTCCGCTCCGTAACTGCACCGGGCGTCGCCAAGTTTCGTGTACTTGGCACATGGTAAATGCAGCAATCGGGTGCGTCCCAGCTCCCTCTAAAAGGCGAGCAACAGCAACAAAAACACGATATTTCACAATCTGCTGGATTTGTGAGTGAGGTTCGTTTAAGATTTGCTTTTTTTTTTTTTGTATGCCAGTAAGAATATATTGAAGGTCACGTTTTTTTTTGTTGTTGTTGGTGGCATATTGCGCGCAAATGAAAGTTTTTTTTATTACGTTTGGATTGTTGCTTCCACTGGAAGTCCTCTCCTTTCTACGTCACTTACTGGTCCAACTCCATTGCAGATGCAGAATGATGCAGCAGTGTGGATGGGGCGCGAAGAAGCGTTTGCGAAATGGGATGGAAACGAATGAACCGATAATGGCAGCACGGTGCTAAAATTGAGGCTTGCAGCTTGATTTTGTTGTTTTAAGCTGTCCAGCCATTAGCGGGAAGTTGCTAAATAGATGCATCGGACGGGCGAAGGCGGACGTCGCAGCGTGTTGTGCGTTTGTTTGTGGAAGTTGTATCCTTTCTTCCCTCTCATCGATTGTGTCGCCGTAAATGGCACCGTAGGGTGACAGTTTTTTTTTGTTGTTGTTGTTGTTGCGTGTAAACAGCGTGAAGTAAACATTTTTGCCTCGCTTCGTTTGTGTTTACTGCTTTCGTCTTGGCATTAGCTACGGTTGGGCTGGTGCAAGGTGCACTACGGCACAATGCTTGCCATTCATCGTGAAACATTAGCTTCGCCTCGTGGGGAGCGCCTGCTAATCGGCTGCGGTTAATTGAACAGCGCCCGTACATCGATTCCGATTGCTGATAATTTAGAAATGTAAATATTTGGCCTGCGCCTGCCCTAAGCTGTTGTTTTGAAACGGCTTATCGCAAAACGCGGGTTTGTTGCTGAAAAGGTTGCTAACAAGCTAACACACAAACTGGCCTTGAAAGTTAAGTTGCCCTACGGCACGGGGGGGCTTTGAGATCAGCCAAACAGGTGCTGTTAATGTAAGGAATTGTTTCAATTCGATTTGAAATGTGTCGCATGTTTTTTTTTTTTGTCGTATTTCGAGCATGCATATTATGCCTTTCTTGGAAGTCGTACAGTCTTAAAAAGCACGTACTACGTGGAAAAACTGTAATTCCATTTTGCACGCAGGAAATGTCTATAAAAAGGCTTTTTAGTATGAAATATTGGGAAATATCAAAACAACATATTTTGTACTAAGATAGTTGAAGGCATGCATTATCATTTACGGTACGTTATACTACGCTAATCAAAAAACGTAGTTCTCCATTCTGTTCTAGATATAAAAAAGATATGTGTTAGTCATGAAAAATACCATCAGATTTGCGTTCTAAAATGAAAAAAGCCAAATTCTGTTGATGGAATCTGGTATCTTAACTCAAATGAAACACGCAAAACCACTCTACACTTATCTTGCACATATCAGCGGTGAGTAACGCCCAAACAAATGGCGCACGGTGCTTGGAGCTAATTAGTAACCTAACCTGCGAAAAAACGTACGTTGTCGCGCCAGTTGCTTCGTCGGTTGCGAAGGTAACGATCAGTTACATCACACAGGTGGAGAAGCGGCAGTTGGAGAAGCGGCGCCTGTGTACCACTGTCCCATGAACCGTTGTTGTGTTTGTTGTGCAAAACATGTGCGGCCCTCGGGGCCCTCCACAGAGGATCACGAAATTGTGCGCGAATTTGTCAAACGAAGTCAACGCGCGATCATGCACAAAACGTGAATGGTGAGTGTGAGTTTTTTTTTTTCAGTTGCGCTGGAGAAACAAGAGAGATCAAGAGCGATGGAAGGGCGGTGGGACGAGATGATCGACATAACACATTAATTGGGACAATTTTTTTTTTTGGGCTATTTGTTTGGTTTTTTGCACTTTTGCCGCTGCTCGTTGCTTGTTGGTTGGTGTTTTGCATGTTACCCCATGTCTTATGCGATCCCTGGGTGAACCTGTTTTCAGTCGGTGTCTTTGGCCATATGCACCGTATCCCCACGGTTGGACGTTTTTTAGCATGTCTAGCGTCAAGCGTTAGAATGACTAATGATCGACATGGAGATTTGTTATGCTTGAATGCATGCAAGGAAAAAACTCGCATGGAACATGTTTTTAGATGGAATTCTTGGCAGAAGACGTGTTTTGGTGGTGCTTTGAAGGCTCCTGCCCACATTGCATCATTTTGTTAACAGTATCTTCAAGCAAGAGCCTTACCCTGCGGTGTAATTATCGTCTAAAGAATCTTAAGCAAGAACTCAACAAGAACTTGACTCATTAGGTAAATGTCCAGTGAAACAGAAAAACCATATAACATATAGGCAATTTGCAGCGTGACAGACATGCCGACCGAATGGCTACAATGGTAGACATGACGACTGCTGGGAAGCTCATCGACGGTTCAATTCCCGTCTAGGCTCTTTAGATACGACCTGTGTGAATTAACTTGAATTAACTTAACTTGTGTGGATAGGGAAGTCTTTCTGGCAATGGTTCGTCGTGCCATTCAATAAGACGAAGAAGATTGTTTTAAAAACATTCCTCTATTAGTCCTGCTACTACTCTATAGATGGCGCTGACCCAGAACAGATATCAATTATCTAAAACACATTTAATTCTTCGATTAATTGCCACCGAATCGTGTTATTGTATTTCTGCTTATTGTCTTTTATTTTGGTTTCTCACAAGGAAGTAAACATTATGCGAAAGATAAATAAATAAAATTCATAGAAACTACACAACGGCATCACTTCACCCAAAAACAGTCCGGCCTGTTGGGAAGGTGTACGACCACACCATTTTTATAAACTGTTTATTTCTCGTATGTGAATACCTTGCCGATGTGTCATGCATGCCCATCGTGCGTGGGGTGTGCACAGCACAACCACATCCGACCGGTGGAGGTGTTGCTTAGCTTAAAAGGTGTGTGCGGCCACTGCGCTTCCCCTTCGACCATTTCACCGTTACGCATCGTGGTGTAGCGGCCACGCACTGTAGCAGCCGGGGTGGCCATTTGCATTCCGAAGTGGTTTGTTGTTTGGGTAGAAGATTTGGGTAGCCGCCCTTCGTCCGCTACGCCGTTCCGCGCTTGCGGCCCGCACTGTCCAGCCGCGCTGGAAACAACTAAATCTTGCCACAGTGAAGACATACCTCCACACGAACCGCTTGTTTAAAGGTTGCAAAGTGAAGAAAACTTCACATCTAGGTTTATTGTGTGTTACTCCTGTTTTTTTTTTCTTCTGGGAGTCGTGGGGGAGGAAAGGTGTGAAGTTTGTGCTGATGAGCACTGCGGCTTGCCTAATAATGTTCTGCAAACCGTTCTTTGCCTGGCCATTACGCTCTAAACGGTAGGCATGTACGCAACGAGTGGCGCAATAAAGAGTTCCCCCCCCCCCCCCTCCCCCAGCGTGCTCAGTTCGAACTTTAGGCGCACTTTTCCGCCTTCCCTCCCACCTTTCTTTCCCCCTTACGAGCGGCCATTCTGTCTGCTGAAAGAGAAAAGTTGCTCAAAAGCCCAAGGTGTGTGTGTGTGTCTGTTGCAGCAAGGCGGAGTGGCAGCGATCATTGTCGTTGTTTAGATGAGGAACGTTGATGAAAGAAGCGGCAACCGCGGGTACCGTTAAACTACATGCACACGCATAAACAACCGAACGTCAGCTTCTCTCCAGGTCAGGTTTTGCTGGCGGAGGATGGGAAGCGAACCACCGTTCACCGTTTTGCCTTTGGCGTGTGAACAGGCTAGTCAAACTATTGATTGATTTACAGGGAGGTATAGATAGGGGAGACCTCCTGCATGGGTTTATCGCTTCTGGGCGGTTTTGAAACAATGAAATTAAATCTTCTTCTTTGCTAGAATAACCGTAATCGTGCTAGACTTCCCATTTTTATGACTATTGGTATTTAGGGCAGGGTTGTCCATTCGGGTTGCCCGCGTGTTTTGTATAGGAAGGCCTCAAACATATTTCAACTGTATTTTACTTGTGTGTTTAAATGCCAATCTAACTTACTGACTGCTGGCGTCGGTCCAATGGTAAAGCCGTCTACTCGAACGACTCAATAATAGGCCCGTCATGTGTTCAAGCCTAGAATGGACCGGACGGCCCTCACCCCGTAGCAAGAATTTGACTATCCGGCAGCGTGGTAATGAATTAAGTCTCGAAAGCGCCTGTATAAGCCTGTATATCCGCGTAAGACGTTACACCAAATAGAAGAAGAAGAACTTACTGCAATCCGCCGTGTGTGGATACATTTAATGAAACATCTTCAATCGTAAGTGAATTAGAAGACCAGATTTATCTTTTGGAAATAACTACATAACTGTGTTTGACAGCCCTGGCTCGCTTGTTCGCTTCCCGTTTACCGTTTCCTGCTTACCATGTGTGTTTTTTCCTGTATTTGCTTGCGCTACACACGCTCTGCCCAGGTGACTCTCCCTGCACCCCCCCCCCCCCCCCCCCCCCCCCATTTATTATGATGTTGAGTGAAGCGAGCAGCTCCAACCAGAAGTTGGGTTGAGTTTGGAAATGAGACGTAGGAACAACTCGCAACAACCAACAAAAACACCATTTCATTTCAAGGAAAACTATTTACCCAAAAAAAAACACCTCCCCCAATCCTCCACACCACGATAAAAATGCGCATAAGAAATATTGGTAGCCAATTTCGAACGTAGGGGTTGGAGCTAGAAACATGGTTGTAATACCGTGGGGACTAAGAAACGGTAAGAAACGGCTTTTGTAAGATGAAGTAGAAAAAAAACCCCTTCCTATCCACGTCCAATCAGCTGCTTGGCGTAAACAGACCTGCAACCGTATGTTAATTTGGCAAGCAGAACGCAATAATATATAAACAAACACACGCGATCCAGCGATGACATCAGTGGTGCGTGGGTGTCTTTAGTGTTTGGTCCACGCGAGATCTGGCCCACAAGATGCCGCGACTGCCCTAAGCATTCAAATACTCTATTTATGGGCGGCTCTAAACCTAAGGTAACTAAATGCGTCACGTGCAAGAAGCGGTTGGTAGCTTACGTGCATCGAAAGGCAATCGAACTGTTTCACACTGTTACCAATGGTCACGTACTGGAATATTCGGAATTTGTTTTAATTAGAGTATTCTGGCAGTTCTGTTCGTCTGCTCCTTCTCCAGAGCTGCCTGGAGCTGTTTGCCGTCTGCAGTGTCAATGGTTCGTCATGATGGCGTCAAGGTTATGGTTATCAATAAATTTACATTGCCTTTTGTCTGATGAGATTTACATTTTTGGAGCGCGGAGATCTCGCGGAGGTTCGTCCGATTATTCTTTCAGTCCTCCTATTCCTTCTTCGTCGTTCCAGTTGGAGATCTCTTTTGGAGGTGGTAGAACGAATTCAGGGTGTCTGCGAGCTGTGATGGTCGTTAGAGTGTATGATTGTCGTGATTTTTGAAGAGCATGCTCCAATCCAAATGCGCATTGCATTCCACTACTTTGTACTGGTAGCTCTGAGGATGTCCGGGCATTTTGAGGTCGTGGACAAAAACAACCTAGAATAGATGAGGTAATGAGTTTTGTAATTCTTCAGACAATCTCATCTCGACGCTCCAGCTGCTCCGAATGATAGTTCTGACCAGCCAGTGCAGTGTGATATTTAATATTGGTTCAATGTCTCTCTCTCTCTACAACATGTCATTCACTGTAACAACTTCCGGACTTGCGACCTGTCCCATCGTCCGCAGGGACTGTCTTTTTGAATTGCAAAACACGCTGGAAACGAGGGGGGAAAATGACGGGATTAAGGGGTCCAGCAAGCTGTTGCACAAGCTGCTGGGGTAGTGTGCTACCGCGATCTCTAGCCGACCCTTCGGTTGTTTGCTGCGCAATTCAGCGCTTCCAACCCCGATTCGATCGATTGTTGTTCGCAAGCAGCAGCACCTCCAACCAGATTGCACTTCCTCGGCACCGGGAGAGTTCATCGAGCCGTGCCCGCAGCGCGGTGGGAAAATGGCGCCCCGCCGTTCCCAGAGCCTGCAGAAGGTGAAAAACGCTTCCCACACAAGCCTGCACCTTCCCGCACTTGGCGCCCCCTTCCCGAGAGAAATGAAGAGAATGGGTGTGTGTGTGTGAGAGAGAGAGAGAGAGTGAAAAAGAGAGAGCAGGAGAGCCTGCTACGAGGTAATGGGGCTTTTCCGCCCGGACGTTTATCTTACACTCTGAGCGGGCAAGGGATGGGGAGAAATTGGAGGGATGTCTGCGCCACATTCTACGGCGTGCAGTGGCCTCCCCCCCCCCTCTGATGAGCGGTGATCTGCTTGCGATCGGTTTGTTTAATGATGATGATGACGATGTTATTGCTGCTGCTATTGACGATCGTGTGTATGAGGGGGGAAAGGGGAGACCCAGGGTGCGGGACATTAGAGAAAAGCAAAGACGATGAATCTACTTTCGCCCGCTCGCTCGGGGGGGGGGGAAATTATTGCCAGCATCCACGACGGCGGTGGTGGAAAGAAATGTGAAAGAAAGCAAGCGGGAGAGCTGTCGAGAAGCTTGACGTACACTTTCGCCCCGATAGAATGTCCTGGGACATGCGCACAGACCGGGCACAGCTGATCGACAGGCACGAGAGGCATATGATTTAATTGCGGAGGTTGCACTTTTTGCTACGCAGAGACCCCCCCCCTCCCCCGCCCCTGTAATAGTGAATGTAAGCGCTGGAAGTGAAAGAACCACACATCTGGAGCCGACGCAGGCGACGAACTCGTCAATTTGGTCTGGGAGGCGCTGCACCGTGACTTGGCCGTGGCTGGTACACGCCGTTTGGCAATAATTACAGCGAACGGGGTTAGTACCTTAGTCTCGTATGCGGCCAAGGGGCCGGGTTCGGTGACACTTAACGATGTCTCGATAGAGACCGAGCGCGCGAGATTGAACGTTGTGCCCGATTAGCTTCAATTATCATACTTTGCGCGCTGTTTTGCTCGCTTGGTGGCGCTGTGTGGGATGGGACGGGCAATGGGTTTTTGATGAGAACGAAGGCCTGTGCACCACCGGCCGGCCGAATCGAAGGAGATCTTCTTGCACCCGGGTCGGGTGCAACGATCATGTCATCGTTGCTGTTGCGCATCAATCTACCGCCTACGCTGGGTCGTTCAGCCTCAATTGATGCACTTACGCGCCGTACGCGATCGCTGTCGTCCACAAGTTTCGCCCAGCGGCCTATAACTATACAGACAACGAGAACCGAACGACTCAAGCCGAACTCGAGCTGATTTGTGTCGTCCATCCTGCCAGGTGGGATGTTTTGTTTTTTATGTTTGTATATGTGTCAGCTACCGAGGAAAGCACAATTACTCTCTCTCGCTCGCGGGTGTTTAATTAACCCCTGCCTGTCACCTGTCACCTCACCTTTCTGTCAGCGGCCGGCGAATCAATCAAACCGCGCAGCCAGTGCTGTCGAAATGCAAATCAGGATGGGCAGCAGTGCTGCCAGCAAAATTGTATCTTTATTTACAAAGAAAAGCTTGTTGTAGTTTTTTGTTTCGCTTGCACGCAACGCATGCTGGTGGAAGTGTGTCTTGCGGTACCGCTACCTCCTTCTTCTTTTTTAATTGCTCGACGTCTCCTCCACAACATCTCCATACGCTGCAAGTCGTGTAATGGGCGGCCGTTATCATCATGAGCCGGATATTGATGATCGATTAACTCGCGCACACAATGAGCGATCGGATCGAGCCTTTCTCGGGCCGTTTAGCCTCCCGGCTACTCATTTCACCTTGTTTTTGTTTTTTTTTTGTTTTTTTTTTTTACTCTCCCTCCCTCGTTGCACGTTTGCAATATTCCATTTCAAACGCCCACGCTCCCATCAAAATTGGGCAACGTTCAGCTGGCTGCTTTTCACCGATTATTTTGTCGCTCTTTGCATCGTTTTCTTCCAACTTTCGTGCGACTTCTACGGTGCCGAATGCAGCTTCCTTCGCCTTTCTTCGCCACCTTCTTTGCATTGCTCGACTGTTCCCAGCCGTGGGTTGTCGCGCCGGGAACACTTTCAGCCGGGTGGTGCCCCGCGAGAACGTAGCGCGCGCTGGCGTCTATTTCGTGAGAAACTCGGCGAAAAGTGGGCTCGATCGAACGTCTTATTGCTGCAGCCCCGAACGATTGAGTGCGCCATTGCTTGAACCTTTCATTCAACCTCCCCCCCCCCCCCCCCGACTGCTTACCCGTTCACTCCGTTTCGTTCCATGCTGCCACCAAAGACACGCTCCACGTTCCGAAATCGGAACGGATCGATGCTGCTGCTGCTGCTTTTGCCCTCTTTCAATCGAGCCCGGCTGTGAACCATTATGTTGCCTGCTGTGTGTGTCTGTGTGTGTGTGTGTGTGTCTGTGTGTGTGTGTGTGTCGGGGGCGCAAACGATGGAGAAAGTTCTGCCCGCGCCTGCCCCCGTCTCGTTGATCTTCCCAAAAGCATTGCTTCCCTTTCATTTCCTCCATCCCCGCCACCAAGACGATTGTGATTTTGACAGACAACAGCAGCAACAAGCAACGAAAAAAAAAATGCACAACCGCACACAAACACATATCTATTTATTGGAAAGAAACGATCTACAAAAATAGCCCTATTAACAACTGTTACGAGCTCGTCAGCACTGGTGGAAAGGGTGAACCATTTTCCCCCGGGGAAGAGTTGTGGGGAGGTTAGGTTTAGGCTGACTGGTGGTATGCATTTCATGAAAACTGTGTAACACAACAAAAAAAAAACTGGAACGAGACTTGTGTTTTAAATTAATGCCGTACCGATTCGGCAGCACTGGCCGTGTCGATCCGCTTCTTTTGTCTTACGGGTGGGTTTGTTTCTTGTTTGCTTCTTCTTCTTCTGTCTTTTCTGTGGTCCGAGCGTGCCTTCCCAATTGGTGTAATACACTCATTGGGATCGTGTTCCCGCAATTGACGAGCTTGATATGCTGCTCGCTGCAAAATGGGTTTCCACCGCTCGTTGTTGCTCCCCATTCGCCATGGCGGGCAGCTGTTGTGCGTCCAGTGTTTGGCCCGCGCGCGCGAGCGCACTCGTAGGTAAAGCTGCAGAGGTAAAGTGGCGATGCTACGTTGACCTACGTCTGGGAGATTATATATATATAAATGGAAGATATGCACGTGTGTTTATTCCGCAGACGACGACGTTCTTTCGGTGGGCGTTATTTTTAGCTTCCATTTCCTCAAAACACGCCTTTTCCAAGCCCGGAATGGAAGCCCCGGACCACATCCAACGGGGAGGAGATAGTCAGCGGTGTCTCCCGCGGCGATACGATCGTTACGTTCGATGGTTGCGTCCAGTGTTTATGGTACAATGTTTTACGGCGGAAACATGATTGGGATAGGTTTTTTTTTATCGTTGCGCTTTGTACTGCTGGAGTAGCTAAAGAATTACATCGACACATGTCCACAAACTCCTAACTCACGTCGATATGCTCTAGGAGTCAATAATACCTACTAAATATGTTCCTACACGCATCTGAGCATCTTGTATGATTTATTAAAAGCAAAACAGTTATTCTAAGGGGAAATCCATGAATTACGTAATGCCAAAATAAGATTTTTTTATGCAATGCCTCCTTCAGCTAAACGTCTGCTAGCATCAACTATCAGTCTGATGTTATCTCTTATGAAAATGAAATTTTTTTATTGTTTTAGGGGTCCATCCATAAATTACGAAAATCAAATAGAAAAAAAAAATCATCATCCTGCCCTTCCCTGGACGTATCATTCGCAGCTCGTTACGTATGTGGGATAGAATATGTAGTGACATGTCAGATTCATTGACACATCAACAGACCTATTATATTGGTCGAACGACACTCGAATCCGTCGGAAGCACTCGAATCGAATGGGAGAAAATTCAGTATCGTATTCGCCGTTCGAGTTCGATGCAGGTATCGTCGACTGGTTTGTTATTTTCCCAGCGTGTTTGACAGATAGTCGAAGCCATCGGTGGATGGAGTAAATGTAAATATTCCAATTGTAAACATAGCAAATGAGTGATAAGTGTGTTAGTTTACTAATGATAGCCATAATTACAACTATATAAACACATCTCTCGAATAGCACTGCTCGATCAAAATATACAGTACAGAGTTTTGCTTCATTGACTCGAATCTTCCGACAACCACAATTGAATAGCACAGTGAACAAAACGAACGTTTGAGTGAATGTTCTCGAATGCCGAACGTTGTGTAAAAGGCCTTTTATTAAGTTAATTTTATGGTTTATAGTTTACGTAGTACAACATGGAACTCTACAACTTGCAAATATAAACATCTAAATCCAACACGAGTTTTACGTAATTTGTGGATGGCCCCTCTTATTGCATGATCAGAAAGATATCTCAATTGTTGATGCAAATTTGCAAATAACTCACTATTGCCCGTAGGTTAGTAGCTGCGAGGATATCTTTTAACGCTTCGCGAACCTTCGCAATCTCTGCAACCTCGGCAAAAAAAAGGCAGTTAAACGCGCATTTGTTTATCCCCATTTCCCACGACATACCAGCGTGCTGGGCGTAAAGCAAACGCGAGCGCGAGCGCAGGCACAATCAAAAACGTGCATTCCATGCAGTCATACGTGCAAAAGCCATCGGCCCGGGCAAACGGCACATTAAGCCGGGGCATTAATTGTGTGTTTTGATACAAAATAAACGTGCCCTCGCTGCTGTGTGGTTTGGCGCTCGTTCAATCAGCCAGTGTAAATGCAATTGTAACGCACTATGTACCTTAAACCGTGCGTCTAGCAGAACGGAAAATACTGGATCCTGGGTAGCAGGGTGTTGGTAGGAAGGGTTTTTTTTTCTATTCTTTCTTTATATTTAGACACAAACACACAACGCTCTGCCTTATTTTCTCTTTCTCTTCCAACTGTCAATTTCGGGGAGGGTTTCGAAAGCCTGCCCCCCATTCCATTCGTCAGTACGAAAATATTCGTGTTTTAGGACGTCGTCGTGGTTGTTGTTGTTGTTAGATTCGCGCAAATCATTCTGCCACCTTTTTCCACGTGCTTGCCCCTCCCCCAGGTCCTTCGGCTAAGGGGGGGGGGGGGGGGGGCACGCGCCAAATCTTTGCTGCATTTCGCGCTGCCGATTTCAATTCCAACCAGGAATGCCGCCAGCCGCAAAAGGTTTTTGGACCGAAATTGAATAAAGATAAATTTAGCATCACTGCCGCTGTTGCGCGCTCGTTCACGCACAAGGGGGAATGCCGGGTGTGTGGACGCAGCTGGGGCAGCGCCCGGGGAAATGGAATGGTTTTGGTTGCCCCACGGTTCGGTAACTTCTTCCTCCGGCAGCGCAGTAAGGCACCCCTCGCGCTCCTGCGCAACCGTTTGCTCCCTTCGGTACAATAATGTTTGGCGGCGCTCTTCTGGCGACCTGGCACCAGGGCCCGCTCTTTCCGTGGCGAAAATCAAAATGTCATAAATGTAAAATTTAGCAAATTGTACTGGAGCGAGCAAAAGCGAGATCAACACAGCGATAGATAGATAGATAGGGCGAGAGAGAGAGAGAGAGAGAGAGAGAGGGAGCAAGCGCGATCAGAGAGGGTTGGCGGTTGGCGGCAAGGAATGTAAAAGGATGAGTTTTTATGAGCTCATAATTTGACGCCATCCGGCGAGTGGTTAGTGGATTTTCTTCTCCGTTCTGTATCGGAATGGAGTGGAAAAAATGGGAAAGTAAATAACTTTGCCGCCGTTTGACGTTTCGGCTCGGGTGAGCGGGTTTGTGCGGCGGGCAAGGGGAACGAAACAAATATTTGCCTGCTGTTTTCAGTTTTATATCGTGTAGGTTTGGAGGCGTTTTGTGACGTGTGTTTTACAAAGCAATCATGTTTTGCAATGTTAATGGTTTGCTAATTAATAAGTTGAGCCTTTCGCTATGGTAAGGTTTTAAGGAGTCAATCTTTCAGTTTTTGTTTTACAGACTAGTGATACATTAACTTCTGATTTGTTCGACTATTCCTTATCGTACTGTTGTATCCGTTCTTGTATTTCGTCTTCTCTACCCTCTTAATCTGTTTCTTGTCTGTCTTTGAATACGCTTTTCCTTCAAAGTTACTTTTGACAACTGCTATTCCGTTCCTTTACGGTAGTAGTATCTCTGCCCTTAACATAACGCCTCTGAACATGTCAATAACTCTTCATGAGACAGTCCAAAACAATGGGGCCCTTTCCGTTTTAAGTTCGTAGGCTGAAATTTCAGCCTGTCAGCTGTTTGCATTGTATAGCAGTTTTCGAGCAGCTATCTATGTGAGCATAATATACAGGTGGGCTTATCCCAAGGTGTATGAATTTAGAAGGCTGATTTTTATCGCTTCTGCTTCTGAATGAAGATTTTAAGAGTGTTTTTGAGTATTCGTCTAGCTACCAGAAAGCCTGTTTGAGCAAAAGTTTTCACTCGTTCTGTCAAAAAGTGATGTTCAAAATTGGTTATAAAAAATGCTATGAGACCACCTGGACTACATACACTTTGATTCTGAAATCCATCGCCAGATCTCTTTGATGCACCTTGGGATAAATGTAAACAACACCGTGTTTTCGAGCAGGTACTCGAATCTAATTCTAGCTTTGTGGCTAGAACAATCTAGACTGAAAATTTGCAGGCTAGTTTTTTGTATGGTTTTGTATGGAGTGTTTACATGATTTCAGCCTCCAACTGTCAAACTCCATACAAAAAAACTAACTAGAATCGTGAAGGCCCCCAATAGTAGAAACAATCAAAGTATTTCATGTATAATTACTTCTTTTTGTAAAATTAACTTTAACATAATTTTTTGTTTTGTATTTCTAATTGCACTTCTTCAAATCAATTTGACAGGTATATTTTTCATGTCCATGTTTGGTTATTGGTTTTTGTGGTTGTGCTGTTACTGTATTTGTTTATTCTTTATTTATGGTTTTGTTTTAGTTCTTGTTATTTTTGTTTTTGTCTAATGTTCTTCATTTTGTTCTTGATTCATTCTTCCCATGTTCCCATGTTTATGTTTTCTGTTGTTCTTTTGTTCTTGTTCATTTCCTTGATATCTTGTCTTTCAATTTTGTATTTGTTTCTGTTCTTGTTCTCCTTTTTCGTGTTATTCGCTTGCTTGTACTTCTTGTTCTTGGCATTTTATTCGGTTTTTCTGCTTCAATCATGATTGATCTTCCCCAATGACTGGTTTTGAATGAGTTGCCTTATTTTTGTTTATTTTTGTACACTACTAAATCGTCAGTCTGGCGTACTGAGAGAACAATATCCCGATGAAGTTCTTTTTGCAGTATTTATTCAAATGTACACGAAATGCTTCCATCACTTCATTGCTGTGCATGCTTAAAAATGCAATTGGCTGCGAATAATAAAACTGGCAATATAGCTACCACCCGTTCGTACTGTGATGTGTTCGTTGTCGATGGTTAAATGTTTTATTGTGATTATGATGGAGCAAGCGGCGAGATTGTAAAACGACAGCGGGAATTTTTATGGTACCATCTTCTCGTTGCCCCCGCAAAGCAATCTGTTTACCACTGACATCATCAGTTTTGCATCAGTCTGCATCCAGCTGGCTCGGATTGTATTTATGGTTTAAATCAAACTTGCAAAATAAAAAGAACACTCACACCCACATTAGGGAGAAGGTTAACCTGTGCCCGGCCGTCGCTACTGGCTGGCGCGCCAAACCAAAATCAATACCACCGTGCACAGTGCAATAAACGCTGTTCCAGTTTGTTTTGTTTTGTTTTGTTTTTTTTTTTGCAACTTTAACGATCGTAGTTTAAATGCGCTTCTGTTTCTTCTCTCCCGTTCTCTCTCCCTCTCCGCACAGAGTATCGTTCGGCTCGTCCAAAGGTTCGATGGTGGAAACGCTGGTGTTCGAGACGCCCACCCCCCTGCCAGAGCACGCCGAGCGGGAGTTCTTTCAGTCGCCGGCCGTGCTGGCCGGCGCCGGCCACACAACCGTGTACAGCGGGGGCAGCGGCCCGCCCGGCACCACCCTGGTGCACCATCACTATCCGGCCCCGGGGCTGGCGCACCATCCGCATCACCTGCCGCACCATCACCATCCGTACCAGCCGCAGTATTCCGGGGGCTACCACCATCCGCTGGACGGTGGCCCGGCCACGGGAGCCTCACACGATGACAGCGGCATCGAGCTGCAGGAAGAGTAAGTACCGGAGGGGATGGGTGGGGTTTGCACTTGCACCTGGGGAGGGTTGAATGGGGTTGTTTTTGTTGTTGTTGCTTTTCTCGATTCCACCTGAACACATTCAGCTCCATTTCGTACGGAGGACAGCGGTACGGCGGACATCACAGACTCTCTATCTCGGTCTGTTTTTTCATCTCTCCTGCTCTGTCTCGCTTCCCATGCGTATCATGTTAAAAAATATCCACTGATGGTGCGGATAGTAGCCACCAAGAAGAGCACACACACACACACGCTTAGAAAGCATTCCCACCGCCGCGCCGTAATGAAGCGAAGGCATCGGCTGCATCGCAACCGAGCATAGCGGGGGAAGGCGAGGGCACCGAGCGGCATCGAGCAAAGAGCAACAATACGGCGAAAATGTAACACGGCAACGAGCGCGGCCCGGGCGAATGTCAGCATAATAATCAACCGTTCGCTCGCTGCTGAATGGCAACACAATTGCACGACGACACGCTGACATAACTCGGGCCTAGTGGACCGGAACCATGCAATTATGTTTGAATCTTTTTTTTTTTTGCAAACGGGACAAACCGGACGACGGACGCCCTTCCCACTAGCCCACGTCGCTCTAGCGGTGGTGGGATAGGCAACACGAGAGACGAACTCGCGTACTTTCGTGCGGCTAAAGCGGCATGGGGAACGGCGAGACGGCGACGGCCACTTGGAGATGATCCGCAACGTGTGGTCGAGCAGTCCCAGTCACCAGCAAACGCATTCGCTTCGGCGCTGCTAAATTTTAACCAATTATGACAGACGGCGAACCTCACGTTTGTTTGCACAAACACTCGAACTCTGCCTGCTTTTCGTTGTTTTCTTTTTGTGTTCGTACGTCAAACATAATACCCGTGAGTAATTCTATCCACAAACCGGAGCACAGAGCACCGAAGATGCATCTCGGCCCTTTCAAGTGGTTCGAAACGTGTTCGAGAAACGTGGTACAACGTGGGGACCACTGCGGTTCCAAAATAACGCCCGCGTCGACCGTCACCAGAAACCAAACGATCCTGAGCCTGCTTTCCCAGCTCATCAATCATGTGTATGGCCTCCCTTTTCGGGGACCGGGTTGTGACCGGATACCTTCAAGAATTTAATCATTATTTCATCATTTGTCGCCCATTCCTGCTATCCTCTGCGTTACTTTGGCGTACACTGCTTGATTGCGGTACAGCTGGGGCATTTTGTGTATCGATTAGCGCATATTGATTATGTGGCCGCCTTTGTGTGTGCCTGTGAGTGTGTGTGTGTGTGTGTGTGTGTGTGTGTGTGTGTGTGTGTGTGTGATACAGTGTCTGATTTATTCATGACCTTTTTAATAGTTGTGGGCTTTAGCAATTGAAACAGGCAGTAATATTTTTTCAATCAATCACTCAGAAATGGATTTGCTTTCTCAAATTCTTCAACTCCCGGAACACCTCAAAAGCAAAAACTACATTCGCATTACATAAAATGCAGCGTCATTAATCCGTTGCACGTTCCAGAATTTCGCTCGAGCGCCCCGTGCAGGCCACAAGGGACACGGGCTAGCTTATTGCGAACAGCTAAATAAATATAATTCCCGTAATTGACAACAGATGTCTAACCTTGCTCGCAGTGACCTATTATACAGGGGCGGCGCGGAGGGAGCACCGATGCCTGGGGATGCTTCGTCACATTGCATCCCATTTACTACACACATCCGGTCTGTATTAGATTACGGCCGTCGGTTCCCTGCTGGCTTGCTCATGGTCAGCACGGAACTTGCAGCAGCAAATCAACATCGTGCGCTGCTCCAACACGGCACTGGTAGCCGCTCTCGCGCGCCCGCAAGATCCCGTATGGCAGCGTGGTAGGCGAATCCGTCGAACGGAGAGCTGCACTTGCTTTCTCTCTCTCTCTCTCTCTCTCTCTCTCTCTCTCTCTCTCTCTTTTGATATTTTGACCCGTTGTATGTATGCTTTTGCTTGCAGGGAGCAAGCGCATTATGAGGCTACTCCTGCTTAACGTTACTTCCAGTGAGTGCCATCGCGGTGTACGTATAGATACTATGGCTCGTAGCGCGTGTGTATTTGTGGCGAGCAGGGCAGTTTCGTCTTCACTTTTTACCAAAATTTGGGAAGTGTGCCACTATGGGCACGGTTTCCTACAGTCACTGGTGTGGAAATGAGTTACAATAGAGCTTACTGTTATCTCGTAGTTAGCGCCCTGACCCTGAGCGCCTGAAGGTATGCAAAGTTATGTTTATTTTTGGCTTGTTTACAATAGCTGGTGTCATTTTTGTTCAAATGAGTAGAATAAGAACATTTTTTATATGACAGCTTGGCGAATTGCAACACTTAAGAAAGAAGGTTACCTTTTCAGCAACTTTTTTCAGTTTGAACAGTGTCAAATTACCGTGTTCTGTTCTTTGTTCAATCAGTAATCGATCAATAGCATTCGTTCGTGCTAGCAAAACTTTCTTTGGTGGTTTCGTGGCGACTAATTCCAATGGAAATAAAAAAAAGGAGTTTAAATATAACTTGTTTCAAATATGAACGCCCAAACATATGCAATTGTGCACACCGAAATTTGAACACTACACGAAATTTGAGAATAACAAGCAAAACATATCTCAAAACAAGCATTTGATATTTTATTATTATCATTATTAAACCGGTTTATTTTTCCCACGTAATTCTACACTTCAACTCGTTGACCATTTCGATGCGGCGTTATCCAACGGTGCCAGTCAGCACATGACATAATCAATTAATCGAGTGACTGTTGCCCGTAGAAACTGTTACTGCGAGTGGTAAACAGACGGTGTTGATAAACGCACACCTTCTGGAACGGGAAGCAGTAGCAGCTTCCAGTGAGCTCCATCGCCTGCCATCGTCCGCTGTGTGCGCAAGGGAGAGCGAGCGCGATTGCGATGGGCGCAGTGGCAAGGCTAGAACGAAAGCGGGGACGGCACTCACTGGAAGCGCTCAAACGCGGTTCTATCGGGCGAGCGAGTCACAGCAGCGGGCAGCATTCGCGCACTCACTTTACCGCACGCAAGATGAGTTTGATGGGAAGTGTTTGTTTTCTTCTTCCTTCTAATGTGATGATGATGCGTGCGTTGTCTCTAACTGTGTGTGTGTGTGTGTGCGCGCACTGGTTGAAGCTGTTAACAAACACACTCATACATACCCCGGGATGGCACCAACACACACACACACAGACACACATACAGCTGCGAAAGAGTTTCGATCCGCAAAGAGAGCGTGGAGGGCGCCCTCACTCTGATTCCGTTGGGTGGGTTTCACTGTGTTGTGCGGCCGTGTCGAAAGGGTCGAGCAAACCGAACGAAAACACAATCAAATCTAGCGGAATATCGTGACGACGTGCATCTTTGGTCCGGTTCCTGTGGCGCTCCTGCGAGGTGAACGTGTGAGTTTTACTTTTACATCGTTGTTGTTGTTGTTGTTGTGGTTCGACTACTTTTGTTGCGGTTGTTGATTCGGTGCTGCGGTGGTGTGTATGTGACGCGCCTGGTAACACCGAAGTATCGGGAAGCTATAGCCCCAAAATCGAACGCTTGGTACGTACATAGTTTCGCCTTTATTTCCTTGTTACTATACACTTTGTTTTTGTTGTTGTTTGAAACTGCAACACAAAAAAAAGTGGACAGTAACGACTACGTTCTACGTACAAGACGGGCCAGTAAAGCAACCGGGCTGCTTTGCCCAAATGCGCTGGCAATAATGGTAGGGCAGCCGGGCGTCCGGGAACTAACGGTTCGCCAGCCCCGGGAAGTAGCCTTTCAAGCGGCACTACAGCACTACCCGTCCGGCATTAGTTTTGTAGGTTAGTTTCCGCGTGCTTGCCTTGCGCGGACTCGCGCTTTGACGTTTGCAGCTCGTACAGCAGAGGGAGAAGAAGAAAAAAAAAGGGTGCATTTATCCCACGGGCTATGCTTTTTGTGCAAGTGTACGTGACTGTATGTGTACGCGTTAGCGAAACGAAGGAGAAGCACCGCACCAGAGGCAGAAGGAAAAGAAGCAAAAAAAAAAAAAAACGGTATCGTTCCGGGTGCAGCACCGCGAAACACAGGCATGGCATTATAACCTTACCGATTTATAAATGGCCCCTAACCTAGTTTGCCATACGGTTGTAAGTAGCCAGTAAACCGTGCGTTTGTGTATATGTGTATGTGTGTGTGTGTGTGAATCTGTACGTGTGTGTATGCATGCCCTTTCTGGCGAGTCAAACTTCAACAAAATGTATCAACGGTATACCTCCCGGCCCGCCCAAAACAGCCGCTCTTCAATCAGCCCCCCTCCCTGCAGCCGCTTGCAAACGCCACAGTCAAATATTTGGAGGCCCTGATGTACACGTGTATGTGTGTGTGTGTATGAACGCTAGTGTCTGTGTACGGCGGTGGCCAAAGTGTCCAAAAAAGGGAAGAAACGCGCATTCACACACCATTCCCATATCAAACGCTAAACAAAGCCAATTAACGGCCACTCACGAAACTGCTCGAACGTCAAAGTGACTCAACCTACGGTGTGTGTGTGTGCGTGTGCGTGTAATGTTTTTCTTATTTATTTAATCGCTTCAAAATCTCCAAACGCTCCTATACCACATCTCAATAACAACAACAGCATCAACACACACACACACACAGCTCGTTTTTAGAATGGTTACGATGTGCGGAGGCAGCAGGCAGCGAACCCCTCCATTCAACAAATGGGATGAAAATCCAAGGATATCCACAAGGATATTGGCTAATTGGCGCCATAAATCCTGCTGCATCGTGCGCCTGTCTGTGTGTGTGTGACCTTAGGCACGGTTGGTGCTTGGTTGTCGGTGTATGCGTGTGTGTTTGTTTTACGCGAGGGGCTCTGTGTGGGATGGTTTGACAGTTTTCCATTCTGGTGTAGACCGCCTGTCTCTATGCCCGTTTCATAAGTCACATCCTGCCCGAACGTTCGCTCTTCGCCCGTTCTCTCTCTCTCTCTCTCTTTCTCTCTCATTCAATGAACCGCTCGAATTGAGCCGAAATGGAGCTACTAACGAGTGGTTGGGGGAAATGGAGATTGCACATCGAGTGGATTGTTTCTTGCAACAAGAGCAAAAAAAAAAGCCAGCAATAAAACAAAAACAAGATTAACAAAAAGCGTGGCATTTGTCGTGTCTGGCTCAAGCTATGGCTAACCATCGTGCAGTGAAGCGAGCCTTATCGAAACCTATGGATCAGAGTCACTCAACTCTCTACTACCGCGAGCGTACGCTGTGGTACGCCTGTGCTTATGCACTGCCGATGCTGTCGACTGACCTGATCCCTCCAGCCCCTTCCTCCCCTTTCCTATTGCACTTACGGCCAAGACACGACCCCACGCGATTAAGGCGAGCTGCTCTCTCGCTCGCCACGGTCCAGCGGGTCGTTCCGTGGCGTCCCTTACCAAAACGCTAAACCGCAACTGGAAACCGCTCCGGTTCCGGTTGGGCGCTTGGACACGGATCGGGGGGGGGGGGGCAGACAACACGAAACGCTTGGCCAGGCTCGTTAGCAACAACGCCGTAGCTTGCCCCCAACCTGCGCATGGTTTTGTTCAAGGTCAAACAACGCAAAACCAATTGTGTGAAGCCCCTGAGTTTCTCACACACACACACACACACACAGCCATGCCACTCTCAATTCCGCACCACTCATTTTGTACAGTAACGCAACAACAACAAAAAAAAATGTCACTTTCAATTCGTCCTCATCCCGGGTAACGGCAAGCGGAGTCTGTTTGACCATAAACACCCCAGCCACTCGGGGTTGATTTGGCTTATCCTCCGATTCACGTATGCACGTATGCGTGTGTGTGTGTGTGTGTGTGTGTCTATGTGACTGTGCTTTTTGTGTCCTTTGTGTCCTTTGTCGGTCGATGCGGACGGATGGAAATCCTCCGTCCCTTCGTAATTCGCCTGCCCGCGATTTGCTCTCCGTGGCACACTCGCCAGGACGAGCGAGCATGAAACCCAAGTGCCACACAAATACCTGTTCCATTAGGGAGCAAGTGGGGGAGTAGGGTGGTAGGGTACGGTTTGAAGGGAAGCCCCAATTTACCCCTCCCCCCCTCCCCCCTGTGCAATGTGTGTGTTTGCGCTTGCTTCGTTATCCGTACGGATGAGTTCTTGTCTGCGCTTTTATCGCTATCGCCGTCATTATTTCCTTCCAACCCTCGTCAAACATATATATATATATATTTATTTTCACTTCTTTTTTATAGTGGTTGTTGTTGTTATTGTTGATGGGATTGTGCTAATCTTATCGCGGTGCCGGTGCCTGGCGAAACGAGAAATGCCATTGCAATCGGGGAAACTCGTGCGGGGGAAGTAAAGGGGTTTACAATCCCCCAAAAAAAAAAGCTTCTATTTTTTTGTATTTGGCTTTGGTTTTCTATCGGCGCGTGACAATCGGTCGATCGATGGCAAATAAAGCAGTCGAACCGGGTACGGGGAAACCTTCGGTGAGCGACTGCCGAGTGGGTGCGGCTGTTGCTCGGCACCCGCTGCATTTTTGGCAACCGAAACGACGTTGTCCAAGCTGCCCTAGTAAACACACTAATAAATAAAAACACTTGATAGGTGCTAGTTTACCGCTTCAGGTACTAGAGATGTGTCACTAGACTATCAGTGAGGTTTGCTATTAAATGCCTTCGACTAACAAATGATAGTTTCGGGTCGCCAGATGCCTTCTACCAACTATTTCGCACCATGTATTTCATTCTATCTCCAGTAAATTGTAAATTTTGACTAATCATTCGTAAATAATCGCTCATAGCTAGCTTGTTACGATATAATCTAATATCCCCTATTGCCTACAGTATCAATGGCTGGGATGTAAACGTACAAAAACAGTTACCAATATAAAATATGTTTACACTTTAAACATGTTGAGCACTTCATACTCTTCAACAAGTGCCTAAAACATTAGAATATATTGCAATAATAATTAAAAAAAAAAACTAAAGTTCTGAAGCTGTCTACCTGAAGCAGCTGTGTCAAACTCATTTCATCAGAGGGTCGCAAGTACAAAATTTCAGTGATTCGCGGGCCGCAAAGTTGGGAATGGAAAATATACCCCAATATTTATGTAAAATACTTTTTTACATTTTTATTGTTAAACAAATTGACTTTTTGTGTACTCCTCGCTTCTTATCTGGAATCGTTTGTTATGTACAAATTCGCGATGTTATTTTTATATGTGCTATTTTTACATGAGAAAATTTTTTTAATGTACTTTCAACGTTATTACTAAAAAAGGACATTTTACATTACTCGCGTTCTCTTACGGCAGTTCTGCTAGAAAATATCTGTTAAACACACTTTTTCACTGAAGTAGGAGAAGTCTAGCAGCCTGTAGTGAATCTTTTTCAAGCAATCCGAGCTATCCATCACTGGATGAATAACAAAAATATTTGCTTACAATGTTTTGACAGATCAAGAGAAAAATTGTAATAACACGTGTTGAAACATTATTTTTTGCTAATTTCCAAGTTCCAAGTGTTCTGGTGATATATTCATTTCTTATAACAAGAACCCGTATTTTACGAATAACTTTTTTTTAAATTACGATAATTTTATCTGACGAAGAGTCGTGGTGTGTGTTCCCATACAGATCGGCAAATCTGTTTTTGACACTTGAAGGAAGATGATTCGCGAATTGAGGAATTGAGGACTGTGTGAGCTAATCTATTAATAAGCTTTGTATTGCATGGCTTCGGCATTTAGATTATTTTTATCCTTAATCTAAATCCTTTAGGCTTAAACGTAATCATATCATTTTGGTTTTGATTTTTGGGGAGGTTGGAAATTACATTAATTCGTGTTGCAGAATGTTGGGTACAAATAATTCCAACTTGGCTACAATCATTTTTATTAACATTTATGGTGGCATGATTATGACAAAAAACAGAAGTGGCTCCATTCGAATATCAATGATGTAACATTCTAAGGTCGGAAAAATCGAAGCCGAATGAATCCTTTACTCGGCAGTCGGGGGCATGGAGATTGTCAAATTCGGTGGGACAACCGATGACTCCAACGGTTCCGAATGGCTTTAAACGGCTCTATAGGCTTCGGACCGTAGCCGATTGAGCCGGTCTCGTAGTACAGTCGTCAACTCGTACGACTTAACAACATGCCCGCCATGGGTTCAATCCCCAAATAAACCGCGCCGCCATACGTAGGACTGACTATCCTGCTATGGGGGGAATCAATTAGTCACTGGAAGCCAAGCCCACAAGTGGGTACAGGCAGGCCTTGACCGACATCGGTTGTTGAGCCAAAGAAAAGAAGAAGATAGGCTTCGGACGGCACCGAACGGAACTGTTGGTTTGATTTTGGCCGGATTCGGAGTAAGAATAGCTAAAATCGGAAATGGTTTTGAGCCGTGGATGCGATTCCGACAATCCATCACTAGTTGTTGCGAAGTTTCCTAGTGTGTGTATCAAGTTATTTTCATTTCTTTTTCGTTTGTAGACAGTTGACGCAAATCTATTTTTCCATACAGAATGCGCAATCGAATGTGCACAAAACTATGCTAATATTCAGAATTTAATCGAAACATAATACGACTGAGCTTGCATTCGATTCAGTGATTCTTAAGGGTCTCGATTGATATGTACGTTAGTGTAAAATAAGTTTATGAGATGTTATGGGTACATTCATGTTAGTTTCCATATACCAACAAAAGGATTGTCCTTCTCTGGAAAATTTAATACACTTTGACATGTAGTAATAACAGATTTAGGGTTTGCAGTGCTTTTAGCAATTCTCAAAATACTCTTGCGGGCCGCATCCAGAATCGACGCGGGCCGCATGCGGCCCGCGGGCCGCCAGTTTGACATACCTGACCTGAAGTATCACGTATTGGGAATTGAAAACAGGGTTTCAGTTAGACAGGATTACAGTTTAGCTTCCATATATGTTCTTAGAGAGACACCCACTGACAGCAGTCAGGCTGGAAACCATCTTGTCACACACAACGCCAACATTTGCCCTTAGTAAATCTTCTCTCTAGCAAGTCCAAGCGTGCGCAACTACAGTTTTCGTAATTTCTCGCAAGGAAATCGAACTGCTTCGCCCGCAATAGAGTCTTTTATCTTTAGACAGATGGAAAAATTATACTCTCAGGTCAGGCGGGGGGGGGGGGTCTCGAGTGGTGCGAAGGGCTGAGCGCTAATGCTGAGGAGCGCACCCAAGCGGGTGTGATTACGGCCTTTAGCGAGATACCGAAGGCGCGAGAGACAGAGAGCACCACGGAGAAAAGGGGAACATGGTGTGAGATTAAACTATTTTTAAAATCTTTCCATCCAAACGTCCCCATCACTACCGATACACACACACACACACACACACAGTTAAGGCAGGCAGTTAAGCGGGATGCGCACACACGCGGGAGGTAGTAGGAACCGAATGCACACAATATCTCGCTGTCTCTCTGCTTTCCCTTTCGTCCCAGCATCCCAGAGCGATGGGGGAAACCGGCACGTGCGTCTAATGAAAATTTCCTTTCCACCCCTCCCATGCGCTCCTACTTTTGCTGGTGTTAATATACACACACACACACACACACACAGGCCCGCACAGACACCATATGCACGGGGTGGTGGGGCCTGGTAGAAATGGCGCATTTTATTCGTCCAACTGCGCAATATCATCATTCCCTTGCCTGGACTGCGTCGAATCCCTCGCGGAGGGGAGGGGAGGGGGGGGGAGGCATAACTGAAGGAAAAGTCGCTTTGTTTGTTTTACGGCGAACCGGGGGTTCGGGAAATCGTTCTGTGCAAATGTGTTCGATTTTCCCGCGCGGATCAGCACGCTCGATCGTCGTGGTGTTGTTGCGGCCAAACGTGTGCCTGTCAAAACTGCGCAGTTTTAAGCCGAGCAGCAACTGCTCGGCAAACTGCGCCTAGAAAAAGGCTATCTGAATGTGTGTGTGTGTGCATCGGAAGCGCGGGACGGAAGCAGCGTCGCCTATCGTTCGCCTAGGAAGGTGCCTAAGAATAGCATTGGCATTGTGTATGCAGCTTCTGTACGCGTCATTTGCCGTTTGTTTAGTTCGGCGTTCGTGCTATGCACTATTGGCAGAAACCAAACAAGCAGATAGCGCTTTTTTACTGCCCAGCGCAACGGACTGCCGGAGGCTATCTTGGACCGTCATCTCTGCCAGGCACGATAAATTAAACATCCTGGTTGGGAGTGGTCACGTTTTTTTTCCGCGCTAGACTGCGCATAGACCGCTCCTTTGCGGTACCAACGTACCGCAGATGTAGCAGGAACCTTACCTTGCTTACACACAAACTCATTGTACACAGGCCGGGGCTACAGGCCCTGTATAGAACCTGTATAGGGGCAGGTAAAGCTCACCGCCTCCATTGCATCTAAAAAGGCACAATGTAAAACTACCTGATAATACCCATCAATATTGTACGATGTAATCTTGCCGAGCCGAGCGGCAGACACACACACACACAGCCGCTTCCATTGTGCGAGAAGCGTCCCAGCAAACGTGAGGCGGCATCCATCAACCCATACCCTCACACCACGTGTGTCACACATCGCTAATTAAGCGCCTGTGAGCGTGACTGCTCACGTAGACGCAGCGCGTTGTACCGCCCGCTCTGAACCCAACCGGCCAGCCGAGGAGTGTGTGATAGTGAAATTAAACATTCGCCCCATCTTCAAACGGCTTTACACGATACACTCACCTACACCAGCGCACGTACGCGTTTCAAAAAAAAAAAAAAAAAAAAGCAAAAAAAGTCACCGAAAGCAACAGAACCCTGGCAGAGAGAATCAAGGATGTTTACCGACTGGCGTTACCATTTTCTCTAATCCTGATGGCATGTTATGGGCAAGAACATTCTCTACGCGCTCCATTGGTCATTTAGGGGGGTTTTGTGTGCAAAATAAACTGTATCAAAGAAAGTGGCAAGCAACAACAACAAAAAAAATTGGAGAAATGCGGACCAAAATTGACGTAGATGCTTATAAATAGATCCGCCCATCGCGCCATAACAAAACGCCCAAGCCCACTCCAAATGCATATCATTCGAGACGGGCGAACAGCCACTTCCCCGCACGTTTGGGCCGATCTCAGATCAGAGCTGCTTTTGCAACATTCTTTTTGCTTTCCTGTTCGGCGTTTGTTTTCGGATCGAAATATTGTATGACCATCGGCACACAGATTAGCGGCAGGAGCAATGGCGCAGTATCGCAGCGATTTTTTTTTCTTTGCACCGAGTTTACTGCTCTTTAATGTATGAGGATCGATATTAAACAATAAATTAATTAAGCCACGTTCTGTTGCTGCAATTCCATTAGCGCAACAGCAGCGCTCCGTATCTTTTTTATGAGCGCTCCAAAACCACTCGACTTGTTGTGCTGGATGTGAGATGCATTTGACAGACGCCCGACACACAGCCACACAGCCAACGTTTCAGATTAACCCATTAAAACACCTCCCCGCCTCAAGCCCCCCCCTGTTTTAGGGCTCCAGTGCCCATCGTCCTACGCTGAAATGCGGTTGCGCGATCGTCGAATCGTCGCTGGAATAAAAGTGTTATTCCGGTTTGATGGGTGCGTTATCGGGTTGCGTTCGGCAGATTATCGACGCAGCGCGAGCGTTTCGTCGGCTGGGTTCGCCCCGTACCAACACCAATCGACAACTAATCGACCCGTTTTGCATTGCGCTGTAGATCGCGCACTGCATGAAGTAATATTGGAGCGTTTGAATTTGTTTTTTTTTTGTGTCGGGGTGCGGACAGATCTCGTAACCACCTCCGCTCGCCCCGCGCGCGCACACCCACACACGCACACTAGACATTTTTTCGGTTGCTATGGCGCGCGCGGTTGTTGTCATTACGTAATCGGGAGGAAGTTGATAGGGCAATAATGGCACGCCCGCGGCCAGGGGAGCGCAACAATGGGCGAGCACGCGCGCGCGCTCCTGCGGGGCTGGCCTGGTGGTAGGTGGGTGCCTCATTTTGACGTCAGCTTCCGTTCCGTGGCCGCTTTGTTGTGGTATATGTTTTTCACAGTGTTTGGATTCTCCCGCTCTCTGTCTCGCGCTCTCCGCTTTGGTTGTCCCCGGGACCGGGAGGAAGCGGCACAACAATCACAAGTATGCGGGGGATACTGGGGATGACGGGCGCACGCGGAGGGTGCGATACAAAGGTACTTGTCTCACTGACACACGGACACACACACACACACCATAGGAGTGTGTTTGTGTGTTTGTGGAGAAGCATCATCGTTTCCGATGAGATCATACCAGATGGATGCGCGAACCGTTAGGTTAAAAACAACTCCCTGCCCCTTTACACGTACTCTTCACACATTTAACTCCAGTGCCAATTCCCGGCCAGTTTGAGAAATAGTTACAACTTTCAACAAACACAAATACACGCGCACACACACACACACATAAGCACACGAACGTCAAAAACAAACAACTTCTTGTGGAAATAAATAGTCTCGCTGGAGCGTTCGTGGATGGTTCAAGCTAAACAGTTCTGGCGTGATTTGTGCTACACAAGGTTGGTGGAAACATAACACACACACAAGTACACCTGTTGTTATTGGCCGATCCGCCCAATAGGAAGATCGTTTGCAGCAGCTCTAACCCTATTTAAAGCACCGTTCTGGCTTGTCGATTTGCTTAACGGTCGTGTGATCGGGCAGCGAAGATGATGGTAAAGAATGCAATGCTTTGAAGTTGATTTTTTCAGCAAACTAAGCCATCAGTGAACGATAATTCCACTCAAGTAGTGCATACAAAGTACGCTAAAGTGTTTTTTTCCCCCCGGTCGGCAAAAGGGGCAGAGCAATGACTGCGAAACGAGCACGACACTCTGTTTGCGTAATATAAGCGTAATTCAAGCGTTCGCATTTGTAACCGTGCAACTCTCCGTCGCATATCTGCTGGCCACATTAACTGCAACTGTTATTCTGGGCACAGTTACGCAGATTGAAGCAACAGTGTGTCATCCGTATGACGTTGCAGAAACGTATTTAAACTACTTGCTTGTGTCGTTTATTGATCGTTTGGGTTGACGTTCGTCTGTTTCTCTCTCTCTCCTCCCCCACCTCCCAGGGGGTGGTCCTCAGCGGTTTAGCAGATGTTTTGCGGAGCGCCCTCTGCGCTCCGTGCGCTCGCCCAATTAGTTCGCCCGTGAACACAAACAAATAAAATGGTCCAAATTATTGCGCCCATCGAGCGCGGGAAGGGACTGGAGCGCGGTGGGTCGCGTGAATGATATCATTTGGCTTGGCCATTTTGTGCAGCAATGTTTTGACATAGACTGTGGCAGACTTTGTATTGATTTTTGTTTTAACTCCAGTGGCTGATAAAGTGGGTTTATTTTCTTTGTGGAAATGAAGCCTGACGAACTGTTTATACGAAGCAAATACAATAAATTTCGAAAAAAGAGAAAATAAAACTATTTTTTCTTCTAACCATCAAAAACCGCTTCGAATTCAAAGTGAGCGTAATCGATTGATGTTCCCTGATGTATATTGTCCCAGGGCGGTACATTCGGCCAGTCGTTGAGGGTAATCGAATTAAACAAACGCAACCGTACCAATGTGCGTGTCGAACGTCTGTTGTTCGTGCTCGACGCCCATCCCAAGCCTCGGCAACGGTCGGCACCGTTTACTGTGTCAGCCAGCAATGCCACGAACACGCGCTCGGTGCCGGTGCATTGTGTTAGTGGGTCACGCACACGCCGCGGCTCCTGTCGCCAAATAGTCTACGCCCAACACTGCTAGCCTGCCACCGTCTAGGGAGCAATGCGTTACGTTAGTTTGCGAGCTGATTTTAATCGATTTTAAAACATTACAGTGATTACCGTACATCGTTATGAGGTGGTGAAGTGCGCTGCGGGGAAATTTTGTTTACAAAATATTTTAATAAAAGAAATTGATCCGGTGACATAATCGAGCACAATCCGCTTAGTCCTGCTGTGTGACGTTGCTTATAAGTTTGGCGGTATATCACGTGAGCTATTTAGCTATTACATTCGTTTTATGTAAAGAAAATGAGTTATTTTAAAACCAAAAAATAAAAGACAATTAAATGAAATATTACATTGCATACCTTCTGGCGCTCAGCACAGTGGCGCCAGAAGCGCTGCATAAGATTAACCATCCTGCTGGGTGTTCAATTTTATGGGTTTTTAATTCATAATTGTAAAATTGGTTGTACATGTTTTTAGGTTTCCACATATTACAGGCCTACTGATGGTTTAAAGCAACAAAATCTGTCTCAAATCGCTTGAAAATAATTGATGTTGCTGACCACATTCTTCAGTGTGTTTTCAAATAAAATGCTCTCGTGTAATACACGATGACGTACTGCATTATTTTTAAAAGAAATCGAAACACATTAATCAATGCGGCCAAAGAGCGTTCAAGTTAAAGTGATGTTTTATACGCTACTGCTACGTAAGATTCTACTTGCAAAAATCGTAAATTTTCTCAACCGTTCGAGTGATGTGGTTCACTTAAACTTCTCCGATGGGTGCAACCGGGCAGCTTCCTTTGAAGCATTGGAACCCCAGAACCGCTCCAAAACAAACAACCTGCTGCTAGATAAATGCGCACGCACTTTAAAGGGGCATCGCGAAAGGGGTTGGAGAGGGCACAATGCGTACCATTCGGTGCGATTAGTGTTCGGGGCGAATACTTTCACTGGCAGAACGGTTTACCAATCCTGGCTCGCGGTGCCCAAGCGCAAGCGGCAAGTTGAAAGAGTTGCTGCTCCAACTCGGTCTCACCGCCACATGGCCGGTTGCCTGCTCCGATTGGATGACGTAATTTGCCTGACCTTAACAAACATGGTGCGCGGTGCTACAGGCGGGAGAACCCACAGGCAAACAGAGCAACCTCATAAACCATCGATAAGTTTTTTACTGCTTTTGCGAAACTGGCGAGGATTGTCAGTCCAGCAGCTCTCTCTCTCTCTCTCTCTCTCTCTCTCTGTGCCTGTGTGTTTTGTATGGTTGCCATACATTAAGATATCGATTCCGTTTTAATACAGTCTGGAGATCGTCGCTCAATCGAGTCCAGCGAAACGGGGGGTGCGGTAATCCTCGATCCTCCGAAAAGCCAAAAATAAGAATGCTTGCGTTGCAAGAGATGGAAGACAATAATGTGTTTTGGAACGTTCCTGCCGCTGGCACACCATTTGGCACATGGCAGTGGGAGTTCGTGTGCGTTTTTTTTTTTTTGTGTTTGGCATTTTGACACCAACCATGTCCATCTGTTGCTTAAAATGGTAGAGCCAAGTGCCGGTGTATTTATACGGGGTGCACAATTGATTAGCTGTCATTGGCGAGGTCATTCCAACAAGTTACCCGCCGGTGCCTGGCACACCGCCTGGGTACGTTGGGGCTTGGCGTTTCCTTTTCAATGCTTTCCGTTCCTTTCGCGCGGTTCTTTTGGGGCCGCGAGCATTTTGCGGCAACTTTCAAACTTTTACGAGAGCAACTTTTTCCCGTTCTTCCACTCCTAACACAGTCATCTTGCGTCAACTGCCCCGGGCACCCGGACAAGAACTTTGATTGGAGCTATAAAACTGAACTCCACCGCGCGCCAGTGCCTGTGATTAGATGCATGCCGTTGTCACCCCGGCAGAAAGTGAGTAAGAAGGTGACGCAATCAAATTCCATGTCGTTCAGTAGGTGAGGGGGGGGGGGGGGAGGGGGCGCTTCATCAAGATTCCTCTACGAATCAACCAGGTCAAACGTGTAGTGCGCATCACAGGCCCCGGAGCCGTCGCCTTCGTCGGCAATATATTGTATCGATTTTATTGCCCAGAACGACGGAGAAGCGAGGAATTCAAACAATCCCACAGCAAATTGCCACGGCTCAAAGTTTGGCATTCCCTGACGGGAGACACATTAAAGACCACTGTGCGCTCCCAGCAGATAGTGCTCCCGATTGTCACACCTCATACAATCTCTCTCTCTTTCTCTTTCTTTCTATCACAGAATTGGTGAATTGTTTACCACTCTCTCTCTCTCCCTCTCTCTCTCTCTCTCTCTCTCTCTCGCACACACACACACACACACACTCTCTCTCTCTCAGTCATTCTCACTTTCCTGTATCAGATGTGGGAACCATTAGCGATGACATCAACCAACCCCCAAGGCACCAGTTGACCACCGGGGTCAACCGGGTTAGTTTGTGTGGATTCTGTTCCCATCGCTCCACACCCCTCCACCTTTCGCCGTCCTTTTCATGGCAAAGGGGGCTGCGGAAGGGGGGTGCAATGAAGTGTGGTGGAATGCATGCAAGACAAAGTCGCCGACCACGACCGATTGTATCATCTTCCCCCGACACATCGGAATCGGTTCGCCTTGAGTGTGGTGCGTAGTTTGTGCTGTGTGCCGTATGTCTTTCCTTTGCTGTTTGCTCTTGCCGTCATCCGTACGAGGATCCGATTTTGTTGCGGGTCAGCCCGGCACATTATTTGGTCGCCGGTGCTACGAGATAGTGTGCGGCCTGTTAGGGCCCTGCGAAGTATCGCTGCGAAGAACTTCCATTCTGGTGGGAAAGGAGAAGCAAATTTCGGCTGTTGGGGGGAGGTGCTGTTTTTGCGTAGTGATTTGCTTGAATATTTTAAGCGAACGGTCCTCGCTGTGGTGTTTCTTGTATTTTTCCGTGGCACAGCGCTCTATACTGTTTCTTTCAAGGGTAGAGGGGTGGGAGGGAGATAGCAGCATTTGGCAGTGTAACAGGTTTCTCGTAGTCGGAGATGGAGTTGGAACGGCTGGGCGCTTTTTAAATCGAATGTGTGAATAGGCTCCATTTCAGCTCCAAACGCCTCCTGCAAACTGTTGCTTGTGCCCTCACTTAGGAGACAAGCTTGGGAGTGGTACTTAGAGGCAGGATTAGAGTGTGTGTGTGTTTGCAGGCTCGGATGGAACCGTCAATGTGAGTCAGGTGAGATGAGCCTACGGTGACGCCGGGAGCCTAGCTCAAGTGGTATCAAGGACAGACCCACCGACATAAGCGCACCTTGACAGTAGAGCATTCTGGAGACATCATTTAGGGTGGTGCTAGTTGGATTTTAACGCCTTGGAATTACTACCGTTGCAAATGCACTTGAGCGCGCTATGGAATGTGTTGAGTGGGAAAAAATCGAAGAGGACTCCGGACTCCAGACATTGTGTTTGTTTTGGTACAAAGTCTTGCACGTGCTTTACTGAACAGTAGCTTCCAGCTCAAAATGTCAATATCAAGTACTTTCCAATAGATCCTACCAACCTTATATTATCGCTAGTAGTATCTCGTCACACCTAAGAACAAGCTCTGTGAATTTAATTGCCAAATTACCTACCTGTAGATATAACTCAAACCCGTAACGTAACCTCCTTTTAGCTAAGCTATCGTTCCTCTTTCTCTCTTTCATTTATTTCGGTGTGACGCCCAAAAAAAAAACCACAGAGTAGAGCGCTCGAAGGTGCGTGTATCGTTCTTCCAGAGCAGCAAACCGCAATCAATCAGTCCGCCGGAGTCGCTGCACCTGTACGGTGGGCAAAGTTTGATCCATTTCGGTAACGGCGGCGGCAGCGGCGGTGACGGCGGCTATGATAACAACAACTCGCCGCTAGACACCTACATCACCTCGGCCGCGCTCAACCAGCAGTACGACGCGCTGTCCAGCCATCAGCAGCAGCAGCAGCACGCACACTTTCATCCGGACCACCGGGATCCCGACATGGCGGCTGTCTACGGAGGTGCCAACGTGCCGCCAACGGCCTTTAACCGACAAATGAGGTAGGTAGAGGAAGAGTCGTGACGTGTTTTGTTTTAGTGTTTTACTGTTGTTGTTGTTGTTTGCGTGTCAGTAAACCCGATTCTACCTGTTCGCCTTCCCACATTTGCTTTCAAGCAATATTCCTCCTTATTCCTTTGTATCCCACAACGTAGTGCAATGATGGTCCCTCCGTAGGCTTTCAGAATGGGGAATGAACATACGAGAGGTCGCTCACGTCATGTTATCTACTGTATCATCATGGTTGATGTACCATGCAATTTTGTCCCATCTTCAAGAGCTCCGAACAATGATATCTTGAGTGCGGTTTGGTGGAGGTTAGAAGCAGGGGCTTTGAAGGAGTGACCTATGTGTACTCAGCAAAGCCAGCCTACACGTATCCCCTTTCGTCCGTTCGCGCTGGTTACTATGTAAACCTCATTGGATATTCATTCCTGTCTCGCGAAGCAAAAAAAACATCATTCATAAATAGCAAACGGAGCACGGAGGTTAACCACCTCGGTTGGTATGATGTTTTCTTTTTTATTTATTCAATTCTCCCCCTTCCCTCCATTCTCACTCCTCCAACACCCAATCATGGGCGTGCTACCAGCTTTATCGGTATGGATTTGTCCGGACGTAGCACCAGATCCGTTTTGAGACGAATCTCGTGCATCGTATCACCGGGCAATATCCTATAAAAGGAAACCATACGTACGATAGCGACCTTCATCTCCAGCAGCGCATAGCGCTGCCCGATACAGTTCCGCGAGCCGATACTGAACGGGATGTAGTCGTACGGGCCGCGTCGTTGCGTATTTCCGTCCGAGAAGCGCTCCGGATCAAAGCGTTCCGGGTCGGGATACACAACGGGATTGCGGTGGATGACGTAGATGGGGATGGTAAAGTCAGTGCCGGCTGGAATAGTTACACCGTTCATCTCGATGTCATCTGCTAGCCGACGTCCGATGAACGAAACGGGTGGTAGAAGTCGCAGCGACTCCTTCACTACCATGTCCAGGTACGGGAAGTTCTGGAGCGTGTTGTAGGTTAGCGGCACATGGCGGTATTCGACGCCGAGCACATCTTGGATCTCCCGATAAAGCTTCTCCTGTATTTCAGGATGCTTAGCGAGTTGATAGAACGTGAACGCAATGCCCGAAGTGGTCGTATCATGACCCTCGAACATGAAGGTATCAACCTCCTCCCGAATATCAAGATCACTGAGTGAATTGCCATCCACCCTAACGTTCAGCAGCAGATCCAAGAACGTTTCCCTACGCTTTGTGTAAAGATGTTCCTCATCCAGACACTCCTGCTCGTTAGACACTTGCGAGCTCCTTTCCAACAGCTGTTCCCGGCGTTTGTGGATCACGGTGTCCGTGAACGCATGCAGCCGTCGGATAAGTTTCCTCTGCTCCCACGCGTTCGGCATCGTGTACCAGTAGGTGCGCGGAAAGGACGACAGCACATGGAAAATGCGCAGCAGTATCAGCTCGCTCATCCGCTTCACGTCCCGCACGTACTGGTTTTCCGGATGCCGTTGCGCATTAATCTCCACACCCATAGACGTGGTGCAGATGCTGTCCAGCGCGTACAGCGAGATCGGCTCGTAGATGTCAAACTCACGACCCGTGTCAGCATACTGGCTTAACTTTTCAATCAATATCTCCGCCTCCTGGTTGAACACGGTCACGAAGCTTTCCAGTATCTTGAAGTGAAAGGTGGGCGTGATGATCTTACGCCGATGGAACCACTTCTCGCCCTTGGAGATGAGCAGACCCTGTCCCAGCCATAGCTCGATGAACTCGTACACGGAGGATTTTTCCGTCCTCTTTGCCATCACTACCTTCTCCACGTTAGCGGCACTGCTGACGGTAATCATGTGATCGTTTAGGAGGCCCCAGTTGAACAGATCCTTACCGTGGCGCTTGTGCAGCGCTACCATCGTCTCGAAGATACCCGGTATGTCGTTGGCCGGATACTCCATCACGTTCCCCAGCAGCCAGTGCGGCTTGGCACCGTCGAAATGGGCCGCAATGCGGTGCAGCCGGCGTCGCTTACGATAGACCTGCGCCAGCCCGTATACAATCAGAATGACCAGCAGAAACAGTACGAACGACATGTTGATACCGTTGATGCTCTATTTTAACAGACAGGGTTTGATTGCTCGACCGTTCCGCAGCAGTTCTGTTTTACGTGTGAAAAGCATGCTTCACACGATTGGAGCTTCTGTTGCAAAATTGGAAAGATGAGCACCAGTGCTAAAGTGTTTGGTGGTCAGATTAATCGTGGGTATATTTTAAAAAAATAAACACTGTCGAGCCTTATCTTTGTTCTGGCTGGTTTCAGTGTATTTGATACGATTTTACTTCTGATTCGGCACAGAACGAACACGAGGAGGAGCTGAGGTACCCGGCGGCACTCCACCGACCATATCTTTGAGTGCCTGTAGCTGATTAGCGGAGTGTCCAGCATTCTTTTGAGCTGTGGTGAACCACCCTTGGAATCGTACACTGTGACTAATGCGCACTGTAGTCTACTCAACATTAGACACGTTGTTTGTAGTACACGCTCCGATAATGTAACTGATAACAGCGGAGTAACATCGAATCGGTAAAATCAGAAACCTAATCACGCATGCTTGAGCATTATTTTATTGAATCGAATTTTCTGCGCACAAGTTTGATAGGAATACCCTTATCCGGGCGCAACACTAGATCTGTCTTGAAGCGCACCTGGGGCATCTGTTCACCGGGCAAGACGCGGAAATGTGCCAACATCTTTATGACGGTGACTTTCATCTCCAGCAGCGCATAGCGCTGTCCGATGCAGTTCCGTGACCCAGCACTGAACGGGATGTAGTCGTACGGTCCGGGAGGGTGCTGATTGGCGTCTGAAAAACGCTCCGGATCAAAGCGTTCCGGGTCCGGGAAAACTGCAGGATTACGATGGATCACGTAGATGGGGATGGTAAAGTCAGTGCCGGCTGGAATAGTTACACCGTTCATCTGGATATCTTCCACTAACCGACGTCCAATGAACGAAACGGGTGGTAGAAGTCGCAGCGACTCCTTCACTACCATGTCCAGGTACGGGAAGTTCTGGAGTGTATTATAGGTCAACGGTACGTGGCGATAATCTACTCCGAGCACATCTTGAAGCTCCTGGTGTAGCTTCTCCTGTATTTCAGGATGCTTAGCAAGTTGATAGAAGGTAAACGCAATGCCCGAAGTGGTCGTGTCATGACCCTCGAACATGAAGGTATCCACCTCCTCCCGAATATCCGCATCAGACAATGGCTTTCCACCGACTGTGACGTTCAGCAGCAGGTCCAAAAAGCTGGAACGTTGCTTTGCACCGTACAGATCATCCGCGTGTGTTTCTTGATTTCCGACTTTTCCTTGCTCCACCGCAGCCAGCAGCTGTCGCCGACGGCTTTGAATCACCGAGTCCGTGAATGCGTGCAGCCGTCCAATCAGCTTCCGCTGTTCCCAAGCGTTCGGCATCGTGTACCAGAAGGTGCGTGGAAACGCTGACAGCACGTGAAAGATGCGCAGCAGCACCAGCTCGCTCATCCGCTTGACGTCCCGCACGTACTGGTTTTCGGGATTATGCTGCGCATTAATCTCCACACCCATGGACGTCTCGCATATGCTGTCCAGCGCGTACAGCGAGATCGGCTCGTAGATGTCAAACTCACGGCCCGCGTCCGCGTTCTGTCCCAGCTTCTCTATCAGCAACTCCGCCTCGCGGTTGAACACGGTCACGAAGCTTTCCAGTATCTTGAAGTGAAAGGTGGGCGTGATTATTTTTCGCCGATGGAACCACTTCTCGCCGCTTGAGATGAGCAGACCCTGTCCCAGCCACGGCTCGATGAACTCGTAAATCTGTGATTTTTGCGTCTTCTTCGCCATCACCACCTTCTCCACGTTAGCGGCACTGGTTACGACGACCATGTGGTCGTTTAGGAGGCCCCAGTTGAACAGATCCTGTCCGTAGCGGTCGTGCAGCTTCACCATCGTCTCGAAGATGCCCGGTATGTCGTTGACCGGGAACAATGGCAAATATCCGAGCAGCCAATGCGGTTTCGGACCCTGGAAGTGGGATGCAATGTGCTGCAGCCGCTTGCGATCGCGATACTCACGCAGCACCGCTAGCACCAATAGCGTCACGAGAAACACCACGACAAGCATTCTGAGACACTGCCACCTGCCGCTAGGTTCAAAGGTTTACGTGCAAAGGGTGTAAGACACAGACTAATCAGATGCTGAACGTTACAGTAATGGCAGGACCGTCCAGCAGGTCGGTTATATATTTAGTGTCACAGGTCTCGCGACTGATAACGTAACTTTTGGACGCGTTGGGCTTTATCGTAATCTTCATACCACCTGTGCCTTATCATCTTATCTAGAATAAGTCCACCTTAAGGCTACCAGTATCGGGAGAAATCGTGGTTTACAGTTTGATGCTTCAAGATGACTGTACGTACGATATAGCTGCCCGAAGCGAACGCACACGAGCACGATGCCCTACATACAAATGTCCCAATCAGCATGAGCCATCTGAATTTCATGTTTTTCGTGATTCTTTCGGATTTTTTGGTAATTTATTTGTATGCTTTGGACTGATTGCCTTCGTATGCCCAGATGATCTTAAAGCTAATCCTTTATGCACGGTATCCTCCAATCCTCCTTGCTGCGGGCCTTATCTCAGAGGTCCTCATAAATATCCGAGCTCAGAAACCTCCTAAGCTCCTCCAAACATCTTCAAACGCACAAAAGGACATTTTTGTCTGCCTAACTTAACTTTACTGCAAACTTGCATCATTCAAACGAGATATTGTGAACTACCCTGCTCCACTTTCCAGATGGCGCTTATCGCGGCCCACTGCTCTTATACCGCGCCATACATATTTCATGTCTTGGTTTTCTGCCCAGTCATTGCCGACGTTTTTTTAAAGGGTGCGCTCATATTCCGCTTTGGATTATGACACCCACCGACTAAAATACTCATGGTGTGTGTTTGCCCTCCATTTTGGCGGCACGGCGGCGGCATGCCGTGGCACGGTGGTGGTGGTGGTAGCGCGTTTTGTTTGCTTTTACTTTCATTTATTTTCGTAGTGTCGGTACGGTCTCGAAGTGTACATTAAGCGCGATGAGTCATCAGGTGTGCGGACCACTCCCCCCCCCCCACCGTTCCTGTGGCTGACTACTAAAATATGTACTGCTTTCTCGGCTTGTATTGTTCTACATTCCTGCACAACACAACCAATACTAGACAGTGGTTCGATAATGATGTTATCTCAAAGAAAACCTCTTTCCCTGTCTCTCTATCTTTCTCTCTCTCTCTCTCTCTCTCTCTCTCTCTCTCTCTATCTCTCTCTCTCTCTCTCTCTCTCTTTTGCTCGATGTCTCATCCTCTCAGCTAGCCTTTATTCTGTGCTAGAATTAGAATGGAAAAGTAGGCAATGAAGTCTGTTTGCTTTCTGTGTGCGGTTTTCGTGTAATTGATATCCACTTCCGCTCCGTGAAGTCATTACCCTGGCCGCACCAATACGTCCCCCCGCTCATTACCTCCTGTGTCCTATGTTCTCGAGTTTTCCTGTCTGTGACCAGTCAAGAAAAAGTAGGCCATTTGTACACGCGATCCCAATCCTTGGACGGTTTGAAGAAGAATATGAAAACACTTACACACACACTCACACACACGCACACTAATCCTGCTGGGTGGGTAGATGACAGTTATCAGGACTGGGGGTGTTGCCGGAGCCCATTGTGTAGCGGGGGTGCAGCGTAAACATTCGTATAAGGGGACGGTTTTTTCGTTCCGAGTAGGTGGAAGGGGCCCAGCCAGACAGTCCTGACATTTCTTTTGACTGTTTGCGTAAGAGAGTAAAAGTGATGATAAACGTGAGCTCCCAAAGTGAGTGGCACTCTTGGGGCTTTACAAACATTCTGAAACACAGCGAAATATGACGTTTAAGCTGCCTTCGAACGCAATGTCATTTTGACAGGTGTCAATTGGTTTTTTTTTTAAGTTTGATATAATATTACTATTATATACAAACATATTACTCAGGGTCAAAGGGTGTGTTTTAAAAGAATAAGAAAAAGCAGAAGAAGATGGAATACAAAGACGGATGTTTGAAACAAAAACAAATATAAAAAAAAAAAAAACAAACAAAAGCAGCTACTCGCAGGACACGTCCGTCTCAGTGAGTGACGGTGAGTGGTCGCGTGAGCGAGATGTGTGGTAAAATTTTTCGTGCGCGCGCACTCCACCAGGGTGGTGGGTGGAAAACGCACCCATGAAGCGTACGCGTTACTACACACCCCATATGTGTGTGTGTATGTGTGTATGTATGTGTAGTGCATAGGCTCGCTCAGGAGATATGGCACAGGAACTCATCACGCACACACGCGCTCATTCAGTGGTGTATAGGGATTTTTCCCGAATTTCCCACACACACACAAAGCGAAGCGCCGTGATGAGAAAATTCAAGAGTGTGTAGCTTCTCTCTCTCTCTCTCTCTCTCTCTGTCTCGTACACTACCAACACACACACACACACATGCGCGCTCGCCTGCAAAGGGGAGACACGGATCGCGCCAGTTTTCGCACTGTACAGTCGCGTACCGTATGCAGACGCACGTACAACAGTGTAAAGTAGGGTAGTGGCATCCCGTACGGAGCACGCCAAGGTTCGATTGCAGTGGCCTGTCCTGGCGCTAGCCGCTGAAGGGATTGTTGATTGTCGCGGGCGTGCTGGGGTGGCAAAAAAGGGGCCCCTGTTTGTCGCGGCAAGAGGTCACTAAACACATCCAGTGGTGTTCGGGGCATTTCAATTGTGTGGTTAAGCCGAGACCGTGGCCAAACGATGTGGTGAAGACAGAGCAGCAGGCGCCGGGAAGTAATGGAACAGTGCTGAACGTGTCATCAGGCTGCCAAAGGCTGTCACAAAAAAAAGGAAAAAGAAAGTGCGCTCCAAACCGAGAACGGGGGTTACTTCGCTGCGTGTTTGCGTGCATGCGAAATGCACCATCAAAACCAGAAACCATACAAAATAGCAGCCAATACAGGGAAACACCCACACCAGTACACGGGCGCTACAATTTGTTGACAGTTTTGCTCTTTTTAACGGCGACCTGTTTTTTTTTGCTTCCCCTTCCTCCCAATTGCCCATTGTCGGTGGAAACTGCTGACTGCTGACCCACTGCAAAGGGGCGCGGTTGAGCATGGCGGTACGAGAGGCGGCGGGGGGGGGGGGGGGGGGGGGGGAGAAAGAAAAGCGAAGAAAATAGCGCGCCAGTTCAGTTTCCAAGAGGGGTTGAGCGGGAGCGAGGGGCTGCTGCCTTTTGGCTCGCATTTTTGTCACCACTGACAGGTGATGTCAGGTTTGCCCGGCATGTGTATTTGCGCACGCGCACACAACCACTCACTTCTTGCTCGGAGGTTGGTTGCTTCTTCCTTTTTTTTTTTTACATCTTTAGTTGTTGTTGGTTGGACAGCTCCGAACGGTGCCTTCTCGAACGGCCAAGCCGTTTTCGTGAGTTACTAACGCTTCCCTTAAATGTTGCCGTTTACATCTACGGGCTGAATGCTGCTGCTCCATCCGTTTAAGTGAAATCTGTGAAACAAACAAACCACTAAACAAGCAATCGTTGGTATTTTCTTCGATACAGTCGATTACTGCTGGAGCGAATTTGCTACCACCAGTGAGTGTCTTCGATTTGACGGTTGTGGCGGAGTTTTGTTGTTGTTGTTGTTGCAGGACGCTCACGAGTTCGCTGTAGCGTCAGGTTGTGATGTTGCTCACGTGGGTGTGTATAGTGTTTGCTTACTATTTCAACCACAACAACAACACCAACAGTTAAATCTAATTGAAGAGAGCAACATTGTGTGTCTGTGTTTAGGTGTGTGTGTGTGTGTGTGTGTGTGTCTATATTTTGCGCGAGTAACGCAGTAACTCTTCAGCACGTAACGATGCACAAAATGAACCAATTTTTTTAAAGGTCACCGCCACACAGACACACACACACACACACACACACACAGCGACAAACGGTATTAAACAGGGCGCACATACACACGCCAGAGAGGAATACAATCTGGTGGGGGGGGGGGGTGAAATAGGGCAATAAATCTAGCCTCACTTCCTCGACATCCCGCGCACAGTTTGCCGTCGTCATCAAAATCGGTTTTTGCCTCGGTGACCGTCGGTGGTGGTTGCTGTTTTTCTTTTTCTTCCTACTACTAATAATGATGAGCACAAATTAAATTGATCCTAATGCGATGTGTAACGGACGTGTGTGTGTGTGTGTGTGTGTTTCATGTGGATTTTCTCCCTTCCGTTCCGGAAGCACTTCAATCAAAACAGCAGCTCGCGCGCGACTACGGCGCGTTTTCAAAATGCAGCTAATGGCTCAACTCAACCTCCAACCCTTGGACCACACAATCAACCGACCGATCAGTTTTTTTTTTGCGGGCAGAAAGGAAGAGTGAAGCACATACACACCCAACCACCCACCTACCCACCAAAAAAAAATGGACCCAAATCAGCAAGCAATGAGGTTGCCATTCGCCGGACAGCGTTTCGGTCCATTTTGGAGTTAAATCGCATCGATTCGGGTGGCTCACACGCCACACACCTTTTGTGTGTCTGTGTGTGTGTGTGTGTAGAGGGTGGTGGGGGTGGTCATAGGGACACCAGTTTGACAATGGACGTCAAATTTCCGGTTCGATACGAATCTAATCAAGAGAGCACCAACAAACAGACGCGTGAGCCCTTTTTTGCATTAGAATGCGAGAAGTAATACTTTTGTAAGTGCGTGTGTGTGTGTGTGTGTGCCGTGAAACATGAATAATGATTCGAGAAGAAAATGCACTACATTGAGTCACACGTACGGGGGAGGTGGGCAGAAAAATATCGATAAATGCTCCCGCTCGATCTTTGAGTTTTTCCGTTTTTGTTTTTTTAATTATTGTGAACTGGTGCGCGTCCTTCGTCACTTACCACTACTACCCCAAACGCAAAGCAGAGCAAAATTGGGTTCGACTCTCCCGCTTGCACCCTGCTTGAATAATTCATTTCGGAAATGAGTGTGACATGGGTTTTTTGTTCTCTCACTTTTCATTTTTCGCACACGCTAAAATGGAGATCGTACAGGTTGGCGCGAATGTATCTATGATTCTAATGTGTGTGTGTGTGTGTGTGTGTGTGTGTGTGTGTGTGTGGTAGTCTTTTTTGCCACGGAGACGCACGCACACATACGCTCTGTGGAAGGGAAAAATGGAAACCGTTGGCAGCGCACCACCCCCACGCGCGCGCGCGCGCGCGCCCCAAATTTTGTGCGTTTGCTTACAAAATTAACGTCGGAAATAGCTAAGCCCGACCAGCGGTTGGCATTGCACCGTGCCATGGTGCCGCTACTCGATCTGCTCCCCGCGCATGTGACCTACTGCGGGTGGCTAAAAATATGACACCGGCGTTTAAAAATTGTCCGTTTATTTGGGGTTCTCGTCTTCTCGCTTTCTCGCCCGTTTTCCTGCGTGTGCGTGTGCTGCGGGAACTGTAAATAAATGTTGCAGCTCTAAAGCTTTAAGGTTAAAGCGTTTGAAGCAGTTTTTGGTACCTATAAAACCTTCTCCGACCCGGTGGGGATGACAAAAAAAAACACGCCTGTGAAAGGTTTTGACAGATGTCGCCAAACACGGAAAGTGGCCGAAAATAACGTTGACCTTGACATTTGACACAACTTTAGCTTTGTGTGCAGGGGGAGCTGTTTTCCATTTTTTCCGACAAAAAATTTTCACTCGCAGTCCGCGTTTTGGAGTGAAATAATAATTAAAAAAAAAAAAAAAGTTGAATGTGTTAAACACGTCGAACGTGATTGGATATTCCCGCGACACAATGGAGGCGCCCGGTGCCGGTTACCTTCTACCGACTGTGAGTGACATTGCGTTAAAACACTGTGCTGTGTAAGGGGCGTTAGGTGACGGAGCAAGTCGCTCACACGCGGTTACAAAAGTGCACCGCAAAATCGAACTGTTGCGGCGAACCCATTACTGACGGCTTGGCGAAAAGCTTTCGGCAACAGTGTACCGAGTAGTGGAACTTTTTCCACCTTTAGCCACTCGGGGCTGAGACTAATCCGGTCGTGCGGCGGGAAAATATTTCCTCGCAGAACAAACCAAAAAAAAAAAAAACAACACCACCGCAACTGTGTCAAAAGCTAGTGTGCGTACGTGTATGTGTGTGCGCATAGCCGGAAGGGAAACGCGATGGTAAACTCGACGGCAACGACACCGTCCCAGTCGCACGGCGGCGCACTGTACTACGTGGTGGAGGTGCCGCGCGAAGAGTATCTGAAGGAGTGTGCCGCCCAGGCGACGGCGATGGCCAGCGCCGGCGGCTACCCGAACCCCACCTACCAGGCGCAGTACGCCGCCCATCACCAGCAGTTCCAGAACGTACCGAACACGACCATCCTGGCGCGCCTGAACAGGTGGGCACGCGTGTGTGTGTGTGTGTGTGTGCGCGCTGGCCACCACCCTGAACGAGGGACCCCATTGCACCCTTTTGATTCCCTTCCTATTCCTTTCCCTTCTCCTATTTACTGTTTGTTTAGTCCACGATGCGTAGCGTTTTTCTGTTTTATTGTTTTTTGATTTGTTTAGGGTTTTTTGTATGTGCCCACAACACACTGATGCACTAATATTGATTTCTTGTTTCCCTTCCACGCACCAACACACGCGCGCGCATTTGCAGTACCGAGTCAGGCTGGGACAATCCATTCAGACCGGGCGGCGACCTGTCGAGGGAGGCGGACGAAATAGTCAATCTGATCAAAGGTATGTTGGGGGCGGGCTTGTCCCTCCGCCCGCCTAGCTGAACAAAAAAAAAAAAAAAAAAAAAAGACACTGTCTAATCGATTTTCCCCGTTGCCGTTGCCCTTCTCCGTTTCTCCGTAGGTGGCAAACCGATCACACCAACCGGCGACCAAAGTTTAGTGAACGGCAGCACGCCTAAGGACAGCCACAGCACCGACGACCCGGACACGACGGTTGTGGACGGTGCGGTAGCAAAGCACGAGGTGCGTATGCATGCGACTGCGGACGCCATTAGACGCGAATTCTTGTGCCTGGTGGTGCAGCACAGTACAGGATCAGCCAGTTGTTTGAAAAATGTTATGCCAAGAATGCAGAATTGCATATCGCCCAGAAATCAATCGAAAAACTTAAGATGTTTTAAACAAATTTATCAACATAGCATGCCCATGGTTTACTGGTTATTACATCAGAGCTAGTGAATGTGAGCTTTAGTAATAGTGGAAGAATATATGGGTTTTCAGAGACTCTCTACGACACAGCTTTTGGGACAAGCACAAGCAGGAAATTGCTATTTCATTCCAAACAAACCTGTCCAAAAGGAGTGCCGTAGAGTTCACTGTCCATCCTCTAGGAGTTTGTTGAAGGTTAGACAGGATTTGTATGATCGTACAGGACAAGCTGATGATTAGTTATGAGATAATACAGGGGTTTCCGGGGTCAACTCCCAATTTCTGCAATATTTGTCATAGCTTGCCAACTGTTTTTCAACAGCTGTCAAATGTTGCATTTCCATCTCAATAACGTTTCTGTTCTTCCACATGATTTTCAACGCGTCTCAAGTCTTGATTGTGTTTGCCAGTACAGGGTTTAGAAGTGTGAATTATTGAAAACATGTCCTAAATAGGCTTTCCAGGGGTTCTCATAATTGTGGGACTCTTTCTTATGGGAAGTGAACCTCATATGATGGGAATTGGACTCTATGACACCCTTATTGCACAGCTCCTATTGGAAATGTCCTATTGGATTTGTCAAACAAGGGTGCTATAGAGTCCAATTCCCATTACATTAAGTTCATTTCCCGTAAGAAAGAGTCAATAATGTGTCCCACAGCTATGAGAGCTCCTGGAAAACCCTGTAATGTTCGTTCGGTTCGGTTCGGCAGAGCACTGCCTAAGCTGTTCATGCAACTTCTTCAGTTACTCCAGTAGCCATGTTGACACCTTACGGTAGGCAATGTGCATGGCACAATTAGAATTAGGACAACTAGGGTAATTAGCACTAGAAACCTCGGCGAGATAACAACATTATTTACAACGATTGAGAAAGCGTCATCATTTTTGGTCCTTCGAACCGGATCAACAAGCCATTAAGTAAGGCGTCAACAAGCCATTTGGACCTAGAATGTATGTTACTGCTAGGGGTAACTTGTTCTTATTCTTACTATTGCAAGCTATCGCACGAGCGATATAGAAGGTCAAAGCGTGTCAGAAAAAGTGTTTAGCGTTGAGGGGCATCCATCTAGCACGTCGTTTTAAGCAGCGTAACACAGCGCAACAGCTCCCTTGCAAATGCAAACAAAAAATAATTCCACCGGCTTTCTGCTCTCCTCCATTTGCTTCGCAGGCCTCGCAGCTGCAGGCGGCGGCGGCCCAGCAGAACGGCACCAAATCGCCCCACAAATCGCCCGGCACGGCCGCCGGTGGTGCCGCCGGTTCGCCCGCGCTCGGGGCGAAAAATGGCACGACCGGGGCGGACGGCAGCACGGTCCACAGCAGCACGACACCGATCAGCAACCAGGTGATACCCGGTCCCCAGTCCGCGTCGCACGTCGTGATCGACGAGAAGAAGAAGAAAAAGTGCACCTGTTGCGTTATACAGTAAACAACCCAACCCCACCAACCCCCTCCCCCCATCCCCCCTCCCCTCCTAGTCCACACACGCGCAGGAGCACGGGGCTGTTTGGTGGGTGCGTTGCGCGCGCGCGTGTGTGAGTGTGTGAGTGTGTGTGAGTAAGAAAAGGAAAGAGAGAGAGAGAGAGACAGGGAGATAAAGAGAAAGAGAGAGAAGGAGAAAATAGGAAAGCAACAAACGTGGACGTGATGAAGGAAGAAATAATAACCCGATCCCGTTCTCTGCGCTATATATCGTTATACATATGCATATATATATATATATTTATACGACCGCAGACGACGAACGTACGGGCACACTCGATGGAACCCAACCCAAATACATAATATATTAGCAAAAAACAAACAAACAAAAACAACTCACACTCGCACGCACGCACGCACACGAACGCATGCACGCACCAGCATCCTTTCTCTCTCGCTCTCTCTCTCTGCCTGCAAATGGCTGCGGCAATGCGCTGCAGAGAGCGAAAGGCGCCCTCGCGCGCCTCCATCGGATACCCTACATTACTACGTCTTCTTCTGCTGTGAGGCGGGCGCGGATCGAGAAGAGGGTTTTAATGCTAAGAAAAATCACCTTGCTGCTTGTTTGATGTTAGGAAGAGTAACACACACCCACACACACACATACAGGGCCCACATACGGTGGCTACTAATCGTGCTGTAGACACGTGAGAGCCCGAGAAGCTCCACCTTGAGGAAAGCAAAACCACATAACCACCTGAAGGACGATGAAGGATTGAACGAGAGGAGGTGAAGCTTGTAAGGGACAATGCGAGTTGACTGTGTGTGTGTGTGTTTGTGCGGCTGGGTGTGCGCAACATCCCAACACACACACACACACACACATAGGTACGTGTGCACACAGTGCGGTGGCGCTAGTTAGGCCAGGGCAAGGCAGACGATCGAGCATAGTGCTAGCGTAGTAGCGCCAAGGAGCAGGCAAGACGGTCGTAGAACCCTGACGGCTGGTTGTGGCCTAGTTCCTTGGCCCATTCTAACATTCTTTGCACCAAATGTCAACCTTCACTTTGCTCTCTTGCTGTCCGGATTTTCCCCTTATTTTCTTCCTCCACTACTCGTGCTGCACCAGTCCGTGCAGCTGCGTACTACTACGCGGTGACGAATGTGGTAAGACTGTAACTGATCATACCACCCCGTACTTCCACACTCTTCTGCGTTTCCTTTATAGCTTCAGTCCTTACACTACCTGTCCCGTTTCGCTCGCACACAAATGTGTCGCGAGGACGTCTCTTGTGTAGTTCAGAACAACAACAACAAAACAGATTAATACTATCGATAGAGAGATAGAGTTAGAGATAGGGAAAGAGATGCATAGCGAGATAGCGAGAGAGAGAGAGAGAGAGAGAGAGAGATAGAAAGAGAGAAAGAGAGAAAGAAAAGGAGAAAATTTTATCGTGTACTCTGACAGCAAAAGTATTTATTTTACTTTTAAAATAAACTTACCCAAAAAAAAACAACAACAAAAACAAAAACAGCCCTGCTATGCTATACGTCATTCTTTCCTTTTGCTTTCGCGCGGTCGCGGCCTTCCCCATTGTCTCCAACCCCCAAAACTAGTAAGTAATGCTGGCTAGGTGCGCGAAACACAGACAGTAGAAAGGGTTCAGAATGCACCGCACTGTGCCACTGCGTGTACGTGTGTGTGTGTGTGTGTGTGTGTGTGTGTGTGTGTTTGTAAGTCGATGTGTGTAAGCTGTGGGTGTATGTGGGTGATTGTGATGTAAAGCATTCATGTTGTAATTAACTCCCACAGTGGTTTATTTACTTTAGGTTTCGTTTTAAATACTTTAAACATTTTGTTTTTTTTTTAAACTGACTGACCCCAAATCATGCGTTTGATGTACAGTGAGGGCAATCAGCAGCTAGCTTTTGCACCACCATACTGTACCCACAAACACACCCACACACACATACACACTCACACAACTATACCCGGACACTCCCGAAAGAAATTTACAGGGTGTGCTTCCTGAGTAAACCAAACGAGTAACATTTTTACTATTTAGAAATGTTTAGTATTAAAAAGTGGGGGAGGGGGAGAGGAGCGTAAGCGCGGACGCACGTCCACAAACATACATCGTGAAAAAATAAAAAAATAATTTCGCACTGCAACATCGTGAAGGCGGCGAATGGGGCTATTAAAAAGTAAAAGCAAAGGTTATTTGTAAGAGAAATGCAGCAGTGCAGCGAATGCAATATAAGCAGGAGCGAGAGGGTTTGGTGCGTTGCATTTCGTGACTGTATGTGTAGCCGTTTGTGGATGTGTAAAAATGGTGATGATATTCGCGCGAGCAGGCGAAGGGCCGGAGCATTATGGAGCTATTTATTTAACGCAAACCGTAATAGGAAACCCAAAAAAAAAACGGAAGGCACGGATACTGTTTGGGGGGTGAAATTAAAGATGGCAATAACATATAATCACAGTTGTAAGAAAGCAAAGAACCAAGCAAGTGAATGTGTTTGCGAAACAGGAAGAGTTATTAGAAGGGAAACTTATATATATTTTTGTCCCTCACCACAAACATACACACACACACACACATATATACACACAAAAATTCGCCTTAGCTCTGGGCAGTGAGGTAACCTTGCTGGCTACGCTTCCTGATTTATTAATATTTATTTTAATCAATTCCAACATCATTATTACCACAAAACAAACAAAACAAACCTTCATCGTACTCGCAAGGACCCCCTCCCTTTACGTTGTTTTAACGTGATATACGCTATACTAACCGGGTGAGCAGAAGGCTGCCCGCGTACCGGTCGCCGTGTAGTAATGCAGCGCAGTGTAATGTGGATCGATGAAGGAGTTGCGCTCGCGCCAGGTAGATGAGTAAACGTGAACCCTATCGGTAAAGTTCGGTTGATCCGTTCCTTGCGCCCGCCCGAGAGGCATCTTGCGTTTTAGAAGGAAAGTGTTTGTGGTAACAAAAACCACCCCCCCCCCTCCCCCTTCAAACAAAATGGTATATTTTTCGACATATTGAAACGATGCAGCCCTTCGTCAGGGCGCACAAGAGTAGGGCAGCCCAACAACACACTCGCTTACAAACAATAAGTGTCATTTTTCCACACTGTCTCTTAGTTGACTCCAGCAAATGGACTTGAATAAAGTAATGCTTTCTCTCTGGATGTGGGGATGTTATTGTTTTTCTTTTTTCTTTTTTTTTGCTTGGTTTTTGTGTGCAATTCCGTCTGCGTCCTGCACCATCGCAACAACAACAACACATCCTTCAAATGTAAGCTTCAGTGAAAAGAATGTGTTTGGTAGTGTCTGTTGATGATGTACAGCTTGAAAGAAAGACAATAGGAATAGTTGCATTGATCTTGTAACTATATGGAGGCACAACCTGTCACATATTGTAGCTACCAGTTCCCTAGTCACTCAACTTTATTGAGCATCCTTTCGTTCCTATTCACCACTGTGGGTGCAAGAGAGAGAGAGAGAGAGAGATAACACACTCTCATGCATGTATTCAAAAAAGATATACAAGAGATCGTGTTTTGGCAAACGAGCCAAACGTTGGAATAGGGAATTACACCTTTGCCCTAAATATGAGAGTTTTTTTTCTACTCCAGATTATAAACCTTACATTTATGGTCAATGCTGTAGTCCACTTTCGTTGCGTGTATACTGTAGCTAGACGGTGCTAGATACCGATGCAACTGCGAGCGCGATGTCACTACCACATAGTGCTGACGCAATGGAATTGTTTGTCAACTTGCAGTACTAGCCATCTTTGCACTGCTGGAAGTGATTTTGATGTAATAATACCATTTTTGTGTATTCGAAATCATATTTTAATTCATTTCATTCATTAATTCATTCATTTGAAGAAAATCTGGTCACCCCGGGGGCGAAACAGTGGATAACAAATGTGACAAATAGAGTATATATCTAAAAGAAACTATAACTAGAACGTCAGGTATAGTATATGTACGTCGATCACAATGTAACAAAGAGGAAAACAAATCAAAAGATGTGAAACAATCTTGTTTACAAAAGGGAAGCGAAAAGAGAAAACGAAAAGATGGTGAATGATTAACTAAAATAAAATAGTTCCAAAGTTCCAAGCAGACAGAGCTAAGTTTGGAAAAAACTGAAATAAGGTAAAACAGAACCCCTAACACACAGAGATACATATTAACAGTCACACACACAAAGCAAACGCCGGCAAACGATTACTGTGCTATCGCATTTGAATGTGTGTGTGTGTGTGTAGCCCGTGCAGGAACTGATGTGCATTCACCTGTCGGCGCTGATTGAATAGTCCGATACAATGTCGTATTAAAAAAACACACACACATACCCATAAATAAAAGCATTAATACACACACACACACACACAGAAACTATTTATTATATTGTAATGATGTCTCAATCAAACAAACAAAACAAAGAAATTAGATCGTACAGCAGTGGAACGTGCTACCACAAGCAACGGCACAGCGAGTGAAGCAACCAACACAAACCAATGCATTAGCTATTAGAAAGTCAGTAAAGCTGTGTGCAAAGCTATAGTCGATGAGTGTATGATGTAGTAGTAGTGTGAGAAAGCCCCATTAAATAGATAAAGCGACCGAATCGATTGAAATGCCGTGCTTCACTTGCTTCACTTTTTTGGTCAATTCTATCATTCGTCCTTCTTTTTTTCTTTCCTAGCGTACAGGTTTCTATGCTACAGTAATAATATTATTCATAACAATAACAGTAATAATTGTAATAGTAACAATAGTGATGGCGTTACTAAAACGCCAGTGTCACTGCAGTATTGATACGTTTCCCGATTTTGCTCGACTAAAGAAAGGATCAGTAGTAGTGGTATTACCTTTCTTTGCATACGGCAAGTTCATTCACTCGACGACGGGCTTAATGTTACGGCTGCAATGAACACATCAGGCTGCAGGAGTTTCGTTACAGTGCGTGTGAGCGTTATCGGTATATATTTTCTATTGAAGTGGATAGCGCGGACGAGAACAGTGAGATCAACTGAGTGCGAACGGGATGTCACCCGTGAGAAACGTTTAGAGTCTGCGACCGGTGCGTTAAAACTGCACACGGGTAACACCGAAATCGAAATAGATGAACAAAGAAATTAAGAGAACACTAAAACGATGTTAACTATATGATGATTCCGCTATTATTAAAAAAGAAACAAGAAGAAGAAACATGTATTTCAATAAAGAAGAAGACAAAACAACTCTAAATGCACTGTGTGCGCATCCTTACCGGCTGGGGACTGTTAATATAGCCGCGATCAGATTGATTCGGGAGGCAGAAACGTCGTCTGTGATGACCGTAAGATAATTTATCCAATTGCCCATTCCAAACTCTCATAACGCTGATGTCGCCTGGGATGCTAAGATATTGCAACATTCGTTGTTCGTACTTGAATATGCCGAAAAATTTGAAACCGTACACTGTTTTGAAGTCCCAGAACACTCTGAAGCTCCCAACATTTCTCATGGGTCTTTTGAAGAGTACAGACAGAGATGGAGAGTGAACGCTTGCCTCGAAACGAATATGATTGCATTTAGGTTTAAGCGTTACTGTTATCAACAGCATACCTCAACAATTCCTTTTCACACTTTTCACAGACTAATAAATCCACCATTATCACCGCGCTAAGACGTAGTGCGCCCTATCACCCATCTCAAAAAAACGGCCCTTTTGGGATGTCTCCAAGCGGAAGGATCCAATAATTTAAAGCCCACGCGCGTGAAGCGGAGGAGCAAAAGGTTAATGGCAAAATCTGGTTGAACACGTTGCTCGCTGCGGGTCCATATGCGGCCAGGAAGTGCTTAAAACGGCGCGCCGAATCTCTGTACATTAGCGCTCAACGCTTTGTTGATTTAGTGCCCTAAGGTGCTGTGCGAGATTTGTCACGCCCGAAGCGTGTGGAAATGTAATTCGGCTGGCTAATTACTTGATTTATGGTGATGGACAAACGCAACAGCAAGCTTCAGCGTATCGGGGCAGGGGAGTTAACGCTTAGCTCCAAAGCGCATTAAATATTGCCCATCGAAGGTTATGTTTTGTTGTTTTCCAAGCACATACTGTTTGAAACGGATTTTTAGTATCTAACAACCAAAACATTCTAAATTTTAATCGGCAAAATTATGTGTCATCTGATACTTGATAGTCCTAGAGATGACACAATGTGTTGAATTCTAAAGCGAAACATTGATTAACTTACTTGGGACTGCAAAACTAAGAGCATTCCTGTATTTCTCAAATTGTTGATTGCTCCAAAACCTCTAAATATCAACGTTCCAAACAAAACCAGCAATCCACCATATATCACCAGCCCATCTCGTGCTCGTGCCAGATATGTCAGAGTATCACGATTAGCCTTAATCACCAAAAATGCACCTGCATAGTTCTGCCGTCCCCCACAAGACCGCTTTTGAAATTTTCTACTTTTTCGGGGTGTGACGGATAGCGGGGAAAAGAAAATATCCCCCCCGCAGCACGCCCCAGGCGTGTGATGGAGTGCTTCAAATGCCAAGGCAACGCACAGTCAATCATCACACACACCCCCGCGCGCGCACGCTCATCTTCAAACCCACTTCTAATCGATATCGATATCTTCGTCCAATGATTGACATACCCAACGTGTGTGTGTGTGTGTGTGTGTGTGTGTGTGTGTGTGTGTGTCTGGGCGGGATTCTTTTCCGATTTCATCTAAATTTGCTCACCGCGTGAGCGACCTCCGAGTCCCAGCACTACACCCGCAAAATCTATTAGTCACTAAAGCTGTGTGCAATTGTGATGCAAATCGAGTGTGCTACCAGCTAGGCATGGGAACACCATTTTTTCGGGCCTGTTTGTGCCATTCCTTCGATCGACTATGTTTACATCATCTGCTCTGCTACCTGTGTAGGACGTCCAATGCCACTTGAACAAACGAAGATGAAGAAAAAACCCACATTAAAACAAGCTCATCTTCTCATTTCTTTCCCCCTCTCGTCAACCGTCAGCGGATCGTCAACGTTCTGACGCTATCCTTCGGCAGCAGCGGGTGTGTGACATTTAGCCGGGCTGAGACATCTGAACTCACAGCTTGGAGAAGCAGTTCCGTCGTTTAATGGTCCCGGTTCGGGTGTTTTGATGGTGTGATTGACCAACGGCAGTTTCGGGAATTGGGCAGTTTTGGTATGAATGTTTTGATCGATTCTGGGCTTACCATGGGCGGATGTGAGTGTGATGATCACCAGCATGCAGTTTAGGTTTGAGGCATTAGATGAATGATATTAAGTGATGTTGTTTGTAGAAAACATCGTATGAACACAGGTATGAAGTGTTTTCTGGAGAGGTTTAAACTATTGCGGACAAAACCCTCTCATCGTGTTTCTTTAGGAGCTAGGACATTAAGGACTCTTTCCATTTTCCATCAATTTTAATCACTAAGGTTTCATAGTGTGTTGCGCCAAAACATCTCTCGACACAAGAATCGGTGCAATGCCAAGGTCCAGACCAGACCGGGAAAGTTAACAATCGTGCCTCAGTGGAAAACAACAACATCAGAGCTTCCAGTGCCCTGTCCATACATCCAAACACTGCCTCACTGTCTACGACTTAGACTTAGAGGCAATAGATATTGACAGATACAAAACGAAAGCCCCCCCGGGGGCTCTCTAGCCGGTTGGACGCACCCCGAAAACCGTCAAGGGCAAAGCTGAACAACCGGCTAAGCCTTTCGTTTCGCTTCCTTCCCCTCGCTGGGCAGCGGCTCCCGGGGGCTCTCGCTAGTCTAATTTTTAATTCAAGACTAACTGGCGAGAGCATCACCGGTCGTCAATCTTCGACCGTCCTGGCAACCCGCGACAGGTAATAATCGTAACGAAATATTGCCCGATGCGGCACCCTCTGCGCAGCTAGATACGCGTGTTTGGTATGTGTGTGTGCTTTTTTTATGACGTCTGTTTTTGTTGAGATTGCTCCGATATCGGTGAGGAGCTTCCCCCCCCCCGAGTTCCGAATGACTTATGGGCTATGAGGAAATCAACCGATGGGGCTGTTGCTGCTGCTGCTTAGCATAGCCGGTTCCGGAGGTGGCTCGGTGGAAGATAGATTAAAGGACGGCCGTTGCGGCGATGGCTCTCAAGTACTGTTGTCAACATGACGTGCGAAAAGATTCGGCGGGCAGTGCCTACCGGAAGGGGAGTTGATTGAGGGCGCTCGATGGATTCCTTGAGCGTCCTGTGGAGAGTCATTGTTGTGGAGGACGATAGAATGGGAATAGTGCCTTTCTGTCGCATCAAAATCTCATCTGACTGACATGACCTACCTTAGGATCAAGTCAACCTCATATGCTTAGAAGTTTTTTTTTTTATTACTACCACCGTTTGAAGATGACACAAAGCCACGAGTCTCAGCGCGCACAGATCGCCCACTTCCCACCGGTTAGCTCCCAATTCCGGGGAAGGGGAAAGGGGCTGGGAATATGGCCCGGTGACCGTGAAGATGAGCGGGGACTGGCCGACCGCGAACTGCTGCTAATCCTCGCGCTTGTGCAACCGCACGACCGATACCGGATCATGGCCGGATCGAATGCGCGCATGACATTCAAAGCAAAGCGGCAGGCGACGAACCTGCCCTTATCGTATTCCCGGTCACCCATGTTTGGTCGGGGGGGTTTTTTTTTTTTGGGCGTCATCGACATCGTGCGATGTCGGTTACGATGAACTGGAACTGGATGTAACAATGGCGCCGCCGGCCTGCTGCCAGATGGCTTTTAGAAAGGAAGCACCATCAGCATTCGGTTGACGATGCGCTTTTGGGGGCATCTGCATAATTCGGCCCGCTATTAGACCTGCTAGGAGTGTCAAGCGCGAGCGATAGTGGCAATCTTGATTGACGTGTAGGCTATAGGGTGGGCTGAAGGGTTTTCAGTTTGGTCGACCTTGCACAGCAACACACGGAGCGCATCATAGGAAGACATCTGGGATTGCTCTCGACCAACCTGATATTGAACTTCAGTGCTGGCCGTCGCGCTTGAATGCTTCAACACCTGCCTGATTTCGCTACATAATGATGACCATTTGTAACACCTCAGCATCTGACCGAACTATTGCATCGATTCTCAATCCAAAAATCAAGAGCATTGCGAATTCTGGATCAAAATAGCTCCCGAGCCAGCTCGGCGACTTCAAATCCGCCCCGCAGTCGAAGACGCAAAAGGTGCGCAAATTCGCACGCCCCGGCCCAAGATTGATGAATATTCCACCATATAAAATTTGTACATCGAATGTTGATCGGTGCTTATCGCGCATCGTGTGTTGCTGGCGGGGTTTTTTTTTTTGTTTACCTTTGCGTTTGCGACGAATCCATCCCGAACTGCCCCACGCACGGGTTATGCTAATCTGGTTTTTATTGGAATTGTGTTCAGTTAGAAATTTGATCCTTCTCACCGAGCCGCCGGGTAGAGCCATCGGAGGAAGGTGCGCATTGGAAAACCGAGGAAACCGTCGCTCATTAGGCACCCGCGCCACGGACCCCCCCGTTTTTTTTTTGCGTGATAGTGCATATAAATGTTGATTTCGAATGACCATCAACCGCCATTAGCCGCCAATGGCTGTCCCACCGGAGTGTTGCGCGGTGTGGCGCGGGTCTGATGCTGACGAGCAATGAGCACCAGGTTGATGAGCGCGCTGCGCACCAGAATGGGCCCGATAAGTGTGCGATAAGTTCCGCCTTGCGTGCAAAGATTGCGTGCCGAAATGGCGTCTATCGCCATTAATTAAAGCTCCAGCCCAGGAGGGTGAAACAGGGAGGAATGGGGCGGCATCTTCGAGAAGCAAAAATTCAAACAGCAAAGTCCAACACGTCGTACTATATATATAATCGTCCTTTGCCGTTGCTGGCTCAGGAAGGTTAAAACCAATGCTCATCTCTTCCCGAAGCCACCCAAAACAAAAAATCGACCTCTTCCAGGTGTATGAAGATCTCATCCGAATGTTATGCAACGGGTTTATGGGTGTTCTTAGCCTTTCGTTCTGTACCAGGTACGCTATAAATTATTCCCAATTCTCGCTAATTAGGGAGTGGATCCGGTTTGGGGTGTGTGCAAAATGAAACTTCCCATGCTGTTGGAGAGAAAGAAAAAAAACCCCAAAAGCATCTCCACCGTCGCACCTGTGGCCCAACTTGTTCCGTTTCAATTTCACACGTTTTGTTCAACCAATTCGTAATGCCAGCCGTGAAGCAGTACGAGGAACATATCCTCATGCGGCATCAGAGGTGCTGTGTGTTTTGGGGAATTTTGGATTTTAAAGCAATCTTAGATTCTCGCACAGAGAAAACAAATGTTAAACGGAACACAACGATAACCTTTTCCCTCGTGTTAGTAAAATACCTGTTCGGAAGGCAGCTCCAATATTTTCTACTACAAGTGGCTTTGGATTTGTGATGTTAACCGTGGCTGTATATTTGCTGAGATGATCTGACTGCAAACTTTGAACCATTTCGAATCAATTTATCACAGTATTGTTTTATGAGAGAGTTCAAACCAAACAATCCAATCTGTAATCTGTCCCAATCTCTGTTTGAGCTACTCTCCATCAGATGGAAGCTGGGCACACTAGTCCCGCACCGGTCCGGAACGGTAGGTAGGGCAAAATGTGCACGCGATAGAGAATAGCACTGGACCAAGTCAAAGAACCTTTCCCATAGACCACGGTGAGTCAACTTTGCCAAACCAACGCCAAACACTCCATTCTGTGTCAGGTGTTCGTTCTGTGCCCCGTTCTGTGTGGTATCGGGGCACAAGATCGGGACACGGACCGGTTTTCTAGCGTCGGCCTGAGAGCGTATGTGCGTGGGTGTATCTTTCTTTTTTGTTTGCGTTCACCAAGCAAAAAAAAAGCAGACCAGCTTTGGCTTTGTATGCGCTCACTCTTGCTTTTCTGATTCTGAGCGCAGATCACTGATCTCTCCTCTGGCTGTGCGGGATTCCCTCGTACAATTTGGAACCGAGCGATTTGTTTTTTTTTCTTTCTTTCTTTTTTTTTTTGTTGCTGGGACCTATCGGTGACTCTGAGGCCTGACTGCTACTATTAGCATACACAATAAACGTACACACGCACCCAGGCACAGAATACCGAAATGAAGAGTGGGCTTGATAGTTCAATATGAACTTTAAGTAAATGTGCAAACATTCGCGGTACAGCAAACACGAAAATATCTCGCTGGAACACTGATCGCAAACGTAGAAACAGCCGAAACTTGCGCTGGACATCAAACGCGCGTGTGCATGCAACGTTGCAAGCGGTTCATTTGCATCGGAAAATCAAGCTAAACAGAGCTGATGGATTGGCAAATGTCCTACGACTTCGGCAAATCTGGAATAGACCACATACAAATTGTCAGTTACAAATATCACTCGTTTGCATTTATAATCTCGCTCATCAACAAACCAGAAGGAAACTGAAAACACCGCACAGTTGGTAGATGGTGCGCTTCAGTTCACAGTCGCAAATCGATTTCATTAAGCATTCTATTCAATTCAGTGGTCGGCCTGTTCTTTCTCGCATGCTGTGTTTTGCGTTCTTTGGGCCATCTCATTGGAGATGTGCTGTTTTGGGATGATTTGTCCACATAAGCTGTGAAATGTTTAGCAGATGCTGCGATCGATACCACTAAAACCAAGTGCCTGGAAATACTTTTTATCAGCACACGACGTTGTTTGGGTAGTTTCTAACGTGGCACCTATTACCCAATGAAGAACTAATGAAGTTATCGGCAAATCGGCAGCAGAGCAAGTAGTAGACTGTTGAAGACAACCTGAGGATATTCAAGGCTGGAATACCTACTTTCCCCTGTATGAAAAAAGTAAGGACTCTTGGAGTGAGTTGCACAACAATCAAGTCATGTAACAAATATTAAGGAAGGATGTCGTCATGTACAGGATTACTTAAGATCATCATCTTTCCAGTTATTGTTATTTGTTGAGGGTTTTCAGCTTCAACATTTTGCTCAACAACGTGCTTTTCCATCCTTTCTAAAACAATGATTGAATTATGTTAAAACTTTCAACGAAAATGACCTTCTCTTAGAACATAACGACGGTAATTCCCCCATATAATCCAAGCCTGCAAAAAAAAAAAGCAAACAGCCAAGCAACCAACCCGTCCCCGACATTTGACATCTGCAGCCTATCGCCCAGAAGATGTGTGCCAGAGCAGTTGAGTTCGTTGCGATCGCGATAATGGGATTTTGAGCAGGCCGGTGGTCCGACTGTCCTGCCGACAGCTGAAAAGCTAAACGTTTGTGATCCGAATTTCAAGCCGTATCATCGTATCCGTACCCTTCCCCTCGGCCCCTCGGTTCGCATATTAGCTCCACCGCTCCAGAACAAGCGGGCACAACCGTGGCAAAGACCACTTCGATTGGTTGGAAAGAGACAAGAGTATGGGGAAAAGAGAGAGAGATAGAGAGAGAGATAGAGAGAGACAAATAGAGAAAGAAGGAGCAATAGGCGGTCGAGTGGCGGTTTACTGAAAAAGCTCTGCCCTGGCCGCAAAGGTGGGGCGCTGACGACGACGACTCCAGCGAGATGGCGCGGTGATGCTCTCGGCGGGGTAGTAGAAACGGTTGACACTGTGTGTGCTTTATTTAACTTTTTTTTTTTTTCATCATCATTCGGTTCGCTATACTTTTGGGGCACGTCATGTTTTTGATTCCGGTATAAAGTGCTTATCCGTCCGTACGGTCTGGTTTAGTTTGTCACCGAAACTGATCCTTCACACATCGCTCGGGCCACGATCGTGCGCAAACGTGTGGTGCGGTGTACAGACGGCACGTGTCCTTTACTTCGAGTCGGGTGTTCGGCTGCTGTGTCCTGGAGACGTTTCGGTACTGGCAAGTGTTGGCAGGTTGTGGTGAAGAAGTGTGCGAACGATTGAACATATTAAGTTGAAAGATATTTCAGTGATTTTTTTTTTTGCGGAAAAAGTGTTGCACGGTTGTGGTGTGTAAAGGAATAGCAGTTGAAACAGGCAACAATGAAGCATGTAAGTGATAATCATCTTTAGGGGGTGTCCGTCTTTATTTAGAGAAATGGGGAGAAGAGTGCTCAGAAGTTCGCGTACATTCCTCAAACTCACTGTTTGAATCCTAGCATGCGAACAACTTTTGAAGCGACAACGTCCAACAGAATTCAAAGTTCAATCAGACAATCAAACACCACCGCCTGGCACACAGAAATTGAAGATGCCTCGCCCAAGCCTTCAAGATATGTCCATAAGCTGGTTGAGGTTAGCTGCGACTCCCGCACAGATGAGAGATTCTCACCAAATTTCCTTCAACATCTTCCGATGTACCCACCTCCCAACAGCTCAAGAATGTTAGGCATCAAAAACTGAACCCAGCAAACTGTTTGTCCACATGTTCCAACAAAAAAAAAAACGTCCACCTAAAAATTACAATCAAGCTGCCAAGAACCACGTGCAACGTGTGCTCTTCTTCGGCCCTGGGTCCAAACCAGTTCCACCCTTTTGCTGGTCGCGAACACGCATAAGAGGTTCTCGAGACCGGCGACCGAAGTGACACCGAGAACCTCACGTATTGGAATTAATTTGTGCAAACATCTTCCCGGTATTTTGTTTTTTTTTTTTTTTTTTTTGTTTAAACCCCGCTCCGGTGAACTGGTTTGACCGGGTCAGTCCACAATACCCGGTCGGAGAGCATAATGAGCCAGAATTGCTAGAACGGGGAAGTTCTGATCCACCCCCGGGGACGTGGCGTATTAACGAGCGCTTATCCAGTTGTTAGTGAAATGAAGACGTTACCAATTTGTTTATTGAAAGCCAGAAACAACAACGACAAATAGACAAAAGATGATTTCCAAGGGGGGGGGGGGGGGGGGGGGCTAAAGTCGCCCCCAGTGCGGTGATGATTGAGTTAATGAAAAATTATAATACCCATAAAATCCCTCCATTCAGCCGGTTTTTATGGATGGCATTATAAGGCGGTGGATGATACTTTTTAATTAAAACGGCACCCCATTTAGTGGACGCGATCGGTGCGGGCGAGGATGGCAGAGTATTAGCATAATGAGGAAGTAATCGCATCAGCATGGTCTGGTGTCTCAGCATCGGACCGTTCTGCAGCGCATCGGTGGGGAGCTCAGACTATCTGGGGATGATCGGGCTTAATTTATGCCTAAAACCCCTAACCCAACATTTTGTGTCACAGGTGTCACCGGGTGATTTACCTCTGCGCAGACGGTGTATTTTTTTTGTTTTTTTGGTTTGGGCATAATGGAACCCGTAATGAAGTTGTTCCGGTAGCGAACCCAGGCGCTTCGCTTCCTGGTTTGATTGATATCATTTTAATGGTGGGACGACAGATCGCTACAGGTGGGCTGAGTGTCACCAGGGTGTAGAACACACACACACACACACACAAGCACTTCTTGGGGCAGTGACCGATTGGAAGATGGTCGATAAAGTTTGGTGGGGTTTTTTTTCTGGTTTACGAGGTTTGTCTCACGGTGTCCTCTGTTTCGTAGCTACTGGCAGGACTCGCCGTACTGTGCATATCGCTGGCAACGGTCCAGGCAGCACGCATCAAGATCCCGGCCAAAAGCCGCAACGATGATCTGTTCTCCGAGGACGAGTTTACGTTCCCGGCCGAGGATAACAAGGATCCGACCAACTTCACCGGCAACGTGATGAAGGCATCGATCGTGATGGCGGAGGTGCGCAACCAAGGCAAGGGCAAGTTCAAGTACGCGTAAGTATCCGGGTGCAGCAAAGGGCTGACATCAAGATGGTTCTCTCTACTTCCCCTCGCCTTCGCATTATACCTTTACAGGGTAGAGACGGAGAACGGTATCGAGATCGAGCAGATTGGAAAGCTGAAAAATGATTCCAAAACGTTCGTCGTGATGGGCTCGTACACGTACACCGGTGCGAACGGTAAACGGTACCGGGTGCGCTACACTGCCGACGAGTTTGGCTACCATCCGATCACCGAGCTTGATCTGGACATTCCCGAGTGAGTGTTTGTTCCGCTTAACAGCACCAGTGTTAGGGACCATTCGCTCACTCATCTCCACTGCAACATTCCAGGCTAAACCAAGTGCAACCTACTCAGCGAACGATCAGTCCGCTCAAGTTTACCACCCGACCGACTACGGCTCGGACAACCACCACGACGACTACCACCACGACCACTACCACCGAAAAGCCGGTCCTGCAGGAAGATGGCTACCATTACGATCGCCCGGACAACGCGTACCTGCCGCCGAACAACGAGTATCTGCCACCGCCCCAGCCCGACATCGACTATCTGCCGCCGAAGGAGGACGGGCCGCGACAGTACGACGAGCCGGCCGACCAGTTCCTGCCACCGAAGTATGACCTGCGCGTCGGCGGGTTGGAGTGAGCGTTCCCATCGTGCGCTGCCGGGCCAGGCGCCTGGGCAGCAGGGACAGCTGCGGACAGTACAACACGTGAGATTAGCAAGGTGTACCGTAGGGTGTAGGAGTTAGCTGGATGTAAGAGTTTAAGAGTCGTTAGACCTCAGTCAGGGAGATACCGCCAGACACAGCAGGATTATAGGGGCACCGGCACAGCTGTGCTGAAAGTCGCTGTAGTGTTATTACGATAGGCGTAGCACAGGTAGAGCACACGTGGCCAATAAATTCTACAGTACAAATTCACCTCCGAAAAGACGCTCCACAATGTTATCCACAGGTTGTATGCAGCGGCAGGTAAGGGTCTCCTACAGGTACCAACGTTCACGCAGTTGGTTGCCGATCACTTCAAGCGAGGATCAAGGGACAGTTCAACCAGTTCTGATAGAGTTTTGGAGCTGTTGTACAGCAAGATCTTCGGACCAACCAAGCGCGACGACCAAAAAGCAGTCCATCATCGTTTCTGGGAAACATTTAATACAGCATCTTTTTTTCAAATCACAGTTTTGGTTGTTGTTGTTGTTGTTGTCTGCTTTTGTTTCAAACCAGGTTTGCGTGCGTGCTCTCTATCGCTCCTCGGGGTCTGGATCCTGGTGTAACTGTATGCGTGTGTTAATGTATTTTTTCGTAAACTCTATGGCATTTTTCGCCACTCTTCCTACCATTTCGCTGCTGCCTAATGACATACACTTGTTGTTGGGGAGTGTTTTTTGTTTGCTTATTTTTGCTCATCTAATGCCTAAATCCTTGCAAATCAAGTACAAACACCGTGGTACGATAATATATATCTATATAAGTGTGTATATATATATATGTTTTATTAATTTTCTTGTTTATTTCGCTTGTCCGTTTGTCTTGCTTTATATCTCCTCTCTCTTTCTAATCTGTTATACTGTGTCCGGGTCATTTTGCACGACTCACTTCATAGATTGTTGCGTTTGGTTTTACAGAACAAAAATTGCTTCAGCAGGTTTTGAGTGTTTTTTTTTTTCTTCTTCTGATGATCGATCGAACCCATTTAGTAACGAGATTATATTAATTAACTACTTTGTAAGTCTACATCGCTCTTCATTATATGCTCTCTCATCTTTTATCATTTTCTCGTTCGCTGTCTCTCTTACTCTCTTCCCGCTTATTCTCCCAATCATAACTATCCACCATTTTCGAAAGGCTTATTTTGCTTTACTTCTCCGAATGCCTGAACACTCGCCCTATTCTAAATGCTACCGATAGTAATGCCTAAGTGGGAGAGTCTAGGTGGTGCTGGCGGTGTGAGAGTAGTTGAATATGCCGGTGGTAGTAGAAGTAGTAGTGCTGCTGCTGCTGCTGCTAATAGTAGTACCGCTACTATAAAAAGGGTTAGGTGCATGCGTCTTTTACCGATTGCTTCAATTCTGTTCTACCTAAGTATCCATTCGACGTGGCATTCGTCTTTGAGTATAGTATACCTTATTATGTCAGACTACTTTCTCCATATGGTAGCTTCGTTCAAGAGCAGGGTAGCCTGCTACAACAACACACGTGTAAGAGCGAATGTGCATCGTGCCCAGTGCGACTGAGCTTCGAAGTGCGCAAGTTTGACACGCTTACACACCCACACACACGCACACACACACACTGTGGGCGCCTTAGTGCATTGCGGGTTTACCTTTTGCATTCAGCTACTACTCATCTACGCGATGAAGCCTTCCTGCGTGGTTGATGTTTATTTTCATACACTGTTTCCCTTTTTTCGTTTGTTACGCCAAACATTTGCCGATAGTATAAACCTTACAAAGCTAGAACCCTGTCCCTAATCTTTTCTTTTTTTTTTGTTCAAAGAACAATTCGAAATAATTCTGGCTTTCAGTGGCTTTGTGTCTTTTGATTGCAAAAAAACACACACACACACACACACTTTCACGTATAGCAGGGTGTTGTGAAACGCGTTCAAAGGAGCGTAGACGAAGAAAGGCAAGTCCAACTAACTTGAAAGTGTTATACGCTAAGATAAAAAATTGAAGAATAAAAAAAAAAACATGAGGTCAAAGTAGTACGCACCTGTTCGCGCACCAGTAATGGGTTTTATTCCTTCGCTTTTCCTTTCCGGAGCAGGGAATTGGATCAAATTTGTGCGTTTTACTCGTAAAAACAGTTTCAAAATGTGTCTGTGATTGTGTGTGTGTGTGTGTGTGTGTGTGTGTGTGTGTGTGTGTGTGTGTGTGTGTGTGTGTGTGTGTGTGTAAGAGAGAGAGAGAGAGAGGAGTCTCAGTTGCAGGCGGACAGTTGTACCGATCCTTCCCGTGTGTCCAATTTCTATGTGACTATGGCTAAACAGTAACCTGGATAAGGAGGAGTTCAAGGGCGCATCCCCACGACACCCTACACCTCAACGATTTATTCTCCTTTAATCACTTCCCTAGCTTTCGCTGCTTGTCTTTTTGTTGCGTTTTTGTTTTCTCTTTTTGCTTGCAAAGCGCCTGTGTGTGTGTGCGCGCGCTCTAATGTGGCGTGGAAAACTTACGGTAAAGTTAAGTGGATGAATCCACCATTTCTAACGCTTCTTCTGTGCCTACCTGGCTTCCTGGTTTGCGGCACATTAGAGCAACTAAAGATTGCTAACCGCACAATACACAAACGCGACAATTCGCTAGCAGCTTGCTGTCGCTTGGTTGCGTTATAAAATCTAACAATCATGTGCTCGTCACACCGTCCTGTTCACCGGATCACGCACCGGTATGTGAGAAGGGGGAGGATGATGGTTGGGGCGTACTGTGTGGTAGGTCGATCCTATATTGCGTTGGGCGTGTGTGTGTGTATGGTTGTGTTTGGCGTATATATGTTGGATATATGTGTATGTATATGCTCCAGACGGTCAACACGACGATTTCTTATGCGCTAAAACTTAAAGCTAGAACCGATTTCCACCCTATTCTCTCCCTCTTTCCCTCTCTCTCTCTCTCTCTTTCTTTCCCTGTTCCTCTTTCTTAACTTTCACGCAGGGACATAATCGTGCCCGCGCGTCTAGGGTTTGCCCTTGTGCACCTAAATGTAGCTCCATGAAGCTGTAAACTGGGCCTAACGGGAGAGCCTCAGAAACTGATGCGATGTGGGAGACATGTGGGTCGAGGAGGGTTTGCCGGAATTCTGTTTTATGTGGGTAAGGCTAGGATCCGAACGGAACATTGCCACTCTCGCTTCCTTCCATTACTCATTCGCGGTGTATCACACGTGAAAAAGGGGGGGAGTTGCAACAAACCTTCCGGCTCCCCTCGCATTGTAGCGTGTTTTGCATGCAAATTGCTGCTAATTACTATGTCCGTGGTCTACAAGTGCAACGCTAATGGCAACTCGCTCGCCAACGATAAAGATATAGCTTGCAGTCCTCCCCAACCCATGCCTGCCATGCCAAAAACTCTCCCCAATTTGTAATGGGCGCGCTTTATAAATCACCTGATTTCGCTCCTATTGTCCACAAAGCCCCCCCCCCCCCCTCCCCTCTTCATTACCTCCCACACGACGAGGAGGGTGATTCATAATTTCTATCTATAATATTGTTTTCAACCGACGGCGAGCTTCATTCAGTTGCCTAGGCAAACCTCCCCGCGTAGACTCCGCGATGAAGGTTACAAAGAAGAATATTTCAGTAACAAAACCCGCCTCGTCACACGCCTCATACCCCCCCCCCCCTCCCCCGCACCTTACATCCGCGAGCCCTTCTGCTGCAGCACCTTGGCCCGATCGTTCGACTCGACCTCGCGCCCGATCAGCGTGTTGGCGCACTCCTTCGACACCACGCACAGAAACTCGGCGTTCTCCTCCGTGCCGTAGTTGTACTGCGTGCCGATGTTGATCAGCTGCTCGAACCGCCACCCGTCCGACATGGTCGACACCATCTGCGTCAGCTCGTTCTCCTGGCACTGGAGCACCCGGTACACGCGCTTCTTGTCCGCCGCCGGCCGCTGCTCCCGCCGCGCAATGTTGTCCTTCAGCAGGCCGATCAGGTGCGTCACGTTGTAGAACTCGGCCTCCTCCAGCACGCCCTCCTCCGACAGGCCGTCGTCCAGCACGAGCTTGCCGTGGCGCAGGTAGTTCAGCACCGGCGCAAAGTACCGCGGGTCACGATCGATCAGATACGCACCGGTTTCGTCCTAAACATCCGTGCAGTAGGAGAGAGAGAGAGAGAGAGAGAGAGAGAGTGAGCAAAACGAGCTGACGAGGGAGAGAGATGGAAGAGAGGGATTAATTACCCGATCGGAGATGAGATCACTGTCCTCCTGGATGAGCCGTGACAGGAACGAGTTTGGATCGCGGGAGAGGGTCGTTTTGGTGGTGAGGAAACAGGTGCCGCCCACGTTCAGCTTCACCCACTGGTCCTTCCCCTGTATCGAGTGGATGGAGGTGCTGGAGCCAACCGCGGTCGGGGTCGCCACCGGGCAGCCGTTCGGATTCAGATTGACCGTTGCCATGGGGGCGGCTGGGAGGAGCGACTGCGGCTTTGATTGTTTGACGTTGATCGCGATCGGGTTCGGTTGTTATCTTCACGATTGCCGAAAAAAAAGGCAATATCAATTTCCTTGAAGCGCCAAAGCTGTTGCTGAGCTTGCCGAGGGCGAAACTGTGTAGCTGGTGCACCTTCCGGGCCGATCCGAACCACTGCACCACTACGGTCACTGCTCCCGTTCCCGTTTCGGTCTTCTGCAACTCTGCAACAAGCACGACGGACACTGAACGGTATTGTTTTTGAGTCTGCCTTCTTTGACACACCAAACGCACGTACAAGAAATAGCCACACACACACACACGCGCGCGAGCGCGAACACAAACACACTCACAGCAGGCTCACTCACGCTGTGTGCGGTGGTAGTTCGGGCCGATTGCAACAACAACAGCACCGACCAGCTTCCGCGTAATCTCCAATCCGTTCCGTTGGTTTTTCATCGATCCGTGAAGTGGAAAATTCAATGCTTCAATGCGTTCCGCACCCGTGCAGCAGCACCACCACACGACCGATTGAACAAACACACACACGCGCACACACACACACTTTGCTGCCCTTTTTGGTGGCGCGGAAGACCACACTGCCACTGGCGAGCCACTCTCGGCTGGAAGAAGGGCAACTTGCCCCTGAGAAGCCGCCTGCAAAGGGCAGGAAGCAGGGTCCGGAGGCTGGTTGTTGAAGGTCGATGACTTCCGCTTGCACACCACAAGCCAACCTGCCCTGTAAGGTAAGGATTGCGCTTCGGCCAGGACGTTCCTTGTGGTTCCGTTTCTCCTTTTCCCCGGATGTTTGCTGCGAGCCACGGTCTCGGCCAACACAAACAACCTTTCAGTCACCGTCGAAGCTTTTCCGTCCCCGGACCAGCGGACCCGATGCTGCTCGGCGCGATGCTGCTTGGGCGAACGGTGCCGGTTTACGGTGGTTGGTTCAGGTGCTGCAACGGTGCCGTGTGTCACAAAGCGCGGAGCGCAATGTGTACCATGTAAAATGTTACATGTTTTTTCGAACAATTATCGGTTATATTATTCTGGCTCCTAGAAGGATTGTTTTAGTATGATTCGCCGTTTTTTATGTTATCTTTATTCGAATCTTTTATCGCCAGAAACGATTATAGATAGTTTGAGAGAACAAACAACAACAAGCGAATGGGGATGTGTCTGAACTTGTGTAGCACAAGGTAGGGCAAACAATTAATCAACAAATACCAAATAGCAGTCAAACCTTTTACAGAATTGCATCATAAAACAGCTTTACATTATGTGTCAGAGCAAACGTCAACTATCTTTTTGAAAATACGAGAAAAAAATACATAGTTCCCAGCTGACAAATCGACATTTAATCCCTTTTAATTTTGCTAGAAAGTTTAAGGTTATGCAGGCGTCCCCCGAGATACGACTGTATTTAGGACCGAAAAAATATCCCAAAGCATGGCGTAAGTCGTATGTCGAATATCTGTCAATGTTGAGTTTATAACCGAAGTTGAAGAGGCGAAATCTATGATATCGTAATTTTTATTTGAAACAATGTTTGATAATGTATTAATTTTACACCAAAAGGCTGGTGGCGCCATCTGTTGGACGAGTCCGACCGATTCTGGCTATTGTTAGTCCGATTCCAACTCCAGCAAAATACAAACCACTAGATCAGAGATCAGAGTCATACAGAGTCAATCGGAGTCGAACGGAGTCGGAGTCATTCGGAGTCATCCAGAGTTGATTAAAGTCGTCCAGAGTCGATTGGAGTCGAACGGAGTCGTTGTCGGTCAAAGTCAACAGGAGCCGTCCGGTGCAATATGCTTGTGATCAGGCATTTCATATCGTTGTATTTTTTTATCTTTCAATCATGATTTATAAAACGCCGTCTATTAAGCAAAACAGGGAAGCTATGGAGCCTTTGATTTTTTTTTCTATAGATATTTGATTTGCCAATCGTTTAAGCTTAATCTGTGGCGCTTGAGCAACTTTTTAAACGCTTTTACCTAAACCGCGCTTAAAACCTTACCAACGACTTGTTATCGTGCGCTTAACAAGCTTGTCACCTGGGTGGCCGCAAGCTGCCAAAATATCGTACACGCTCGCTTCCCATCACCGGGGACCGCTTTACGTTCACCGCAACCCCGTCGGGGAAGGGTCCTGATACAATCCGACAATCGACTGTTCCGGTGTGCCGCGGGTTCACAGCATGAGCAAAGCGAAGGCGATCGAAAACAAGGAAATCGTACAGGCGATCGTGATAGCCGACTCGTACAATGACAACTTTCAACCGTTCACGTCCACGAAACCGCTGGTAAGTGCCACGCACGAAATTGCATCACTCGCCGTCACACACCGAGTTTCACGTTTGCTCTCTCTCTCTCTCTCTCTCTCTCTCTGCCCGGCTGTGGCCGTTGCCTTCCTCCGATTAGGCTCTGCTGCCAGTCGCCAATGTGCCGCTGATCGAGTACACGCTCGAAACGCTCAACCGCAATGGGGTGGAGGAGGTGATAGTGTTCTGCAGCAGCCACATCGATCAGGTGAAGCGGCACATCGCGGACCGGCAGGCCGCCCGATGCACCTGGTCGACCGGCATGCGGGTGTCGATCGTTAGCTCCGAAGCGTGCCGCAGCATCGGCGAGGCGATCCGCGACCTGGACGCGCGCAACACGATCCGGGGCAGCGTGCTGCTGCTCGGCGTGGAGAGCGTCACGAACGCGGACCTGGCGGCGCTGCTCGAGGAGCACAAGCGGCTGGCGAAGGTGGACCGGGGCGCGGTCATGACGGTGGTGTACAAGGAGGGCCTGCGGCGGATGCGCACCGGCAACGAGGTGCTGGTGGCGCACGATCCGACCACCCGCCGGCTGCTCTACCATCAGCGGCTGGCCCAGCACGAGCGGGAGCGCTCGTTCGAGCTGCCGCTGGACCTGTTCCTGGCCAACCGGGACGTGGCCGTCTGCCACGGGCTGCTCGATCCGCAGATAGCCGTCTGCAGCCAGGCGGCACTGCCCCTGTTCGCGGACAACTTCGACTTTCTGACGCGCGACGACTTCGTGCGGGGCGTGCTGATCAACGAGGAGATCCTGAACAGCCGCATCTACGTGGCGAAGCTGGCGCGGGAGGAGTACGCGATGCGGGTGAACAACTGGCAGAGCTACCATCTGGTCAGCCTGGACGTGATCAACCGGTGGGTGTACCCGCTCGTGCCGGACACGGCGATCAGCGAGTTCCGGCAGCAGTACAAACACTTCCGCAACAACGTGTACCGGCACCGGAACGTGCGGCTCAGCCGGTCCTGCGAGCTGGACGGCGATCTGGTGGTGGGCGAGGAGTGCGAGATCCGCGAGGGCACCTATCTGCGCCAGTCGGTGGTGGGGCGGGGCTGCCGCATCGGGCGCAACTGTCGCATCGTGAACAGCTTCCTGCTGGAGGGCGTCACCGTTGGCGACGGGACCGTGCTGAGCCACTGCGTGCTGGAGCGGGCGGTCACGGTGGGCAGCCGGTGTACGATCGAACCGGGCACGGTGCTCGGCGAGGGCGTGGAGATACCGGACGGGCTGACGGTGAGCGGGCTGCTGCTGCAGGCGAGCGAACCGGCGGCGGACGAGTGGGGCACCACGCCGGTGGAGAAGATAGCGGACCGGGCGTACACGATACCGGTGCTGGACGAGGAGGACAGCGATTCGGACGAGGAGGAGGGCGGATCGGGCCAGCCGGCCCTGAACCAGCCGCACGCGATCGCGCCGCTGCCCGAGCGCTATCCCGCCTCCGTGTACGAACCGTCCGACGAGGAGTGCGACAGTGGGCCCGCCTCGCCGGTGCCGGAGGACGCGAACATCTTCCTGTCCGAGGTGGTGGAATCGCTCAAGCGGGGGCTGGCCGAGAAGAGCAACGCCGAGTACCTGATACTGGAGATCAACTCGTCCCGGTACGCGTACAACATGGCGCTGTGCGAGGTCAACTACTACGTGGTGAAGGCGATACTGCAGATCATGCTGCAGCAGGACGGCGTGGCGACGAACACGGTCGGCACGCTGCGCCGGCTGCTCGCCTACTTCGGCGTCGTGTTTCGCAACTACATCCGCGACCGGGACGCGATGATGGACTGTCTGAAGGCGCTCGAGGAGATGTGCCCGGCGAGCGAGACGGTGCGGGCCAAGCTGCCCCAGCTGGTCCACTACCTGTACGAGGCGGATCTGATCGGCGAGCAGGTCATCATCGAGTGGTACGACGGGCTGGCGGATGCCGGCCTGCAGGCGGCCCTGTCCAAGCTGGTACAGTGGCTGCAGGAATCTAGCGAGGAGGAGGAGGACGACGACGACGACGACGATGAGGAGGAGGAAGATTAAGGCCATTAACAACCCTGCGGGTAAGGTGGATGGGACGAGTATCGGTACAGTTTGCGTCTGAAGTTTTAACTCCCCCATGCTTTCGAGTGTTTTAGCCGAGTGAGACTCGGGCAGTGTGTTTTTTTCTTCTTATCCGTTTCGATTCATTTGCAGAACGGCTATATTGTATATTTTCTAAAAATTGTTAGACTGTCAAGGAGTTAACATTGTTTTTCTTATCATGTTTTCGGTTTCCTATAGGAAGCATAGTACAATATGGCAAGGGTTTGTTGTCACTCTGACCCACGCACGGGACGGCAGTAATCGAACTGTTGGGGGAAACATTTTATTTTTTTTTCCTTTTAAAGCCAAGCATATTTCACGTTTCACATCGTTTCATCACGTACGTTTCGGAAACATTCGCTAATAGTTGGCTAAACGCTGTCGCGGTACAACAAAACGGTGAGCATCATGAATGTAAAAGGATTAAGCAACTTAAAATAAAATAGAACTTCTACTTCATCTTCAACTCTACGGTCGGCTTTTCTTTTTCAAACTGAAATAACTCATACATTTTGCTTTTGGGATCATGTTCATTCACAAAAGCAGGAATAAAAACATAAAGAAAACTTAACTTTAAAATTTCATTTTCTTCACTAAAATAAACAACCCTAATTTAGTATTCAGCACAACACACGTGATTAAGTTTTTTTTAAATGTGAAAATGTATTTGCTCTGGGAAGTTGCGTCGTGTTGGGTAAATCCGGTTCAGATTTATGAATCTGAATAAATCTTTCGGAATGATGCAATTAATCTGAATTTCGATTGGGAAGATTCTTTTATCTCGAAAGATTAACGCATCTATTGCGATTAATAAATCTCTAAAATCGTAGAGTTTGAGCTGATTCTTCTGATTCTTCCCACGTGGCCATGCCAGAACGAATTCAACGATACCAGCCATTGTTTTGAAAATCATACATCTCTTAAGATCCATAAATCCCTGGAGATATGTGCATTGATAAGAATCTTATAGGATTTATGAATCTTACAGCGTTTCCCACGATTTATTGGTCAGTTTTCATAATTTTTTGGGCTCGTCTCACGATTTATTCATCGTATCCCATAGATTTTTGGTTCGTTCCCATAATTTATTGGTATCGTCCGAATGGATTAGGGAAAACATTTAAGGAAACAGCCGAAAATATTTTGGTAAACGGCCAAAAAATCGTGGAAAATCCTGGCTAGATCGAATCCCTGGAAATTCATGAATGTTTAGAGATATATGAATCTTTGAAGATTTGATCCGAGATTCGAATCACTCATCACTGAAGATTCACATGAATGATGGTCAAGATTTATGCAATCCAACACTAAAATGTGTGTGTGCGTGTGTGTGTGTGTGTGATATTCTCACGTCGAACACGCAGCAAACACCAAACCCAGCAAAACGTTACAGAGGACGTCCATTTTATTTGGTGGATATAAGGTATATAATTACAGCTATGCTTTATGTGCTACAATATTCTGTACAGAATGATGAGCCCTAATAATAAGCGATCGATTGCGTTCGATCAATGGCCGACGGGAGCTGGGTGAGTTGAACCGGCCCCGTTTCTCTCAAATCTCATGTACAACAAAGCATCGCCTCCACAATCTCTGCACGAACTCCCAACTTCACACCTGGGGTTCTCATCCACGTCTGGGACCTTCACTGGGACGTTCAGGCCGGGAGGAAATTGTATTACTCAAAAGATTTAAAAAAAAACAATGAGAATAACCCAGAATAAACGTGTGTTAATCGAAAGCTGCCCTAAACGGTCTTATAGTTACAAGGGGTTGAAAGGTGAAATAACGGATTCGTTGCATAGGGTTTTTCCGGGTAAGCTTAGCGCGCAGGCCGTACCGTGCCGAATAAATCTCGAATTATCGAAAGTGACTCTCCAACCTTAACGCAAACGGCTGAGTATATCCGGGTGGTGGTGGCTTAATAAAGTATCGGTATGCAGAAAAACCATCCCGGCAGGTTAGTTGAGCATTTCGCATTTAAAAAAAAAAAACAAACGTTACTAGTATTTGCCTCTCTTGCTATTTGCACTATTCTTACGTACGTTTGCTATACGCATTGGTTGAACAGTCGCGTTCTATTCTAGGTGAGTGTGTCCCTGCTCTAAACCGCTCTTACCATACTCTCTTTGACTTTGGGTCTATGTTAAACGTGTTTTACGATTGGTGTGCCGGGTGCCGGACTCCGGGCGAAAAACCGGTACCCCGCATCCGGACACTTCTAAGCTAGTTCATCGTTAACGCCAGTAACGGCATGCTCTATTCTTGCTATCGAGGTGTCTCTCGAGTCGGGCAAAAGCATAGCAGAAGTCTGATATTTTAAATCTTCCCACCTTAAGCGCTACCTGGCTATGTGCTAAAGATACTGACTCGATGTTTTAAAAATGATAAGTCACTTTCCCGTCACTGCTGTACACGTACGCGTACGCCCCCGCATGCTGCCTTCATAACTTCTATTTAGCGTAACCGTCCAACGGCCCGTTCTTCGTGGGCTTCGTATGCAGTGTTACGCGGCCGGATCATGTACATGTAACAAATAACGCAACGCTAATACTATCTTCCAATATGGCGTATCGAGGTGGCGTGCACGCTTCCGCCGTGTTCCCGTATTGCACACGCGCCCTTGTCCCAGCCCGATAGAAATGTTTACAGGCTGCCGATGTCGTTGAAGCGCTTCAGCTTTTCCGGGAAGTTGTCCTTGAACAGGACCGGATCCGCCCGGAACTCGACCGTGCGCAGCGGCATGGTGCCGTAGATCTCCGCGAACCGGTTGATGCAGGCGGTCCGCTCGGTCATGTGGTTCAGGTCGGCGGACAGCATCTCGTTGTTGGTGCACTCGGGGCATTTGAACTTTTTGCGCGGCGCCACCTTGATCGGCGGCTTGTTCGTCACGTTGCTCACCAGGAAGTTCATCGCAATGTCCTCGCAGTTCATGTGCTCGTCCACCCACTCCTTAATGTTGCCCGGCATCGCGTGCGTGTACAGGTAGCTCCAGTACTTGTGGTGAAAGGCGGCCCCGGTCAGCACCATCGAGATCTGGTTCGTCCACTCGGACTCGTACCGCCACCGGCCGGTCGCGTTGTCCCACACGTGCGTCCGGCTCGGGAAGCCGACGATCCGGTCCGGGTACTCGCGCCACACCTCGTACCCGAAGTCGAGCTCGTCCGCAGTCAGCATCACGATGTCGTCGTCGATCGTGAGGATGGCCTCGGTTTCGATCTCCTCGTACGGGTAGAACCGGTTCGACAGCCGGTTCGCCGCCGTCTGGATGATCTTGAGCGGCTTGCCGATCTTGGGAAAGAGGGACGGGTGCGGGGGCGCCTTCCGCTGGTTGTTCCACACGACCAGCATCTTCTGCAGGGACGGCACGGTCGCGAGCTTCTGGATCAGTATGTACAGGCTCTCGAGCCGATCGTACGTGAGGATGACGGCGGTGAAGCCCTGCGCCTTCGGTGCGATCAGCGGCAGGAAGAGCGGGTTCTGCGTGACGCCCGCCTCCGGCCCCACGTTCCAGTGCAGGTAGGTGCGGCTCCGGTGCGGAAAGATGCGATCGTTCAGCTGCTCCAGCACGGTCAGCACGATCCGGTCGAGGCTGGCGAAGTAGCGCCGGTAGACGGACCGGATCTGGGCCTGCATTTCCGCGACCCGCTCGGCCGAGATGGCCCGCAGCACTGGCACGATCGTGTGCAGGTTCGCTTCGGGCAGCCGGACCGCCAGCAGCTCCCAGTCGAGCAGGTCGGCGAACGGCAGCACGTAGTTGTCCGCCATCACGACCGGGATGCAGCCGGCGGCCATCGCTTCGAGCAGGGCGGGCTGGCCGAGCCGGACGCCCCGTGCCACCAGGCAGAACGTGCCGGTCGCCAGTAGCGCCGGGTACTCGTGCTCGTTCCCGTGCGGGAAGCTGCACCGGACGTCCTCGGTGCTGCCGGCCGGTGGCCGATGCGCCTCGTCCGCCTGCTGCCCGCCCGCGACGAGATCCGCCAGCTCGTCCACCTTCGCCGTGGTGGTGGGACAGCGCTGCAGCAGCAGCAGCTCGTTCGGGTAGTCGTAGGTGAGCTCCTGCAGGATGCGAAACTGGCGCGGGAACAGGTTGAGCTGGGCGGCCACGAGCAGCACGGTGCGGTCGACCGGCCGCTCCGGCCAGCGGTACTCCTCCAGCGCGGCACTGTACACCGGCACGGACACGTCGAACTCGGTCCGGTACGTCCAGCTGTCGAAGCCGGCCCCGACGATGATGGCACGGTCCGTGTTCACGTCCAGCACCGTGCTGTAGTCGGGCCGGGTGCCGGGCAGGAAGTTGAAGATCAGATGATTCTCGCCATTCTCCCAGCTGCGTTGGAAAGAGGGGGGGGGGGGGGAGAGAAGTGATGTCAATATTAAAATGCCTTTGGTAGGGCACATTAACACTGGTGATGGGAGCTCGGAATTGGACCTATTCGATTCCGGTTCCGTGTTCGGAATTTCGGATCCGATTCCGATGCTGGAATCGATTTCGGAGCCAATTCCGCACCTGATTCCAACTCCGAAACCGATTCTGATTTCCGAAGCCAATTTCAAAGAAAATTGCAATTTTCCAGGACGGTTCCGATTCCGATTCTGGGGCCAATTCAGGACCCGATTCCGGATTCGATTACGGAAACTGATTCCGGACCTACTATCCGGAATCGATTCCAGAATAGTTCGGAGCTAGCCGAAATCAACTCCGACGAAAACTAATGGTAAATGGCGGAACTATTTAAGCAGTTCTGATAAGAGCTCTCTGCGCTACAAAGCGAAAGATTCGTTCGCAGTGATTCCCAACGATCTTGTTGCAGTTCCAAACTGTGGCGCCATAGTGGATCCTAATCCGCTAAAACACTTATTCTTTCGACCATGATGGCTCGGATTGTCTACTTACTACGGCAGCGAGGCAAGCGCCTTCCCGACCAGCGTCGTGTCGATCCGGTTCTGGTTGAGCGTGTCGAGCGTCGGCAGAAACAGGCACGCCTCGTTCGGGTTCGCCGTGTAGTACGGGCTGTCGACGACCGTCTGCACGATCCGGTAGAACTCGCGCGACAGCTGCCCGGCCGGCCGCCTGCTGTCCGCATCGAGGTACTCCTTCAGCGGGTAGACGTAGATCGAGATGCGCTCGGCGTCCATCTCCCCGTCGCCACCGCCGCCGCCGCCGCCGCCATCGTCGAGCGTCGGTGCCCGCTGCCCGCACCGGTACACGTTGAAGCAGTCCCAGTAGGTGCAGTTCCGGTTGCGGGCCCGGGCCAGCTCCGCCTCCTTGTCCAGCACCACCGGCGGTATGTCGGCCAGATCGAGCGACACCCGTTCGGCGCCGGCTTCCCCGTGGCCCCCGAGCCCGCCGAGCAATAGGAGCGCGAGCAGGAGCAGCACCATCGCCCCCACCGCCACGTACCAGCGCACGTGCGGTGGCTGCTTCTTGCCCGGTGCGGACGGTAACAGCAACTCCTGCGCCTTTTTGGCGCTAAACTTCAGCGGAAACGTCATGCCGTCGTACCCGCGGGGCGAAGGCGCAAACGATGTGTACGGGGGTGATGCTGCCGCTGCCGCCGCTGCTGCTGCTGCTGCACAACACGGGGCGAGGTTATTACATATTCGCTGCCCGTCCACGGAACCGCGCTTGCCAGGACGTGACCGGAATTGTCAAACAAAAACAAGACACGAACACAAACACTTCAAGCGTTCTGCACCACGGCTCGATTCACCCGGGGAGAAGGGTTCCGTTTACGGCTGGCCAAACGCTTCCTGGGCTGGCAGGATCAGGCTGTCCGAGCGGTTACCTACGAGTTAGCACAAACGTTAGCCGTGCAACTTTGTTTTGGTTTTTTTTTTGGTCAATTGTGTGCTTTGTTGATAGTTCTTGCTATTGCTTACCCCGAAATTTTGCGACCCGTTCGCTGACAGCCACAAACCGATACTGTTCCCTACGGCCTTGACGCCGAGCGTTCTTTGACGTCCACATTTTTGGAAACGTCATTCGGTGCGTTAACCTGTGTGCACTTGTTTTTACTGCGCACACACACATACTGGCGCACGGTACTGCTGAACAGGCACTTGCAGCCACTTTTGTGTTCATAAATATTTTTCGAAATAAAACAGCGATAAACAGTACTTTGTTGACTTGAATCTTGAATGAAATCTACTATTTAGTAGCCTCTAGAATAGACGAAAGAAAGCAAGATCGTGTGTGTGTGTGTTTTATTTTGATATGATTCATTTCATGTTTTAATTTTTAAATAACGCCCGCAATCAATACAAGCGCCTCCGATGGTCGATCGTAAAGAGTGTTTGTTGTTTTGCAAGATTTTAGGTTAGCAATACGAAAGAATTTTACATTTCATTTATATTTTGGGTGAATTTGTAAGCAATGCCGACCAGTTCCATCACAGCCCGACAAATAGACAAACACAGGCGTACACCAACACCCACACAACCCAACAAAAATCAGCTGGTTCGGCGCTTGAGCGCCCTCTACCAGTGAGATGATGAACTTTTGAACGATTGAACGCTGGCGACCTCTAGCGTTCATTTTGCTTTATCCAGTTGGAATGAACTTGAATCGTCCGTTAATGGTTTCTTTTTTATGTTTTTAATAGTACGAAAATAATTTAACGACTTGACAGTACACAGTACGAAGCCCTGTATTTGTGCTGTATTGTATTAAGTGTAAAATAATGTATCTGTCAAAGGGCGCTTTATCAGGGTTTTAGCATAACATAATGCAGTTGTCGATTAAACAGGTAAATGCGTTAAAATCATGATGCATCACTCAACCGAATGTTCATTAATACACAAAGAGAACAAGCTTCTTTTCCTTCCTTCATTATCAGATGCGATGCGGTGAGGAGGTGGTAAGTCAAGATCTGGTGTTCTGAGAATTGATGGAGGACATGTATTATGATTTGCGGCATGAAATGAAAGAAAACTCTTGATTTTTGTTCTGAAAAATCTAAAGTAGACATCGCGGTTCGCCTGATTGTGCCTTCTTTTACTTTAGTTTAAAGATGGGTTGAAATGAAAGAGATGAAAGATTTATTTCCAACTAATCCAGAATGATGACAGCTGATTCAATCTTTAGCATGAAGTTCAACTCTACAGTCCAGGAACTTATAGGTGACAGTTTTCTGATTGCACACTTGGATGTAATAGCAGATTATTTTGCTCTATTGCTGTCGATTCGTCCTATTCTTTAAAACGAATCTTGCAGAGTAAGAGTAGGTTCTACTGTCTACTTCACGCTTTGAAAAACTGTACGAAACTGAGTAAGTTAGCACACCAACTCACGGTTCGGACTGAATCTACTGAACTACACTGAACTACCAACGGGACGGAGTCGTTTATGCTTTCATGAATCTACTGGTCTCGATTGGCTCGCATCCGACTCAAGGTCTTATCCTTAGGAAGGATACTCCACCGCCCAAACTTGGAAGGGTTTTTTTTAATTAATTAATTTTTTTTTCTTAGTCTTGTTTGTTGCAACAACCTTTGTTAGTTTCGGCATGTCTAAGCCTGTTCAATATTCTTCAATTTGAACTCACAATTTCCGCGATAGACTTCAGAGAATTAACAATAACAAAATAGTTATGAAATTTCTGCATAACACTTGGAACAAATATTGGACAAAGAGAAAACTTACGTTACATTTCAAATCCGGAAAAGTCACAAGACATAAAAAACAACAGATACCGGCACCAATGAAATGCGAAGTAGCTGATAGGAAACTATTAGTATATCAATTCATCCACACATCAGACATAAGAAAAATTGTTTTTAACCTTCAAGTTTATGTCTTACAATTACTAAGAGCACATCGTATGTATTAAACAATTGTTTTTACGTTGTTTTTTTTTTCATAAAAGTGTGACAGTGGAAGACTTTACCGTACAGTAGATGTGAGACTACTCTTCTCGTCTACACAACAACATTTAGGTAAACTGATATCTGTTGACCAAGGAAAACTTACAATATCGTAAGCTCTCCTTGCATAATCCAGAAAATTAGTTTGCTGTTGATATGTATAACTATTTTTGAGCAGTGCTTTCCCACCAAAAAAAGAAGAAATACATTTAACCCATCTCATGAACAATAACATGCAGGTGGAACAAACTATTTTGTGATTTTATTTGAACATAAGTTCGATCGTTTCAATGAAGGATCACAAAGGGTCCACACGCTACGTGAGCGAGTAACTATCGGAATGGTTTTGTTCTTGTGGAAGCCAGCACGTGTACTTTCGGAAAATGCCACAGTTTTATATAACAAATAAACTATATTCAAAGTCCAACCCATCTTAAAGTTTCCAGCATCACTTTCTTACATCGGTAATATTCGTTGATCGTTTATCCAGTAGAAAGTACCATTTATCCTTATCTTCCTCTTTCAAGAAGGGTCCTGCTGCGGTAATGGTTTGATAGAGGCCTCCTAGACTTATTTGTACCACAAGTAGTTAGCCCTTTCTACGGGGAGGAATTATGCCGATGTAGATCTAAAGGTAGCTCCAGCCTTTGCAGAATCGCTTCTCCGTTAGCTTTATACGTCTTCTCTGCTGACCTTAGGACGATAACGATGCGTCGCCTTTGGATGGACCTGAGGGCAATCCTTGCACACAAGGTTTGAAATATTGACGAAACATTGTGTGAAACTATCTTATAAGCTCTTGTCACATATTTGTCATTGTGAATTTTGACCACAAAGATAGATACACGAGCCGTAAGATCGCGTTTTGTTCATTGTTTGCAGCATACCATGTAACAATCTCAGGTTTAGCTCGCAACAATCCGAACAGAAGTCCCGTGGTTTTAAACAGTTATCGTTCTATTTTGAAGAGGTACTTTTCGCCTTTTTCTGTTCTATTTAACAGCAAAGGATCATCTGTGTCTGGTGTCAATTTAAAGAGCACATGAAGATCATAAACACAAACACCGATCATGAACAAGAAGATGTCGACAAAGTGCTTACTATACTGAAGCTGCCAGAAAGCCTCTTTGAAATGTTGCTTTTGATTTTTTCCGTGTGACTGTGCTTGTTTATGTATAACCACCCAAAGTTGCCGCAAGGTTTGAGAACAGATAACTAAAACTAGTATTTGTCTGATAGTTACTAATTTAACGATATTAATCAGTTTTTGTTCTTCTTGTTTCTTAGAATACCCGTAAGCTCGACGTGATCAAAAGAATTTGATATCTTTGGTATAGATCCTCGAAATATGTTCGCGTCCGATCGACCTGCCGCTTTCCTAAACCGACCCGAGTATTGTTCAATTTCTATTGAGACCCCGTCGCTTCATTTCTTCCGTAGCGCGAAACAGTTCTAACTAGACTGAGTTGTAAAAAATAAGGCATAGTGCATCTGTATATTTTCGGTATCGAGTGTAGAGATCGTAACCTTGAAAAGACGTAAAAGGTTCTTAGATATCTTGATATTAGAATCCGCCGTAGATTAAAATATCTGTGATCATAACCCATGTCAATCTAGCGGGTGAATGATTTCGAAAAAGAGCCTTGACTAATTTGTTTTATATGAGACAATTGTGAAATTGATATGTAAGTAATGATAATGAAATCGGTATACAGGAAGGAGGCGCGTAGTCTAAACGTCCCAAAAACGGAACTCGAACTTATCACCACGTATGAAGTAACGGGGAGGTCCCGTGTTACAGTGGTCAAACTCGTACGACCTAACAACATGTCCGCCGTGGGTTCAATCCTAGAATGGAGAGTAATGGATAAGTCTTGAAAGCCTGTATACACAGGTCGGTATGTAAGCGAAGGACGTTACGTCAACCAGAAGAAGCAAAAGTAGGCTACTTTGTCAACTTTTATATTCACTGTACAAAAGTAGCACAAATCAGTTAAACCACAGTATCGAAACAAACGCGTTTTAGAGTATTCAACTTTTTAAAGTCGCTCATAAAATCATTCAAACAAATCCTTGGACAACAAAAAAAAACTAAAGCATTAAACCTTTCCAGCACAACACGCAAGAAGCGATAAAGTCTCGTTTGCTATTTGCTATAAATTCATCATGAACGTGCGACTTGTCGCAAGCAAGATGGCCGCAGGGGCTGCAAACATCAACACGCTCCACGATCCTGCTCCGGTCGATTCTGGTTGCGTGCTTTCTGCTACATTCGCGGCTTAGCACGATTTGTTTGATTTTTCCTGTTTAGCCCTCTCTGGCGGTGTGTTTGTGTGTGTGTGTGTTTGTGTACGTGTTTTTGTAGCTAGCTTGCTGTTTGTTTGTTTGCTTCTTCACCGTCACGATACCATGGTGCCAGCCGATTCCTAACAGCTCCTAACGGAGGGCGAAGAGTGGGGCGAATGTTGGTGCGCCTGGGGCAAAGAATCACAGCCACTGCTCGGTGACAGCCGTGGTTTAGGCGCTGGAATGCACCTTATGTATTTACTTGTGCCGGAGCTTCGCGCTCCTGCGGCTTGCATATAACGATGGCCCGTGCCTGCCCGATCAACGATAGATATTCCTTGCTCTGGAAGGTCGACAACGGTGGCTACAACGACGACAGCGGTGACGATAACGATGACGAACGACGATTATGACGATGGATCGGGTGATGCACTCTCAAAAATATAGCCTGCCCAACCTGCGGAGGGACCTGTTCGGGAGCAGGCCTTATACGTTGGAACTCCTCCTTCCAGAAGCGCAGGATGGGAACGCTGCGGGAGACAATGGCACATGGGTACGGGGGAAATGGCACGGCATCGGCCCGTATCCTGAGCGGCTATTCGGCGACGGCGACTAGAGACTCCACATAACGTTCTGCGCAGACGCCACCGTTCGTCGAATCACGGGCGTCCCTTGTTTTTTCTCCCTCGATTGCGCCCAGCCCCTGATGGTGGAGAGGTCGTGAATCCTTCTGTGCACACGGGTGCCTGGCTGTGAAGGCTCCACCTATAGCCGGCTGACTGTAGTGAGACGTGTGTGTGTGTATTTATGTATGTGCGTCGCGTTACAGGCAGTAAGGTTACGAAACCGAAGCCGCAGGTAGCAAAACAGGACCGATTTTACACCCCGGTTCGTTCGTAATGGGGCCATCCAGTGGGCTGGGGCGGAGCTACAGCGACACAAAAACCCTAGATCGTATTTAGCTGCGGTCGTCGGCGTCGTTGGTGTCCTCGTGCCATCTTCGGTGTGCGGTGGGCGTCCAGGCTCCGGCCTTATCCCGATGAAAGAGGTCTAACGAGATCGACTGCAGGGTGGTGGTGGTGCTGATACCAGGGTTACGTAAAGCTATAGACCGCCTGTGTGTCTCAAGGAGCCGGCGCAACTGCACTATAAATCAATGTGTTTGGTACACAGCAAAAGCCGAACCTTCCTATGCGCTAGAGCTGGCTAGATGTGGCAGTAAGGCACATGTTCACCCGAAAAGCTATAGCAAATCTGAGCCAGTATAGCTAAAACTTTCTCGCATCAAAACCACACGCCCGGAAAGATGAGGGAGAGGGATGAATATAAAAAAAAAACCGTACACATAAAGAAAGCACAAATAGCACCCGGAACAAAGGAACCGAAACCACAACCAAAATGGGTTTGTCAGTTTCGGGTTTGCATAGTTTTTTTTTTTTTGGTTCTCACGTTCGGTTATAATTCTGATATTGCTTCGAACCAGGTTTTGACAGGTTCCTTTGTCCTTTGCTCTGGATATAGAAGGCTCTTTGTTATCAGTTAGTTTGCGATAATTACAAAGTATTTGAGAAAAGAATTCAATAATCTTGTCTAATCAAATACTATCAGAACAATTGGGCTTTATATGAAGTGTATCAAGCAGACAAACAGTTGCCATAATATACGGACTCTAAGCTCTTATACGAAAACTGAAAGCATTTCAACTATCGTCAATGCACCTCTAGTCGTTAGATTTTTGTGGCTTTGGTTTGATATGAAGCAGATGAAGTATAGTTTTGAGATGATTTTTGATTTCATTTCAAAAGACACATTATACATAAACTGGTATTTCACTCCGCGTCTTCGCGTTAACGTGCCATACTACTCACTTATCCGGCGCTACGTGCCATAACTTTTGCAGAAATCTAGGCTGAGTTTGTTGCATACATTTACCCCTGGCCGGCCTGAAAATGGCTCGGGCTTGATGGCTGGAATTGTACTAACTTGTAGGGCACTTAAACATTAACACGCGCTTATGATAAACGTGGTACAATCGGCAAATCGTATGGTGAAAACATCAAACACAACATGCAAGACTCTGGGTCACATGAAACGTGTATCCCCACGCCGATTGTATTGCTTTTTGAACAGACCCAGATAGCTAGTTTAATAAGTGGCTAAGACACACCATGGCAGCTCTAGTTGTTGCAACATTAAAAAATAAGGACTTAACCTTGCGACCACTCGTTGATGTTCTTGTGTGTTTATTTTTACAAAGACTATTATAAAATTAGTTTCATTCACTTATGATTTGGTCTACTGAGCTAGTACACTGAAAAATTGTACTTTAAATAAAAAAAAAACACAAATAATTAAATTGTCAACTTTTAGGCGCTAAGTATAACCATTGAAGGGTTAAGTTTACTATTGATTAAGTTTAAGTTTTCTATTGATAATTTTAATCAAAAGTAGACCATTAATTGTGTGGTCTCGTAGTACAGTCGTCAACTCGTACGACTTAACAACATGCCCGTCATGGGTTCAATCCCCATGGGTTTCACTGAAAGCCAAGCCCACAAGTGTGCCTTGACCGACATCGGTTGTTGAGCCAAAGAAGAAGAAGAAGAAGACCTTTAATTGTAATCGTCATGTTACACTCTTTGAAGGGCGAAGGTGGTTATATGTCAACTTCTGCTATCATCTATAATTAAAATACTAGATATGTCAACACCAATAAAACCGTATAATTGCATACATTAAGGAGTTACGACATGGAATTTCGAAATAAAAAAGCAAAATAGCATATTGAGGTATGTATAGAGACACTGCAACGAATAGAATACAAATGTTACAAAGCTGTATATGATAACATTATTGATTTAGACTATATAATGAGGATTTTGATAAAACAAACAAAAGTTAAAACAACTGAAATAATCACTTCGATGCTCACTAAGTTCAGGTTGTCTCCAAGATACACTATTAATGCAGACCGAGAAGAAACTGCGAGTCTCGAATTTCATAGTTTCGAGCCAAAATTTCTGTAACGTTTGTGCAGATTACAGTTGAATGGCTTTCTGAAAGATTTCAAAATCAAATTCAATCCGAAGGGAGTTTAATTGCATTTTACAATTAATGTGTCAAATCAGTACCATTTACTCAAAGAATTGTCACATTTGGCATACCGCATATCTCCGAACCCACTGATAAGAGCTTCTGAGGTTCTCTGTAACTAAATGTACTACGCAAGACAATGACAATTTTGTAGTTTAAAACAGTATTGCGATACAGATAGCGAATACAGAAGCTTTGCTTTTTTTCGGGGAACGAAAAGCAAATTTAATTTCGTGCTCATACTAAAGCGTTCAACAAGCCTAACACGCAAGCTATTTGGCGAGCGGATTGCATACATTTAGGCATTCTTCAATGATGAAGCTATAACTGGTATAACAGATAATTAGTAATGCTATAACAAACAAAGGATTTTGCACGATTTTTTCTGTGTTTATATTTTTATCAATATAATCCACCTGTCATGAAACCAACCAGTTCAAAACAAATATCGCAATGTTGCAAATCAATTTCTGTAATGCAGCACCATTCCAATCCTTCTACAGCGTCGAACCATCGCAATTACGAATGCAACAGCTGCTCTTCTACTCTCCACCATTAGCACCAGCGTCGCATTTGTTACGTTTATTAGCAGCAACGCGTGCAGACGTACGGCACCCCAGAACGCATCCTGTGGTTTTCCTATTAATTACGCTTAATGTGGAGTCACGCATGCAGCGCCTAATACACATTGTTGCCATAACGAGCCGGTTGCAATTATCGTGAGCGGCTCACCTGGCATGCCGGACTGGTGTGCAGCAGTTTGTTTATATGCTTTAACACCTGGGGACGCCACCGCCAACGCCATCGATAGCTCCCGCGGGGAGAAGACAAAACGCTCCCGTACACAAATCCAAACGAGCACCAATATCGTTACGGGTATTGATTTCCGAGTTTGTTTTTGAAAATTTTATCACTACCAGCTTGCACTACACTTGCTTCCCAGCATGAGAAGGAATTGGTGTTTTTTTTTTTTAATTCTGCTTGTTTTATATACCATGCAGGTACGAGCGTGGTGGATAATAGGATCACACATGTGCTACCGCTGCTGCTGTGGCCGCAAGGTGTCAGCGGTAGCGATGGAGAAAGTGCCGGGATTAATTACGTGCGACGTTGGTTGATTTTATTTTAATTAGATTTTGACTTTCACACACACACACACACACACACACACAGCGAGCGGAAGACGCTGGAGAGTGTATTAATCGAATTTCTTGTCTGTTTCTGTTCCTTCGCTGGGACATTTTTATCTCATCCCAGGCTCGATTCCCTAGTCGATTAGTCACGAGCATTCCGTATGAAATTAGTCGTAGACATCACCCCTCCCCCATGGGCACCGCCTTGCATGTTAATTTTTTCATGCATTTTCTCTCAATATCCTTGCCGATCCTTGCCCGACATCCTTGCCCGCCAAGGGCAGTCCAATCAGCTCGAACGCTCAGAAATGCAAAAGAAAGCAGGCTATAGATCAGCAATGGCTTTGAAGTGCGTTTCTTTCAAATTTTTTTTTGCCTTCCGCAACCAAGCTTATTATTGACGCTTTGCAGCATTGCTTTCTTTCCGGGGAATGATGATTGGTTTCCGTAGTGCTGCTGCTGCTGCTGCTATTGAAACGAAAAAAGTGTAGAAAAATATTGCCGTGCACAGAATAGCAACGGGCTAGCTGCCCAACAAAGGAGCGTTAATGGCGAGCAAACTGGAATAATAATTCTATCTGATGAGCGACGCTGCTTTAAGCGATTGAAAGAGTGCTTTGCGAGTTTATCTGAAGCGAACTTTACGGCTGCTAATTAGTCTTGTTAAAGCAGGTTAATGAGTCCTCACATATTCTATTCCGCAGCTTTTGATTAGTTCCAATGCCTTAGTTGATTGCCTAAACGGAACTGGTTAGCAATAATAAGAAAAATCCGGTTCGAAGGACCAAAGGATTAGTATTTAGTATCGGACGCATATTCTGTCCCTTAGGTTTTTAATTTTTAAGAATTTAGTTAAAATTCGTACCCATCAATAACACTTCTTCTCCTTAAATGTAGTTAAATGATCATATACTAATTGACAAAGCAACAATATAAAAATAATTCCTAATGGAAATTAGAGAAATCCGGTTTGAAGGACCAAACACCCCGCATCTACCCTAACGTCTATTTTGATTTTAACCACAAATTTATTAGCCACGTTTCCCAGCAAAATGTAAATTAAAGGCTCGATTGAAATAAACAACACTCAAAGTTTCTCTAAGCAATAAAATAATAACCAATCCTTAAACTTCTTTAGGTTGACAAGATAAAAAGACAATGTTGTTTTCGCAGTTAATTTCAAGATTTTTTGGATCAAAAGAATTTTCATGTTTAATTGATTTTGATAATTTCTGAAAAAAGAGAGGAATTCTTTTTATAGAATATGGTTCTTCAACTACCGTATAACAAATTAAAAAAAATAGCTCTGTTTAGTATGTTCTTCAACAAATTGTCTCATTAGTGACAAGCACAACATTGCATAGCTTTAGGCGCTCATCCAGACCGTTGATGAGACTTGTTTAGTCTATGTCAAAATGTAGAAAATTCTACCAGCAATTTTCTTTTTGTAAATAAACGACCCAACGATCGGAACAAACGCCAATGCTCCCAGCGTGTATTTTGTTTTCACTTTGCGTAGCGCAGGCAACCACGTTCCAAAGTACGCCCGGCACGCCCGCAGGCACGAACAGCATGTTTAGCTTTTTAATTGGGCGTCAAACCCATACATAAAATGCAACCGAAATCGATTGCCAAAGATAAAACGCACCCGCCCGTCGGGTGGCGGGACAGCGCGTCAGATAATAATCACCCAACGAGCGTGTGTGCGTGCGTGTCTGCGTTCCTAAAGTGTGTCATACGAAGCATGTAATACACACACAAACACACACACACACACACACATACACACTCGCAAATGGACCATTTAAATGCACGTGCACAATGGGGTTTACCCGTTTACCAATTTTTGGTTGCCGCCGAGTGTCAGCTTCCTTCTCCGCATCTCACCCTTGTGTCCAGAACGGTCAAATCCATGCTTCAGCGCTCGTTTGCGCTTGTTTGTGTTATTTGTTCCCAAAACTCACCGCCCACCCAAACCACTACCACCCGATAGTGCCCCCTCTCTTTCTCGCTTTCTCTTCCCCCTCCCTCTCTCTTTCTTTCTCTCTCTCTCTCTCTCTTTCTCTTTGTTCATGAGTACCGACAGGCCGGCAGCAGACGGTATGCAACTTCCCACACAAGGCGTCAACATGGCACACGCCAAAAACCATTGTCAAGGTCATGTCTGACCTAGTTTACCAAGGCAGCCACACGCGCGCACGGCCTCTTTCTCTTTCGTTCCTTGCATCACACGCTCTGTACCTCTCTCTCTCTCTCTCTCTTGGATACACACACACACACGCCTGAACTCTTCCTACCTTCCCTAACACTAACTTCTCTTCCACAGTGCACAGTACCAGCGTCCTACATTACGAACTGCAAACTGCATCCAACTGCTCTGAAGCTGGAGAGAGCCGTAGCGAGCATCTACTACATCTACCCAAACACGGATGAGCGCCCTGTGCCTGTGTACGAGTGACGCACACACACGCACACGCACGCTCGCAAATGGGAAAGAGCACGGAATGACGCAATGCATCAACAGTGTGTAAGAGTGCTGCCCTGTCGGTCGGTCGGTCGGTTGGTGCGGTTAGTTGTGTTGGTGTTTCATCCTTCCTACACCAGCACACTTCCGTGTGTGCGTGAGTGGCGTCTCCAAAACCAATCCGAATAACAGAGAGCGACAGAGAGAGAGAGAGAGAGAGAGAGAGAGTCCGCACATCCTTGAAAAGAGACGGCCGAACGTGAGAGCGCTCACGTGGAGTCGTCGATGCATCTGCTCCCCTCAACACGGCGCTTCGTGCTTTTGTGTGCCCGACCGTTTGATGGTGTGGAGCGCGCCAGGACGACCGGCGTGAGCGACCGCGAGAGCTTTTGTGTCCTTTTTTGTGGTGCCGCCCGAGAGCCGAGAACCACTGCCGTACCACACCGAAAAGCACCGAAAACCGATGTGTGTCTGATGTGGAGTGTGAGCTACGAGCAGTAGCTCGACGGAACAGACCGGGTTGCGGACATAGGGTCGGTACTGCTTCGTGGAAGTACATAGTTGCGCGCTCTAAGCCCGGTAGAGCCCGTCATAGTGGCGGGCAAGATATATAGATATTTTAAGTAAAGCTCTCTCCGTCACAGGCCGGTCCGGTGTAGGTGCAGACGCGCATAAATAATATAATCAATCCAACCACATAGATGCATGTTGCGACCGAAAACCTGCACCAGATACTCCAGGAAGCGGTCAGATCGGATCCTTTTTGGTGCTGCTGCTGAACACACTTATGTACTGATGTACTATGTACGATTTGACAGGCCCACGGCTTCATGGCTGCCGACGTCGTATGTTCGGCTCGCTCGGAGCTTCAGGAGGTCTGTCAGACGCGGTACATAAGCAGGGTAGCCGGGCTCCTATTGGTCGAACGCAGCGCGTCTCTATGTACCTTACGCGTTTATGTACGCTAGCTATATGTTTCGCACGCCGGGATTTATACAGCATTGTACAGGTTTGACTGTCGGTATATACACCTTCACAGTCACCGTTGCACTTGCAGTGATGGAAGTTATGTTTAGCGCGCGGAGGTCTTGCACCTGCAATCGTGCTACTTGGCCAAGCGGCGTGATGTGTTGCCTTGCCGCTGCAAACTTTATGTAATCGCACATCGGTGTAGGCGTGCGCTAGCGTTAGTTACAGCTTTCTTGCACCCAGGCACTCTGGCGGTATGTGCACATAGCCGAGACCGTGCCAAAACCCGTTCGGCCAGCCGTTGCCATCGACGCCGTCGTTGAAATCCTTTGTTCTCCCGGGCCGTCGCCGGTCGCCGGACGGTGCAGAATGATAATTTACAATGTTTTCCACTATTTACCTTTTTACTCGTGATACCGACCGGGAGCGGTGGCGGTGCCTCAAGTGTGCTGCCAGCGGCTTAGGTGTATATCGGGCACGGTAAAACTTTGCCACCGCACACACCCATAACCACTGCACGCCACTCGGTATGTACTTCCTTGTTCACGCTCCGTCCCCCAGGGAAATGGAGGGGGGGGGGGGGGAGGGGAGAGGAGGGGTTCGGGACATTTGCTATTCCCCCCCCCCTTGCTCCACGTCTCGCCCACGTTGTTCAAGATACAGGTTTTGATCGGTTTTGTAAACAATGCGAAGGACTCTCAGGGCTTTTCTGTTTTCCCCGAAGAAAGACGAAGGATTGCGACCAGGCGAGGAACTGCCATTGTGCCATTGCACAAACTGCCAGAAGTTGCATCCGCTCCGCACCCTCAGTAGCGCAACGGAACCGTGAACTATTTTCCTATTTTCGGGTTCGGTTTCAGTTCCACTTCACCGAAAAGTATGCAATCGATGCCTCCAGGTTCCGCCAGAAACGCTTCCCGCGAAGGTTTGGTGCTGCTGATGCAGCATTGAACAGAGAGCAGAGATGCAGCCTTGTACGCAACCCCTTCCCTGGCCCTCTCAAGCGTACCAGCACGCACCAAAGCCGAGCTGAATTGAAGCTTTTTAATTAAAAAATATGTTCCTCCCGACTGGCGGCTGGCCCCAATCCTCCTTGCCCGTATTTCCATTTCAAATGCACTAATAGCATCATACATACTGCAGTTGCAGCAGCAACAAAAAAAAGAGGCGGAAATGCACCTGATGGGCACGTAATTGATTAATGGTTTTGTAATGCATGCCCGCTAGCTGATCTCTTCGATCAGGGTCGGATCACGCGTCGTTGCGTTGGTTTCGGGGCAGCACACGCCCCCTTAAGCCTCGGCGCGTGCACGACTGCACGACGTTGCGAGTGAAACAAAGGCATCGGCAACATCGGTGCTATGCTAGTAATTCGTTAGTTTTATTTTATAGGTGCGTTTTATTCTGGGTCAGAGAATACACGGCATTTGCATCAAACGATCATAATTGCCTTGCAGCATGTATGCTTTGGATCGAATTTGGATTTTATCAGAGAATATGTATTTTTTTTTCCATAAATGTTTCAATTTAGTTGCGGAAGGAGGCCACTTTTAATTTCTCTTGATATATGATGAGGTCCTGTCACAAAACCTCAAAGATCATGGCAAAACATGGGTTTTTTAGAATGCAAATTTTGGGCTTACACTTAACCTCTCGACTAAGGCTCTTTTCATTAACAATTGAATTTTAACTTTCTAACGACTTGAATCAAGCTGCAATAATAGAAAACTGAAGAAGCTGGAAATTTTCTTATTAGAACGAGATTTCAACGTTCCGATTAGCTAAAGGTAACATCAAAATAACCCTCAACATTGTCATGCAGTCCTGCTCTAGACAAAAATGATTTTATAACACATTAAATGTCGTTTATGGGTGTTAGGAGGAACGCTGAATAAAAAAAGAGACGTTTATGTTGGTAAATTAAATGAATTTATATGTAAACATGAGCAGAAAACTAGAACAAACTTCATTTTACTAAACTAATGCGTTCACGTTTGCCTCTGTTGTGAAATTTCGATCTCTAGGAATACATATCATCGCCTAAAAGTATGCAACTTGGGTGGCATAAGTCTTCCAATTGGACTTGACAAGGTAAGCGCATACCTTGTTTTTATTTATTACCTCTTTGTAGTGTTTGTAGTGCCAAGGCAAAGCCGTCTAAGGGCAAATATTGCTTTTGCCAGACAGACTTCATGTATTCATATTACTAATTGGTTTATAAATTCAAAGCAAAACGGCCTTTTTGGTCGTTCATCATGAGTGTTTACATTATTAGCAGCAATTATATAGTATTCACCTCAGCAAAAAGCTGTTCAGTTGAAAAGGCACTGCCATTGAATTTATTATTAAACTATTGAACAAATGAAACAAACCAAAGCGCAAACCATTTACATATTATCTACATGTAGCTGGTTGAAATATTAGTTTAGTTAACTTGGGCTTGATCTCATGACTGATGGTTGCTGTTAAGCGCCATTCAAAGACTGTACTCCAAGAGTTGCCTCGATGTCAATCCCAATTCTTTTTTTTTTTTCGCGTAACGACCTACGCAGTCCAAGAAAATATTAAGTCGTGTGAGTTGACGACGGTATCACGAGTCATTGCTGTATGTAACCAATTTATGTTCCACGTTTAATCTCAATACTGGATAGAGGCATTTACGATGATGAAAATAATTTGAACTCTTGTTACACCACAACGATCCTCATTTGTATTGCCGTATCCTTTCTACCACCTGCAACATTATTTTCGTACCTCTGCGGAATCATTGCCCCGATCTCTTTTTTATTTCTTTTATATCTCTTTTTTATATCTTCGACATCCTCCCTTTTCGTTAGTAGGAGTCGTTAGGAGCGGTCCATAGTCCTCCGGAGTCGTCTGGAGTCCCCCAGAGTCGTTGGAGGTCGGAGTCGTCCGGAGACATTCGGAGTCGGCCAGAGTCGACAGAAGTCGGAGTCATTCAGAATCGTCCCTAGTCGATCGGAGTCAACTGGAGCCGTCCGGTGCAATGTTCTTATGATCAGGTATTTCATTATGTTGTGTTTTTATTTTTGTCTTTGTGTGTGAATTTCGTGTACAGAGCTTTTCTTCGCAGGCCAATTCCGGACAACTCCGGAAGACTTTGACTCTGGACGACTCCGGACGACTCCGGACGACTCCGGCTGATTCTGGGCGACTCCGGGTGATTCCGGAAAAGCTCTTTTCGATTCATGAATCTTTGAGAGTCATAAATCTTTTGTGAATAATGAATAGAGCACATCGATGTGACATGGCCCGGCCAACAACAATTCTCCAGGATGCTTGGTCCCTGGCTGCAGCCTCCCATCCATGAAGATATCTGATCTCCGACAGCACTCGTTTCACTGGAGCCAGCAATCGAGTTCGCTGTGCTCCCCTGCGCCTTATGCCGAAGTGGGGATCACTGTCGAACACCTTCTTGGTGAAACTTTGAGTCATCCGGCATCCTCATAACATGCCCCAGCCATCATATCCTGCCAGCCTTTGTCGCCGTGGATCATCCTTCTCTTCGAAACTCCATGCTCGAAAACATCGCCAAAGATGGTTCAGAGGATGCGTCGGTCAAACACGCCCAGACCGTTTGTATCCTAGGCTCTGATGGCCCAGGACTAGTGTCCGTAGTGGACCACCGGGCGAATCAATGTGCGATATATCTCACATTTCGTGCGGGCTCAAAGTCTTCTGGATCTCTGCAGTCGGTGAACCCCATAGTATGCATGATTCTCCTGCACAATGCTTCTCCGGGTTTCGCTGCTGATGTCGCTGTCCGAAGTAACGACCGTCCCAAGATAGCAGAGGTCCTTTACTACCTCAAGGTTGTCGCCGTTAACTATTACACTGGTTTCCAGATGGTCTGAGTCTCCGTCAAGCAGGTACTTCGTCTCGTATTGATTCTCAATCCAATTCGTGCTGCTTCGCGTTTGAGTCAGGTGTACGCCTCACACACCTTCGCTGTTGTCTTGCCGATGAAGTCGATGTTATCCACGACGGCAAGAAATTGGAGCGACTGGTAGAGGATCGTGCCACGTCTTTGTCTAGCCCCGCGCTTCGAATGACACCTTCCAGGGCGATGTTGAAGAGCAGACAGGAGAGTTCGTCACCTTGCCATACATATTTATTATATTCTATCTTTCATCATCCTATGTTTAAAAAAACATTATAATATACATAATACATTGTAATATTTATGATATATTTGAATCTAGCTGGTATTAATAGTGACTATGTTCCTCAAACACTTAGGAAAATCTTTTATACAGGGATCGTATTCTTAACCTGCATTCAACTGTTTTTGTTTGTTTTCTAATAAAATTTTAGCAATAAAGTCCACTCCATTTTGGCTATTGGATTCAAGTTTCAAAAGAAGTTAAGAGATTTAGTTTATCAACTGTAAATTTTAATGTTTGTCTGAGCAGGATTTTCTTGACAATACTAGCTTTATCCTCTCAACTTTTCAAAGGATAGGAAGATAGGGAAGAAAATAGATAATCATAACAAGCATACAAATAACATAAAATAAGACAATCTACTTTTGTTTATGTTGTCATTTTATCACTTTCTAAAAGTCTATTATTTCAATTGTCCATTGTTTATTTAAGAGGAAAAAGTCGTTCCAGCACTGCACAGGGCCGAAACGATGCAACTGCGCGAGTTTCCCACGAATCTTATAACAAATGTTTGGTTTGATCTTATGTAATCGTTGTTTTGCGGCGTTGTACTGATTGTGCCAAAGGCTTAATTCACGTCACGGAAAACAACAACAAAAAACAGCAACAACAACAACAACTTATTCTATTATAAAGAACCACCGATGTACTGGTAGTGAGCTTGGATGGAATTCTAACTGCTGTCCCAGCGAATGCAATCAACGGAAGGGTGTCAGCTTATGCGGGCAACCCCCCCCCGAAAAAGCCCTCGAGGTGAAACAAAAAAAGAATAAATATAACCATTCGGAAACACCAAAGCAATCGATAGAACAGCCCCAGCACAGCTCAAACCGTTGTGATTTGGGACGTACGGTGCTTCTTGTTTTATGCTGTTGTGTTGCGTTGTATTGTTTCTCCTTTTGAGCATAAAAGCAACAACAAAAAAACGTTCCACAATGTTTGTACTCAACCCTTTCCCCCCCCCCCATCCCCCCTCTCCCCGTCCCCGGTGCATTTTCAAACGGGGCCACTTTGCTCTCCGATTTCCGATTGTCCGATTGCCCGAACTGTAACCCGAAAATTGGAGGCCAGGCTATTTTAACAACCAATTGTCCCGCGGCCAAATAAGCTGCATCATAAGGTAATTCAATTATTGAACTGTCACTCGCAGCGCGCCGCCGCTCGCCGAAGTTTCGCTTTGAACTCGGACTGTGCGGACTCCCTCCCACACCGCACGCACGGCCACACACCCCCCCCCCCCCCCCCCCGTTTGTCGCACGTGCCGTGCATTTCCGCGACGGGATGGGCGGCTTCTAATTTGCGAATAATCCAAAGACCATCGCCCCCAGGACACATTATTTGCGCTGACGCTGAGCCAACCATTGCTGCTGTTGGTGAGGCTGGATGCCGTAAACTGTCACCGTGGGGCGGTGAACGTGTGGTGGGAAAGGAGGTGGAAGGATGGGCATGCTTTGGCCAAAGTGTTCGAATTGTACGTTTGTATGGTCGTGGTCCGCTGGCTATTGCGCTGTGGTTGCTGAAAAAGGGATGGCGAATCTTTGCAAGCATCACGTCAAACGGTTTCAGTTTTTTTTTTTTTGACATCCAGTTTGCAGTGCAGACTTCGTGCGGAAGAATGGGCGATGGTTATGGACCAAAAAATATTGTAACTAGTTTTAGTTGAAGAAGGATGCATATAGTTTGAGCGAACAGATATATCCTTCTTTAAAATGTATTAATAGAATGTTTTAAGAATTGTGTTAAAGAAAAATTAATCAATGAACAGCCGCTGTGGTATTTTTGTGACAGATCAATTATTGCTCCTTATTCTACTATCTTAGGCACGCATGAAATTATGATGACATCCTGTACCAGGACAGTATAGCAGTGTAAACCAACGAGTGACTCTCACGTAACGAACCTGATCTGATCTGTTAATGATCATGTTACGGGGTTTAATTGAGTTCCAATTGCTGGAAGACTTCCCGATTGTTTGTTGAACGAGTCTCGCGATTTACTAATGATTTCCATGCTTTGTTTGAATTATTTGTTTCATAAATGATAGGGTGATTCTAATAAAAACTTTTTTTTTTTTTTTTTTATTTCTCGTAAGGAATCTAATAAAAACTTGAAAACGATAAAAACAATGCAGGAAAATGTAGGATTAATTATCACGAATCCGACTGAATTGGGAGGCAGACACAGTTTAAAGAAAAAAATAATAATTTCGAACACCAAAACTTATTAATTATTGACTGCGGCAGTCGACTTTTGCAGATTCAGAGAAATGCAGTCCACTAAATGTGACAGTTGTGAAATGTGAAATGCAGCGTAAATTGCTTTTTTGATATTTTTTTCTCGATCAAAAGCCAGAAATATCAACATTTTAAGCACGTAATATATTGAATCAATTGATGAAATCATGATTATGCATAAAAACCTATTAAATTTATTTACGAAAAGAGCTTCATGTGATCTAATTTAGCTTAAAACGTGATGTTTGACACTCGAGGATGAAATACTGTGATAGGAATGTTTTACTGAAGATAATCACTGTACCATATTGCTATAGCTATATTGTCAAAAGGATTGTACACTTTCAGGCGTTTTCCGCAAGCAAGGCACTATAAAGCATAAAGTTACTCTACATTTAGGCGCAAAATACCACATGCATGCATCATGCCTACATTTAGGCTCATTGCTGGAAGGTTAACTTTAGACTTATGGATGCATCGGGAAATTGAATTAATGACTGCAGGTATTCCCCAATATACGCGATTTTCTAAAATTGACCGTTCTTCAAGCACCGATTGTACCGATTTGACACATCAAATGTCAAATGCAAAATAAATTCCCCTTTGGTTTGATTTCACAAAACCATTTTAAAAGAAAGGAAATTGTAGCCTTCGGTTGAAATCAGATCAAATAAATAATTTAGAGAATAAAACCAACCACTTCAAGCAAAATTATACAAAACTTTGCTATAATTTCACTGAAAAGCTCATTCTAAGCTAATATTCGAGATACGCTATTGCCTCCGGTCCACATTAATAGCGAATATCGGGGAATACTTGTGTTTTATTAATTAAAAAAAGGTAGCTTAGCAGTCGGCTTCAGCGACACTTTTTTCAGATACAGAAACGATTTAGGGTGTTTTAGGGAGTGTCAAAATTCGAAATGAATTTCACAGATACCTTTTAAATCTAATTTAAATACTACTGTACCAACTGCTACTTAACGAAAGACAGAATAGATACCAAACCTAGATTGCATACATTTAGGCGGTTAAAATCAAAACAAACTTGGGGCAACGAGTATGATATGACTTATTATCAATGATAATAAAAAGGTCTGTATTGAGTTGCCTAAATACTCATGCAATTTTTTTTTTTTATGGAAAAACCCCCCTAATAAGTTGTTCATTGTTCACTTTTTTTCGTGTGACACGTTTCAGGCTCATCGGACGGGCGAGCCACCCGGCCGAAGGCATTCGTAATTCGATGCGATCCGCAAACTATCCGTCACGGAGGGTAAACATATCTATGCGACTTCCGTGTTTCTTTCCACGCTCTTTCGCCTCTTACTCGCCGTTGGTCACTACTAGCGTGGGATGCGTGGGCCGCGCTGCTTCGTGCTACCTGCCGGTGCAATCATGGTACAGCAAAGCACAGCCGGAAGCGAATAAACAGCGGGCAGGCAGGCAGGCAAAAGCAAGCAAAACAAACACTTCCAAATAATCCCCAAGCAATGCCCGTGTTGCTGTTTCGCAATCGCATTTGAATACGACGGGCCTTTCGAAGACCCAAGCCCCCCCCCCCCCCCGGCGCTCAGTTCTTTATCAATATTCCATCGCCGTGCTTGGCCGGGGCTGGGGAAAAAAGGTGTGCTACCGCGAGTCTGCTTTTTGTTTGTTTGTTTGTATCCACTGGTGCTTCCTGGCCATCCTGGCCGCAAAGGACAATGGGGCAGGAGCAGGGCTCATCGAGCCATGCAAAATACCGCCTTCCCCTCCCGCAAAGTGGGTACGTGTACTTATATCCTTGATAAGCCGTGCGTCCTGCTCCTTTCTTGCGCTTCCAGCGTGTCTTCTTCTTACGAAGTTCCCGCTTTACCCAAGTAGGCTGGGAAGGGAGGAAGGGGAGTAGTGGGAGTGCAGAATTGCTGGATTTTGGTGCACCCTTTCGCGGTGGCCGAAAATGTCGCTGCACCGAAAATGCATCTACCCGAATCGTTCCCGATTGGTGCAAACTCCCAAAACGGCGTTCCCGTTTACATGGCACGGCTGTCGCTCTCTCGCTCCTTTGCTTTCTCCCTCCGTTTCTCGCTCTCTCGCTCTTAGTTTTCCTTCACTCGCTCACATAACCTACATCCATCATTTACCTTTCGGCACGGTGCAAAGGTAAATATAAATGCACCGGGGGTAGGCAAACATTTGGGCACATAAAGCACGCGCGGTACATAGGACGGTTGGAACGGTTCGGAATAGTATGTGCCTGCCAACATCCGCACCGCGACTGCACCTGGCGGTGAAGGGGAGCGGTGGAGCAGCCAAGTGGGTGCCGTTTTCTGAAGTGCGCATTGATGATAATTAGTGCATCAAGATAACAATCGCCAATTAATTATAATAATGAAAAGCGTGCCCGGGCTGGGCGTAATTTTGCGAAAATGATTAACGTGCTGCACGGGAGGGGGCGGTTTGCATGGCGGCAGGGAGTGCGAGCGTGGGTGGGACTTTTCCTACCGGGTTGTTTGACTCGTTTGGCCGGCTGCTGTGGGCCGTTCGCGAAGGGGGGGGGGGGGGGAGGGGGGGAAAGATAGGATCGGAAATACATAAAATTTTCAACCCGGCAAGTTCAAATGTCTTAAACTTTAACATGCAATTTTTTATATGCATTTCTTTACCAATCGCTCCCTTTCTTTCTCTCTCTCTCTCTCTCTCTCTCTCTCGTTCTCTCTCTCTCTCTATCTCTCTGTCTTTCTCTCACAACCAGCAGCTCGGCACCTTTATTGACAGTTGGTATTATTTACGTTCGCGTGCAGCGTACCCGCGCGTGGAAATAATTTATAACTTCCCATGTACTGCAGCCCGCCCTTTTACATAGTGTGCCGTTAGCGGTGCGTTGTTTACTCTGCCACGGTGCTGCTACATGGCAGTACATGGACATGAAGGCCCCAAGCTTTACATAGCAACTGCCGCTTCGGTATGTACAGAGTAGTTGGGTTGTTGGTTTGTGTGTGTGTGTGTGTGTGTGTGTGTGTGTGTGTGTGTGCGCCGTTCTTCTTACATGCAGCCCGGCTGCGGATCGCTATGTAAAGTGTCGCTTGCCGCTCGCAAACGCTTGCGATCCGGCGCCTGCACATAAGGCCACCGGTTGGCAGCGGTCCCCGTATAATGTCCCGTGACTTTTGTGATGTTAAATAGCCTGGCAGCTGGATGGAGGGGACCCGACCAAACCGGGAGGGACGATCCTTCAAAGCGAACGACACATTCCATGGGTGTGGAATGGAATGTGACCATATATACCATGTACTTCGCATTGCCCGATTGCCGATCAGCAAGCGCGTGCCGCCGAAGCGTTCATCCCGCCGCCGGAGATAAGCTCGACCACGATGTAAGCCCCGGGGCGGGGGATGCTGCCGGCCTGCCCGTCTATGTACGGCTAGAAACGAATGTTCCCTACATGCGTAGTGTACATACATAGCCCGGGCGGTACATAGCGGCGTCGGCTGTACATAAACCATACATAACCGGCCTGTGCCGTGGTACATAAAAATGTGCAGCATTTTAACCTGCCACCGGGATCCTTTGTTTGCTCCGGTGGGTGAGATAGGGGAGCAGCGGAGGGATGGGGAGGGGGGGGGGGGGTTGAGGTTGAGAGGGAAAAAGTTTCTCGGTGCTCGGTTCGGCGATCGTTTTCGGTGGCGGTTGGGTGCCCCTGGGGCGCGGAAAGGCGGACACGGCCTCACTCCTATTTGCAGTGGTTTTCAATCATTTTCAGCCGCGTACGTGAGACGCAAGCACAATCAAGCTCTGCACCGAAACAGGCCGAATCAGTGGGGGTAAAAGGGGTCGAGGGAAGGGAGGGGGAACAGAGCGGGGGAGGAAAAGTTCCAACTAAAATACTCTGAATAATCAAACCTGGGGTTGAGGTTTGCGGCCAATCATACGGCAGGCGGCAGGCCGAAAGGGTGGAAACAGGACGGCAGCGAGTAGGTTTAACGACCCCCTCCCCTCCTCCTTCCCAATTTTTTTTTGGTCGCTTTTAATCACTTTCTTAGTTCGCATTTTAAACAACGCGATAAAAAGACTCACTAATCTCGGAGACCGAAGCCACAAAAGGAAATTAAAAGAAAAAAAAAAAACAATTCAACTGTCAGCGTTGTCACTAACTTTCACCAGCCAAACAAAAAAAAAACACCCCGCTTAATCCTTCACCAAATTAAACTCACTAAACAATTGCCGTTTGTATAGATAACGGTGTGCATTACTAGACGGCCGACGACCACGGTAGTGCTACCGGCTCGAACGTTGGCCTAGGTCCGGGTGTTCGTCGCTTGCCGCGTTAGCAACGCGTTCAGTGTCGGGGTTGTCCGCCCCGGCTCGATTTCGACACCATTCGCACCGTGTGTGTGTGTGTGTGTGTTTATTTATTGTTACAAGCTAATGCACAACAACTCCGGCGTCAGCACTTCGGTGCTATCCTCCCCCTCCCCCCTCCCCCTCCCTTCTCCACCGTGGTCGCCTTTTCCGTTTCGCTGACACCTTGACGCGTTTTCGCGTTAGGCGTTTCGGGGCAGGAAGCGCGTCCTGAAGCTGTCATCGGAAGTGGATTTGTTATCAGGCGAGTGTTGGCGGGGGGGGGGGGGGGTCTATGGGAACGCATAGGAATAGACAGACGCTTTGGAAGTTTGATTTGTTTCCCGGCTAGTGATGGTGGATTGATTGAGCGTTGCATGTCAGTGGCACTGTGTTTTGGAAACGAACCGGCAGTTTCGTTTGTTTTTTTCTTCCCCTGCTTCTTTTGGACAGCGTTTGCTCCCAACGTCGACTAGGTTGTACCCTGGAGACTGGTCGGTAGTAGTTAGGAGGGGGGGGGGGGGGGGGGGGGGTGCAGAAAATAACGATTGTTGGGAAATTGCCTGTCGAGCTGCGGAAAGACGTTTAAGTAAAGCAACTTTTCATAAAATGAAGATAGCGTCCAGAGGCAAAAAAAAAGGAAAAACAATTCCAAGTATTTTTACTCATCTATTTTTTTTTCTCACAATCTATACAGCACTAAGCGTACAAATCGTTTTCATGTGATAGGCTACTCTCAATGCTGGTCGTTAGAAGTGAGACACATTTTATTGCTAGCTTAATCTTAAACATATAATTCTGTACCACCAAACAGCATACCGTTAGGCGTATTGAAATATCGCTAAAAATATGCGCCTAAAAGTAGGCTCATTTCGACTGTAAAGCGAAACGTGTCAGTGTTAAGATGTTAAGAAGTTCAAATAGCAATATCATTTCTGCCTGTATTTCGTAAAACACATCTATTCAGATTTTTTTTCAAATTTTTTTTTCTAGTTCAAATTGTTTTTCCCCATACTCACAACTAAAAACTAGAACTAGAAAAAAATATTAAAAAAAAATCTAAATAGATGTGTTTTACGAAATACAGGCAGAAATGATATTGCTATTTGAACTTCTTAACATCTTAACACTGACACGTTTCGCTTTACAGTCGAAATGAGCCTACTTATAGGCGCATATTTTTAACGATACTTCAATACGCCTAAAGGTATGCTGTTTGGTGGTACAGAATTATATTTTTAAGATTAAACTGGTGCAATAGTTAGGTGAATATTTTAACCTAGAATTTTCATCCTTGTTATTTTTTAAATAATAATACGTAACGAATGATGCATAAAGAAAAAACGATTAATGCAGTTGAGGAGTTCAGCCGAAATACTTATTAAATGTAAATATATGTAAATAAGCCATTCAAAGAAGCCTTTCACATAACAATGAGAGTTTGTTTTCTTTTTTACCGGATAACCGGAATAATCCTTCAAAATCATCGGAGTATTGAGTGCTGTTTCACAAACAATTGACAAACATCACATAAAACTTAGCGGACGATAGCAGCAGTTCATATGTAGTGGATTTGGCAAGAATGTCGGAAGACCTTGATTTTCGTTATCGTCTTTTCTGTGCTAGGGATCCGTTGCTATTGATGTCCAAGAATTTTAATTTATTTTCAAATGTTATAGACCTGTCCTTTAGTATACCTAAATGTTCTAGTGTCATACGAGAATGCATTATGTCTAATTTTAGGAACACATAGTTTATAAGACATTAGTTTTAATTGTGTATGTAGGCCATGGAGGTTCGATACTTTATAATAATAAATAAATAAATAAATAGACCTGTCATAGATGCCCGTGGTGTGCTCTAACCTACTATGGATTGAGGCTTCGTATGATTCAGTTAGAAGTGCTGCGATAATGAGTTGGGAACAGATTAATTGCATGACTGAATTGACATTGTGAGTGCGGAGTGATTCTTTCGCAAACCGATCAGTAGCGATATCAACAGTCATACACATAACCCAAACGACACAAAACCACAAAAACGAGTTTTTAAGAATGAAAACTAAAACTGGGACCCTTTCCGTTTGAAGTTCGTAGGCTGAAATTTCAGCCTGTCAGCTGTTTACATTGTATAGCAGTTTTCGAGCAACTATCTAGGTGGGTAATAATATACAGGTGGGCTTATCCCAAGGTGTATGAATTTAGAAGGTTGATTTTTATCGCTTCTGCTTCTGAATGAAGATTTTAAGAGTGTTTTTGAGTATTCGTCTAGCTACCAGAAAGCCTGTTTGAGCAAAAGTTTTCACTCGTTCTGTCAAAAAGTGATGTTCAAAATTGGTTATAAAAATGCTATGAGACCACCTGGACTACATGCACTTTGATTCTGAAATCCATCGCCAGATCTCTTTGATGCACCTTGGGATAAATGTAAACAACACCGTGTTTTCGAGCAGGTACTCGAATCTAATTCTAGTTTTGTGGCTAGAATAATCTAGACTGAAAATTGCAGGCTAGTTTTTTTTTGTGTGGTTTTGTATGGAGTGTTTACGTGATTTCAGCCTCCAACTGTCAAACTCCATACAAAAAAACTAACTAGAATCGTGAAGGCCCCTACTGTTAACAATTCGAACGGGTACAGGTATCGAACATCGACCTAATCCTCACCTATACATTCTATTTTCCGTTGCAGTATTCGTCCCAATCCAATTCAGCAAATTTAAATAAACTGTACAGGTACATGCAACTAGCTAGCTATCAATCGAACATCGAACTAGCAAACACTTCAGGCAAAACCATTGTTCAACCATTGAACTCGCACTGTATTTTAATGAAAGCTCGAAATATCCGACATAGAATGCTTGAATAACATTTAACGCACAATTGTCAGTGTTGAATTGGGCACTTATAGATTGGAGATGAGCTTTACGGGTTTTAGATGGCCTGAAAATCCTAATAAAGCTCGTACTCGAGAGTGTGTGTGTGTGTGTGTTTGTGTGTGTGTGTGTGTGTGTGTGTGTGTGTGTGTGTGTGTGTGTGTGTGTGTGTGTGTGTGTGTGTGTGTGTGTGTCTGTGTGTGTGTGTGTGTGTGTGTGTGTGTGTGTGTGTGTGTGTGTGTGTGTGTGTGTGTGTGTGTGTGTGTGTGTGTGTGTGTGTGTGTGTGTGTGTGTGTGTGTGTGTGTGTGTGTGTGTGTGTGTGTGTGTGTGTGTGTGTGTGTGTGTGTGTGTGTGTGTGTGTGTGTGTGTGTGTGTGTGTGTGTGTGTGTGTGTGTGTGTGTGTGTGTGTGTGGAAATATGATGTAGTTGAAATAAGCCTTTTCTGATCTTTTCAATCTGGTCAAACAATTTCCGCTCCTCACTATGGAATGGCATTATCATCTACCTTTACAATTTAATTACTTTCATCGTTGACACAATGACTGTTGTGTGAACAATTGTTTTGGACTTGAATAAGCATTACATTTTAGTGTGCACAATGAGTTTGGAAAACGACCGACGTCCAGCCGTGTGTCTTTCTACAAATAGACTTTGTTCCAAACTTAGGCTTTGTCCCCAGTTTAGCACTAAATCTGTCTTTACCAGGAATGAAAGAGATTAGTTTGGATTTCGTACATTAACCCACAAATGTGTAAAGTTTCAGGTTTAGTCGGTATTTTGTTTTATTTTTCAATACATATATGGATTACATTTAAAATGCACAAATATAAAAACAATCTATGAAGCGTTTATTGAGATCTATTTCCTAACCAGAACCCACATCCCTTGTGCTGGACGAATGTCGAGCGGGGACTTTCGACGTACGACCCACTCGAGTTACGACGATTCGCATATACGACGATTTTGATTATGACCGTTTACAGTTCTCATTTTGCTGAAGTTGAAAGGTTTTATTTTTTTGTCTAATTTCCTACTGGTAACCGTTATATAGTCATTTATAACGATTCCAAACTACTACTTAAACATGATTCCTTGTATGGTGTACATAATTTTTGTGATAAAATTTTATATTTTATCGAAAATTGTGTTAGTTAAATACATGTTATTTAGTTTTCGACCCTTGAATTTCGGTTATAAACGAGGTATTGGTAGCTATTCAACTTTTTCCATTAACATCGATTCTTTCTATATTGACGGTTGGACTACTAACCGCCTAAAGGTATGCTAGCATACGCATTTTTTGCACATTACGTACTTTCACGCGGTTAGCTAAGCAGTGTTAACAGGATATGCTTTCCAGCATACAACAGAGACGGTCTAGCAGTAAACAAACTTGACTGATTGTCTTAACTAAAACAACCTTGGAGAGAGCTTTTGTTTTTTCAATCCTCGAAACATTTCTCACTTAATCATTACCAAATTCGATGGAAAAACAGCAGGCATGGAAATGGTTTTGTTAAAGTCAACAAACTTCTCCACATTTGCTCGTCGCCGTGGACACGTGCCTAATTGAAGCGTTTTGTATGATTGAAAAAAAAAAAACATTAAATACGACACGTAGCTAATCGTAGCACCATGCATAGCATAGCAGGCGATTGCCAGCAGCCAGTGATCGAAAATAGATTGTACCTTTTTATCGAAATGTCCTCCCATAGCGACTTGTCTTAAATAACCTTCATTGCCTGGCGGATCAGTGCCAAGGTAGCATTGCTTCAATTCCGAAAAGTGTACCGATGAAAAAGAGACATTAAATTCTCATCTAAACATCGAATTTCCATTAAAAAAAAACATCAGTTTCTTTTTTCAGCACCCCAGGCAGGAGCTAGACACATTTATTGACATCTAGCTACGTCAATAAAACGTATGCCAGCAGTGTCAACATTTCTATCTTCAATTCAATTCCCCATCAATTACTTTCGTTTGAAGGACATTCGAAGAAGGAAAAAAACCATCTCCAAACCAATTACTTTCCTCAGAACAATCTTGTGTCATCGTCTCGTCAAAATAAATAAAAAAAAAAAAAACAAACACCCACCAATGCAAATGATTTTGCTCGGTTCGTTGCCAGTGGAAAATAAATCTTTCCCACACGGCAAGGCGTACCTAATGTCAAGCGTTGCGCGCTAGTACATAGGAAGAAAGGCAACGCTGCCCAGTAAATGAAGACATTCTTTTGTGCTCGTGCTGCCCGCACCGCCACCGTTACGGCGGCGATGATAGACGGCGCACATGCCGCACACGCCAAGCAGGCTTGTTTGTTCGCACATCGTGGAATTCGCTTTCCAGCCTCCCGCATGTAATCAGGACCAAACGACGAGAAAACCTGTGCTAAACCGTAGACCGGGCCCTCAACAAACCATAGGGCCGGTCGGGAAGCGCACGCTACTGCCGGACTCGTGTACTGCCGACCGGTAATCCTCCTCCAGCCGTGTGCGAAAGTCAAAACAAACGCCTCCACTCCCTGCTGTTTGTTTGTTTGGATCGAAACGAAAGCAAAAACAAAAAAAAAACAAAACAAAAAACTCCACTAAAAGTCTCGTCCAAATGCGTACCGAGCTGCGTGGAATGAGAAGCGAAGGCACCACCGTAAGGCGCCATCCAGCACGCCGCACAAGCAAGGACGACGGTGCGATAGCGGCGAACCGCTGCAGCTCCATCGAAGCAAAAAAGCGGGCCCATGATAGCAAAATGTAACGAAATGGGGGAAAAAAGGTGGAAAAAAGAGCACTTCAATACACTCACGGCATTACAAAGGCACACACTGCGAGAGAGCTACGGTAACTCATTCCCCAAGTGCTCTTTGGGAAAAAAAGGTAAAGTGTGTTCGGGCGTGTGTAAGGCTTTCTCTCGCGCTGAGATTCGTTTGCGCTGTTTGGTCGTTTGCTGCCTGGTGCCAATGCTTACACATTGGCAGGCGTCCGTTGCGCTGTGTGTATCAGTAACCCCCTCCCCCCCCCCCCCCTCTCCCCGTTCGTTGTAAGCGTTGTCTTGGTGGTGAGCGACTTGTTCCGGCATGCTCCAGGACCTAGCCTACGCTTCCCCAGGCGGCCAAGCGCAGCGTTACACGCGCCGACAACAAGTTACTCGCAGCATCGCGTCGGTCGGTGAAGTTCTTGCATCCTCCTTCTTGGTTCGTCTCAACCTCTTCTCCTATTTAGAAGAGACTGTGACGGCTGGCGGCGGCGGTGTGCGGCGTCGTCTGGCTGCCTGCTCCAGATCAAGTGTAATCGACCGAACAACACAACTGATAGCCATAACACCATACGTCCGTGACAGGCGTTCAGGCTCTGGCACTGGCATCCCCAGCACTTTGTTCTGGGAAGCATACGCCCCCCCCCCCCCCCCCCCCATCCAAAACCACCCCACCAGAAGATGCTGGATGTTGGATGTGCGGGATAGTGTTTCACCGAGCAGCAGTCGCCTTCGCAAACGTCTGCAAATGTCCAAGGTGTCAGTTTTCCGGGGCAGTTTCCTTTCTTTCTTTCCATTTTTTTGCTTCCTGTTGCTAGTCGACACACCACGAAATGACAGCCCTTTACATTGGGCGATGGGGAGATAGGGATGTGGGGGGGGTCATTACAGCGCGTAACGTTTGTGGGGGAACGTCACGCACGTCATACGCGGGGCAAACAATGTTCCGGTTTTGCCGATCTGCTGCTGAGGCTGCTGAGGCCAGCACCGAGACACCGAGCCGGACAGTTTGACGTCGGTGCCAGTTCGTCTCTTCTCCCCATTCGCTCCCCCCCCCCCTCCCCCTCTTCACGGTTTTTGCAGGCGTCCCTTCCCGCAGGCCGGAACATTAAAGAGGATATCAAGGCTGCATCTTTCCAAGGTTTGGGTGCTACCAGGGCGGAAGGGGGTCCGGGGGGGGGGGAGAGCGGAGAGGAGCAATAGCAATTTTCCTCAACACTGCACGCGCCTGGTTACACACGCCTGCACGTGCCACACGGGGTGCGCTTGTGTTTGTCGAGGTGGGTATGTGTGCGTTCCTTCACTCTCTCGCACTTCCACTATCCACACACACCAACACACGTAGAGCAAAGGATGCAGTTACTGGTTTGTAGCCCCCCCCCCACCCCCTTTGTCCGAGAGTGTCCTGATTATGTAAAACCATGTAACTCACTCCAGGTTTCCCGTCTGCTCTGTTTCTTTCTCTCTCTCTCTCTCTCTCTCCTTTGAGCTTGGCTGCACTTGTGAGAACGAGGAATGGGGGGGGGGGGGGGGGGGGGGGCAGGAGGAGTAAGGTCACATGGATGGATGGAGTGTTTCTGCTGGTTCTGCTGCAAGGAGCGGGAGACGAGGCCCGAGACTCGGCTTCCGTTACTGGCAGCGGCAGGTCCTGCTCCGGGATGATGGGGGGAGGGGGCAAAATCGAAGCAGATAATTCGAACAAGCGGCGGCAGGCTGGTGGCACTCTTTTACGGCTCTTTGATTGAGTGTGTAAGTGTGTGTGTGTGTGTGTGTGTGTGTGGGTATAGGACGCAGTAGTGTGCAAAGTGCAGCATGTCGTCGTCGAGCGTGGCATCGTGTTTCGGATCGGCGTTAGTTGCTCGCACGTTGCGTCGCCGACGAGGTGCATCCAGGAAACACAATTCGTCCTTCGAAACCACCACACACAGAGAGGGAGAGAGAGAGAGAGAGAAGGGGAGAGAAGGAGAGAGAGAGCGAGAGTAGGGACAGTGGGAAAGTGTGCGTGCGAAATTTCTGCATCCATCGAGGCAGCGTAGTGAACGGGATAGAAAGCTGGAAGGACATTTTGTTATACGAGAGAAGCGCAGAGTGTGTAAGAGAGATTGAGAGAGAGAGAGAGAGAGAGAGAGAGAGAGCGAGAGAAAGTGTCCAGTGATAAGGAGCGGAGAAGAAGGCTGGCGGGAAGCGAGGGACGACTGGCTAGCTTTTCAGGGTCAGACGGTTTTAACTTCCTAGCAACACGGCGAGCAGGCACACGCAACCAACACGGTATACACACACACACACGACCAAGCCGTGTGTCCGACTTTTCACTCACCGACGGCCGGACGGTGCCAGCAGCAGCAGCAGCAGCAGCGAGTGCCGTCGCGCAACCGAAAGCGGGAGTGACGCGAGTTTCCCTTCGCGCCGTGTGCATGTGCATCTGCTTGCCAGCGTGAGAGAAGGAGGGAGGGGGGGGGGGGAGAGGGGGAGGAAAGCGGGAGGAGAGGCCATCCCGTTTTGGTGCAGTTTGCGTGCCCGACCAGACCAGTCACCATTGTCGCTCCGGCCAGCCGCCTGACGATGGTGTGACGCTCCCGGTGTAAAGCCGCGACCGCGCTCTATCTGTGCACGAGCAGAAGAAGAAGAAGAAGAAGAGGAAGAAGAAGAGGAAGAAGAGGAAAATTTAAAAAAAAAACACGAAAAACCAAACAATACAAGCAAGCAGGCCAGCAGGCACCGCAGGAAGAAAGTTTGTGACTTTATCGGCTGGGAAAGAAAAGGTTGTTTTTTTTTTCCTCTCTCCAAAACTCGAGTGTGATATCAAAGTGTGTGTGTGTGTGTGTTCGTGCGAGTGTGTGTGTTTGTGGGCACCGGCACCCGGGTCGATAGTGTCGGTGCGGCGGTGGCTCAAGGTGGTTTGCCACCCCCAGCACACCCGCTTGACAACCCACGTGCGACATCTGCTCATCATCTGCTGGCCGACCGACCGACCGACCGACCGACCGACCGACCGACCGACCGTAGCCGCCGCTTCCGGCCGCCATCTTTCCCCGTGCCCGTACAAAACCATGTGCTTTAGCGCACCAGACGCAACGGGTAAGTGTTACACGCCTGTCAGGCCTATCGGCGGATCGGTAAGCAGGCAGAAGTAAGCTGTAAGCTAGTTGTAACAGAAATGGGAAATATTTAATATATAAAAAAAAAAGAAAAACAACAAACACACAATACACACAGCGGAGCAACACGGAGGGAAAGAAAAGGGTTGGCAGTTGGTAAGAGAGAGAGAGAGAGAGAGAAAAAAAAGCCGAGAAAAAAGAACATTGGTACAAAGCAGCATAAAAATAAAGCACGTCAAAACAGTACTCACCGGCCCCGCAAGAGCCCGATGGGGGGAGGGGGGGGGGTGTCCCTGGGGGGGAGGGTAAGATGTGGGCGCACATTGGCAGTAAGTAGAAATCGAAATGCAAATAAAACTCCGCTCCATCCCCATCCCCAACACCTGCTGGAACCATTTTCATTACACCCCCCCCCCACCCCCCCCCCCCCCCCACCCCTGTTCCACACATTATTTATAGTACAAAGCAAACAAATGCACCGGGCCCAAAGCGGGACGGAAAGGCACAACACAAACTGCATGTCCTGCTACGGCACGAGGAAACGAGGAAGAGAGGGGGGGGGGGGGTGGGGAGGGAGGCATGCAAGGAAGGGCGCGCGCACACACAGACACGCGCCGCACGAAAGGACGAATAAATTAGAACATTCACAGTAATGAAGAGCGAGCGTGATTGGGGAGAGAGAGAGAAGGAGCGGATGGGGAGGGGGGGGGGGGGGCTGTCAGACGGTGTGGAAATCTTTTAATTCCCAAACGCTTCCCACAATGGGATCGGAACGAAGGCTGGAGAGCGGGGCACACTGAAATAGCACGGAGAGAACGGCCGTTTGGCTGTGTGAGTGCAAGAGAGAGAGCGTGCAAGACTGGGGCGAAAGAGCGTGTGTGTGTGTGTGCGTTGTGGGGTTTGTGGTTCTTTTTAAAAACGATGGAAAATGAAAAACCACACTCTTGTGTTGTCCTCATTCTTCGATGAAACCCCGGAAGAGCGAAGGGAAAAGCAAGCAAAAAAAAAACAAAAAAGAAAGATGCACTGCAAGAGTGGTTTTCCACTTCATTTTCCTTCCTTCTTCGTTTTTTTCTTCTTCTTCTTATCCACAACACTCACAGCACACAAAACGAAAGTGGTGGGGGGGGGGGGGGGGGGTTGAAGCAAAAAAGGAGAAAAAAGGGGAGACAGAAAGAGAGAAACAGAGAGAGAGAGAGCACAGAGCTCCCAGTCCTGTTGTGTTTTTTTTTTGTTATTGCCAGCCTGCATCAAGCCGTGGTGGTCCGGTGTAAAATCTCTGGCGAGGGAAATGAAACGAAAAATAAAAACGAAACAAAACGAGTCAAAACAAGGAGAAAAAAGCGCCGTAGAAGACGAACCCTACCCTGCTACCAAGCACCGATGTAAGCCGACAGTGCTGGCCGGCGATCGGGATTGCATTCGTGCGAGCGATTGCCCGGCGTGTCCGAGTTTGCCGGCTGCGCTACATACACATAGCCGGGCCCTATACATAGCTATTGTTTGGGGGGGGTCCTCGGTCTACCTCGCTTGTGTAAAGCTCGGGCGCGGGCCAGCTCAAGCCCGATTATTTAACGTCGCGCTTATGTGCAGCTGGCCTGCGGTACATTGGCAGCAGTCGGCCGCGCGCTATGTGCACGCGCCGTGCCCAGCATCCCAGTGGCGTCACGTAAGAAATCGAGCATCAAACGCACGATCGGTGCGCAAGAAAAGCGGGCTGGTTCTTCCAGTAACCGCTCGCAGCCGCCACACTCCAGCATGGCAATGTGCTGGCGCGGTGGCGCATGTGCATGCCCCACTATGTAACGCCACTGCTCGCTTATGTCGCCGTGGTGCGGATTGCATTGCACTTTTTTTTCGCCTCCCCCCCCCCCCCCCCCCCCCTGCGACGGGACAGCAGACATAATCCTGCTGCTGCTGCTGCTGGTGGGTGGCTCGACGGGTGGCCTATATGCTTCGGCCTGGCAGCACCCGAAACGGCGCCCGATGCCGAAGGACCAAGGATACAATCATAGGAAATATGTTGCGCCTGCAAGCCGAATGCCTTTTGCACCGTCCTGGCTCGGCCGCCCTGCTGTTATGTGTGCCGGGCGGCCGATTTATGTACCTCCTCGATGCTCGATTCCGTCGCGCGACTATTGCACAAGCTAGGACGTTCTCGCTGCGTTCCGATAACGGTGCAAACGGGAAAAAAAACACACACACATAATGAGTGGCAATAATTTTGTCGTTTTGCGTACGCCTAATGCACTTTTACAAGGACATAGGACACACAGGGGGTAAGGGGGGGGGGAGGGAACACATGTACGCACAGTACAGGAGCGCGCTTTTCCTTTTGTTGCTGCTTTGTTTTAAACATACAGTAGCAGGACACGAACCTCACAAAGGATCCGTGTTGGAGGCTAATATGCTCGACACTGGAGACAAAAATTAAGGAAAAAAATGTACAAACACACACACACACACACAGCCTCGAGGAGCCCTCCGTAGCGCCCACTGGCGCAAGGCGCAACAAGGGCCCGCCGGGTGGGCTTCCTTTGCGATGGTAACAGGCGGTTCAGCCAGGCGGTGGCATTTGTTTAATCGACGCCCTTATCCGTGCTTTTAATCCGTGCTGGGTGCTTGGGCGAGCACTTATCGTGCGGTGCGATAAGTTTGCTTATTTTACACCCTCACCCGACAGGGCCAGGGTGGGTTTGCGTGTGGCAGCGGAAGCGGCAAACCGAGGGACCACGTCAACTGGCCAATTAATTCGCCAATATTGACAGATTTTATCGCCCACCAGCTAGCCGGCCGGCAGCAGCGAGAGAGAGAGAGAGAGAGAGAGAGGGGGAAGCGATGGAGGAAAAGGAGGCTGCCTGTAATCGTCAGCTCGGCGGCCGTTTGCCCACGCACCCTCGTTATATTTTCGCATCGCCGATTCGCCCGCCGCTGGCCGGATGTGAATGTAACGCCCGTCCGATAACGCTTGACCGGCGGAATGCAACACCGGTGCGGGGATGAAGTGCCACATTAAACGCCCACCCACCCACACGCGCGCGCCCTCACAACAGTGCATAGCGGCGTTGCGGGGAAGGGTGGCCGCACATGTAAAGTTGCATTTAAAGTGCACCGCGCCAGTGCAACGGCTAGAGGCCGCACTTTAAACGCGCGGTACGTGTGTTAAGGGGGGGGGGGGGGGCGGACTTGGGGGAGTACGTGGGTCCGGAGGACAGGAACATTTCGTTTCGGAAATGCGCACCCAGCATCGAGGCAGCGTTTTATTAGTTTGTTTGTCGTACTTTCAGCTTCGGCATTTTGTCGCCCAAGCGCTGTGCGTGTGCGTGTGTGTGTTTTTATTTGAAAGAGTTTTCCCCCGTTTTCCGCTGCCCTATTGGCTGCCTGGGTGGGGACTGGACTCTGGATTATTTGCTACCGTACGCAGCCTACTGACGCTCGAACACTCGCTCCAGCCAGTGTAACGCAGCCCATCTTCAATCCATGCAGACGCAGCAAACACCCCACACAGCGCGCAAAAAGGGGGGTGTGGGGAGGAGGAGCGAGAGGTAGGCGGAAATGCCATCGGTGTCGGTGTTTTCCTTGCCCCCACCCCCATCCCACCACTTTGGGCCACCCCGCTCCGGAAAGTCCTCGAGTGTCCTTCACTCACGCGTGGAGTTTGTGTGTGAGTTCCCCCCCACGGTGGCAGTACCTAGCTAATGCGAGAACAACTCGCTGCAAAAAGCGTGAGGAAAAGAGAGCGCGCGCGAGAGAGAGCGAGAGAGAGAGAGAGAGATAATGGTTCGGGAAATGCATCGGCAAAGTGCATATGGCGAAAGCGCTCACCGACCTATGTGCCTTTTCGCTTACCTAAGAGCCGCTCTATACATATGTATAGATGAGTTCCGTGCCAGCCTTGCATGCACGAACATGCACCGTACATACATGTGCTGTGGTTGTAAATGCAATTGCGAGAGAGAGAGAGAGTGATACAAAGAGACAGAGAGGGAGAGCGTTGCATAAGCAGAAGCAAAATCAAGGAAAATAAAATTAAAAAAAAACGGAATCCTCGAGCTGTTCCTTTATGTACTGCTGTGTGTGTACGCTGCTGTAAGTGTTCGGACGGTGCTGAACATATTTACCTCTATTGCTCGCCTTCTCGACCTTTGACTCTCTTTTTTTGCAAAGGGGGGGGGGGGGGAAGGGGGACGGAGCGGAGAAATAAGAAATGAAAAGCCCTGGAGCTAAGCAGCGAACCGAAAACATAACACAAACCATTGTACATAGGGTGAAGCGAGGGTCGTGAGTGTGCCGAAGTGAGGGGAGGGGGGGAGGGGGGGGAGGTGGAAAAGCTTCGCCCGCTTTGTACATGGTCCATTTGCTGGAGCACCATTTACAGTGCAGCGTGTACATCGGGGCAGGTACATGGTTACCGCTTGGTTAGCTGTAAAGTGGTAGCGGGGGGCGGGGGGGGGGAGGAGGGGTTTTGGAAAAATGCATCCCTGTGTGTGTGTGTGTGTGTGCAGCGCCAAAGGAATGCCGAAGGAAGGTGGTCGGGTTCACTGTGCAAGACATGCAGTTCTAAAGGGCAATTCAGGAAGGGGGTGGGTGGGGGGCAAGGGGGGTATCCCTGGTAAATAGAAGAAAATCGGAAAATGGAGGACAATGGGAAGGTGGGTGCAACACACTGCACTGTGTACGACCTGCGAGTACATTGGCAAGGGCGCTACTTCCCTTTTTAGCTAAAATCGGCCACTCCGACCTCCCCCCCCCCCCCCCGCCCTATTCTCTCCACCCCCAAATAGGTGTCCGCCCATTTGTATGTAAAGCTATATGATGAATGTTTAGTGGTTGTGGTGGAGGAGGTGTGTTGTGCGCTCCCGTTTTTACTAACGCCGCTAGTAAGCCGCCCACTGGTGGAAGGGGGGTGGGGGGTGGGGGGGGGTGGTCTTAAATGGATGGGGAGCTCCGGGTATGTACAACACCGCCAGTGGTGCCGCTGCCAAAATGGGCTGTCGGTTTGACCTCCCCTTCTCCCGGCACCCACCCCCACCCACTGGATGGGTTTCAACTCACCCCCCCCCCTCCCCCTCCCGAGCTGACTCGTGGCTGGATGGGTTTTTTTTGCATTATTGCACCGACCTCCCCCCCCCCTCCGCCCCTCCCAACCCCGAAAGAGTTTGAGGGGGGGGGGGCGGATGGTGGAAGTTCGTTCGTTGGTTGATTGGTTGGGCTGGTTAAATGGTTTGGCAGCCCCGGTTGGCTGGTGCTGGTTTTGCGAACGTTGGTTGGCTGACGCGTTGATTGGACCCGAACAACCCATCCCCCCCCCCCAATCCCCTCCTTCCCGTAGCCACCCTCCCGGTTCTAGTTTGCGGCAGGTCCGCTTCCTTCCGCTACATCGGCGAGGCGAAGATCCCCTCCCTCGTCGTTCGATCGAGGAAGAGGGGGGGGGGGGGGGAGGGGGACGGAGGGAGATGTTCATACCCGCGGGAGTAAGCAAAAAAGGGATCGTGTTATGGCGACCACTCGGGGCGAGGCAAAGGGCAAGGGATGCACACCGCAAGGCAAACCCAGGGATAACTAACTGTCGCAGGACGATCTCTCGCTTCTCGCCTTCTGCCGGAGCCTTGGCCTGTGGGATGGGGAAGGGGGGGGGATGAGGGGAGATCCTCGGGCCCAACCCCCACACCGTACCGCCTGGCCTGGCGCACGCGGCTTGGCTACACCCACCGCACGCTCTCACATACAGCGGGCATGGTAACAGGACTCGGGACCGACGAAACCAACCATCCAGCAGCAGCAGCAGCGCGTCGACGTCGTCGTAACAAACAAGCCGACACGAGGGCCAGTAGTCGACCAAGCGAGCGACGACGACGACGACGACGACGACGAGCCAAGGACTCCAAACGCAATCGAACGATTGCCACGGCTCAACGTGTCTGTGTGTGTGTGTGTGCGCGTGTCTGTGTGGACTGCTACTGCTCCAGTATATTTAAAGTAATGTTGCGTTTTCATCATTATTTAGTACAACACGGGATCCCAAGCTGTAAAGTCGCAAAACTGTACGGTGTGTGTGCCTTCGGCCGCGCTTAACCAAGGACTCGAGCAGTCCACCTCCCCCCACCCCTCCTCCCCTTATCCCTCTCCCCCTCCCCCCCCATCCCTCCTCCTCTCTGCCAGCTTGCTACCCTTCCGGTCCCCATCGGGCACCCTCAGTGCTGCTGCCTCATATACATCCCCGTCCCGGCCCACCATCCAGCGCCATCCCCATAGGTACCCACACACTCCAACCCCCCTCCCCCCCCCCCTCTTCTCTCCTCTCCACCACCACCACCCACCCCCCCCCCCCCCCCCATCATTCCAAATCACATTAATCAGGCTGGCAGTGCTGGTTCAGGGAGCTGCGGCGTTCGGCACAGGATTTAGTAATTGCCGAGCAACCGCTATCGACGCAACGGACTGCGATTTGCCGACTGCAAGCCGCCGCCCTGCCCCAGTGTTGAGCCCAGTGTGCGAACACAGCGAGCGAAGAAGCAAGCAAAGTCCCTAATCGGCCCCTGCTTTGTTTGCAGCAAAACAAAGCAAAACAAAACCAACATTTATCCCACGCAGCAGTAGCGTTCGTGGCTGGTTTTGAATAATTACCAATTTTGTTTTGTAAAATTGCTGCGAATGAGTGTCCGCGTGTGTTTGATTCGAACGCCGTTGCGAATGGTGCTGTGGAGTGATGGCAGTGATGGCGCTGCACTGAAACGCACTTTGCTGTTAGCCGTTAGGCCGTCACGCGCAATGCAGTTTGCATAACTGTAGGCGGCTTAGATAAGCGGTTTGCGCGTTGGTGGCACTTGTGTGCTATGTTTGTGAGCTTTTACGTGTATGTGTGTGTGTGTGTGCATATCCTTCGGAATGTGCACCGCTTTGTGCTGTGGGACTGTTTCGCTTGCAAAATTGTGTGTGTGTGTGTGTGTGTGTGTGTGTGTTTTTTTTTAAGCAAAACAATATCCAACCAACTTTAAGCATCGTGCCGTGTGCAGTTGTCCCAGTAGCGTCCACCCTTCCACGCTACGAATCCCCTCGCTTCCCCCTCGCTCGCTGGACACTTGCCTGTGTGTGCTGTGTTTCGATAAAAAAAAGAAAAGCCAAACAAAAACAACAGCACCGACACGAGCGTGTAATCGAGCGGTGTGGCCTTCGCACTGCGGTTGCGGTTGTGTGCGTTTTCATAGCACTGCTGGCACTGCACGGCAACAAAAATTCACTGTAACTGTGTGCTTCGGAGATGAGCCCCCCTCCCGGTGTGAAGGAGAAAGAGAGAGAGAAATGATAGTAGCAAAAAAAAAACAAACAAACAAGCGGGGAGATTGGCAACGGCACAACTTCATTACACAGAGTGCACTGTGTGTGTGTGTGTATTCTATGTATGTGTGTATCTGTATGTGTGTGTGTGCTTTTCAAAGTACACGGAGAGAGAAAGCAAGAGCGAGAGAGAGAGAGATAGAGAGAGAAAGTGCTCAGTAAAACTAGGTAGACCAAGAGGGTTGAGGCAAAAGTAAAGAGGGATGGGAGGCTCAGTGGGGGGGAAAAAAAAGGGAATCCACAAGGAGCCAGGACGCCGCCACCATGTGAGTGACGCGTTTGTAGTCGATGTAAACAAAAATGCAATTTCGTCTGGCAACTCGCCGGTACTCCTGGTTTCGGGCGCTCCGTTTCGGGCGCTCCGCGTGGTGCAGCGCACGCGGTGCAAACTGTTCTTTCCTTGTTTTTTTTTTTTTTTTTCGTTTGTTCTTGTTGCCGTTGTAGTCGCCCCGTTTACTTCCCTGTAGCACGTGCGCGCGTGCTTGCGGGCAAACCGGCCACGAAGCAGTGCGAGCGTCGCGTCGGACCGTCGGTCACGCTGCGGCCCCCGAGGCGGCCTGCATCGCACTATAAAACCGCACGAGTGGGACAATACACGCAGAAACACACACACACACACACACACACACACACACACACACACACACACACACACACAGCAGCAGCAGCTAGAACGAGCACCATTATTGTTGGCTGACATTTGACAGTCCACACCAGCCCACAGTTATTGCCCGCTGTGCTCCGTGCCTGTGGTTTGAGTGTGTGTTCTGTGAGCAGACGACGAACCCCTTTACCCCGAGGACCAAAAGTGCATTCGGCCGTGCGTACGTGTGCGTTCCCGTATTCGTCTCTCAGTGTGTGTGTGTGTGTGTGTGTGTGTAACGAACTGCAAGAACGCACCCGGGGTATCGGGGGAAGTGGATTTGGGGGGGGGGGGGGGGGGTGCCGTTTTCATCACACGGTTCGTTACATAATTTCACTAATGGTTTATTATAATCACCTCCACAATCACAGCCGCACTCTCAGCCCGCCCCATCGCACGCCTCTCTAGCCCGCCGGAAAATTACCACCCGGAAATCAAATATAAAACTCACACAGCCCCACGCCAGCTCGATTACCAAGCGTGGCAGTAGGGCAAGTACCCAAATAGACAGACAGGACCAGTCGGTGCAGTTGCACACGCTGCTGCTGCACCGTTTCCGTAGCGTGCGAGGCGTTAAGCTGTTGGGCGGCCTTGCCTACCTACCAGGCGCAGCCTTACGAGCTCAAGCGCGTGCGGTAGTTGTGTGTGTCTGTTTGTATGTGTGTGTGCGTGATTAGTGAAGCTTTTCCGATTCGGTGGATTTGAGTGGAAACGAAGTTGAGAGAGAGAGAGAGAAAAAAAACCACACACACAAAACGAGATAAACGAACACAGCCTACGACAAGACTAGCATCCCAAGACAAGTGTAGCTGATTGTGTGTGCGTGTGCGTGTGTGTGTGTGTGCGTCCATCAGTGTGTGTGTGTGTGTCTGTGAAGCCACGTGGGGGAAAGAATGACCGTGATGTTGGTGGCACTTGCAGCCGTTAGTAACGCAGCGTTTGAGTCCGTTCAAAACAACGCTCGCAGCGCGGTGCACTGAGCGCAGTGAGACGCAAAAGTGTTTCGTCGCAAATTTGCACGACCGTGTTTGTTCCGCCTGTGACACCAGACCAGACCGGACCAGCGTTTGCCAGGCCGTCCTACGCTCGAGGCCGCATCAGCCCACCAGCCCCGTTGACCGTTACGGGACCGCACGGCCCGAACCTTAAAGGTACGTCAGCAAGAGCAGAATGGGGCCGCACGGTACAAAAACGCATCGAAAAATGGGGTACACGGCGACACTGGGCGCAATAGCAGCAGATCCGGTCCAGTGAAGACGTCCAAGTCGATAGTAATGGGACTTTTTTTTTTGTTGTTATTGTTGTTGTAAGAAGCGAATCCCTTTTCTAACACACATACACACAGACACATCCATAAAAAGAGGTACAAGAACAGGGCAGTGTAAAACCCGGCACGGTAAAAAGAGGTTAGTAGCCAAACGGTGCCGAGTTCCAGTTGGATGATTTTATGTCCTTTCCAGAGTTGTTTTTTTTCCGCTCCTCTGTCTACTGTCTACTTCTGCGTCACTCTAGTTGGTACTGTGTTTGTGTGTGTGTGTGTGCATGTGTCATTTACATCGTGATGTGCCATAAAAACCGAAATGTAATGAACCCCGAGCAGACGTTATTTAAATTAAAGCCCTTTTTTTACTTTATTTGTTTCGCCTTTTAGTTGTGTTTTGCAAAAAACAAAAAGAGCCACCCTGCCCCTGTTACGTTATGTTTTGTGCGCTGCGGCTAGCCTACCTTTCAGGCGAGGCCTTCGGTCACATTTCACGTGGCCTTCCCAGCCAGTGCCCAGGAAGCAGTAATACTGTGTACCTCCACTATCGTGCAGCCCCGGCTCGTCGCCTGCTGGTGGTGTGGGCCCTGCTTCCTTGCCCATGGGCTGATAAATATGCATACATTGTGCTCCCCACCAGGCAAACCTTCGGCTCAGTGCCAGCCCGGAAACCGGGCAGCTATTTTTAAAGCTTGGTTTACACCACAGCCAGCCAGCGGGAACAAAAAAAAAAAAGAGCAGAGCAGCAGCAGCAGCAGCAACAACAACTAGTACAACGTTACAAAAGCAACAACAAAAAACCTACATCACACGCTACAGCTAGGAAAATTGAGACAGCATGCAAAACGGTACCGCTTCCTAGTTCCGCTTGCGGCCGGCAGCAGGCAGGCGGCTACTTTCCCTCCCAGCCCATCCTCAGCTCCCAGAGTTGACATTCCCGTTTGCAGCGGTCTGCCCTGTGTCTGGCCTTTCTGGTGATGGGGGAGGGGGGGGGGGGGGCGAACAAGGGCGTACAGGACGAGGACCTGTGCGGCACGGCACGTAGTCTCCGCCGTGGGTTCCCCACATGGCCACTCACTCGCAAAGGGGACGCTGTGTTTGTTTTTCCCCTGCTTGCGACGGTTCGTCCTTGTGTGCGGTTCGTCGCCTGTTCAAGCCCGAGAGAGAGAGAGAGAGAGAGAGGCAGTGAATTTGTGTCTGTATTTGTGCTTGAAGTGCTGGAATGTCTGAGAGTGTCTGTGTGTGTGTGTGTATGTTTACGTTTACAGACGCAGGTTGAATGTAGTAAGCGGGATGCTGTAACCGCTGGAACGGCCGTGATGTAAGCGTTTGGGGAGAGTCCTTACCCAAGAAAACTGCTCCCACAGCAGCAGGAACTCGCTCACGCGCTCAACTGCATGCACTCTCGCATTACATTCGCCGTGGATTCGGTGCGTTGCTGAAATGTGTTCGGCGCGAGCAAAATGCTGCATCGTTCCAGTCCGCTGGCGCTGGCATGTGCGTTGCCTTCGCCGTACGGCACCATGTCCCGACTGGAGTTGAATCGAATCGAGCTGACGTTTGCGTTTGACCTTGCATTGGCACTGCTCTGGCTGTAAACGGAACAGACGGGCTCGTCTAGCCATGTGGTCTGGCGGCCGGGGGAGAAAACAGGACCCCTTTAGCCAGACGCATAGCGACCTGAGCCGTTTTGCTGTAAATATTTACAGTGCAGTTATTTAACCGCACATAGCAGCAGATATGTACCTTTTTTTACATGCCGCTTTACATGCTCTCCTTTACATGCAGCTGATCACGGTCCGCATGTATACATAGGTTGCGCGCTACAGTTGCTAGTAAATGCTTGTGCAGAGGTGGTGCGAGATCCTTACATAAGAATTATGCTACAAGCTGCCATGTACAGGCTCCCGACAGATGCTGTACATACAACGCGGTGCAACAGTACCTAACAGTAGCTCTAGCAGCGGTACATACCTCTTCATAGCCTCTACATAGCTCTTCTGCGCTTTTTCTGGTGTCTGTGCATGCGTTTTGGTCCTTCGAACCGGATTTCGCATTCCTATCATTTCCCGCTTTTGCGTGCGTTGTAAATGAATAATTCAAAAACGTACACTCACACAAAGAAGCACCTTAATTAAGCAGTTTCGCGTCGTTCTACAGCAGCAGCAGCATCTATCCATGGCTGCATGGGTTGCGCATGAGGAAGGGCTGTTTTATGCGGGCATTGTAATGACCTCCGCCGCTTAGCCGATCAACCGGAGATTGTTTTCTATTTTTATCCCATTCTGCCCATCCCATGACAACAACAAAATCATACCGTTGCGTTTCCGCTGCGGCGCAACACACTTCCTGTAGACAGGCAGGCTAAATTCGTGATCCGTACCCCTCTCCCGGGGTTGTGTCCACTGCCCTTTCGAACGGGGTTGAAAGGATGTGGTTGCCTGCCATCGACCGTATGTAGCGTAGCGTTACATACTCGTCTGGTGCAGGTATGTTTCGGTATGTAAAACATAGTGGAAGCTTTGTGGCCTAACCTAAAGCCTTATGTGGCGCTGGTAAACAGGTTCGGTTTGTTATTTACTTTAGCTGACTCACTCTCCGGTTGCGGCACATAACCGGCAGCTTGGTATATAATGTTGGCGAAACATTAAATAAGCATGCGGTACATAGATCAAAAATGCATTTTCCGGTATTTCGATTTCAAGCACCCGTGCCGCTGCACGCTGGGCAACAAAGAACACATAACACTGTACGACCAGAAGTGCCAGAACCCTACCGGGATGGGGGGGATAACAAAGAAAATTATATCTCCGGAAGAGGAACGAAAGATTTGCGCTAAATTTGGGTGACTTGGTGCCGGTGTGATGGGAAACAGGAAGAACCAAACCCTAGATGAGTCGGATGTACAGCTATAGCTATAGGAGTTGGAGGCATCTGACCAGCAGGGACATGACTGTTATAAAATGTATGGTTTTGAATGTAGGCGACAACCGACATATAGCCATCTGCTGGATAGCTACACAAGTGGAACCTCCCGGAGACTTCCAACCTCCGAGCTCGGTCACATCCAATCTAAATTCTTCGAATTAAAATTCTACACACACATGTACCTCCTGCGCAAGATCTCACCGAATTTTCGCTTACTTTCAGGCATCATGTCAGCAATCAAACACTATCCTGCCCGCCTTACCAATCAACCCGTAAGCGGCAGCGGCACACAATCAAACGCCCGTCGCCGCCGAGCCACTAAGCGCACTAAGCGGCTGCAGCGGCTAGTGTCACGTTCCGATCGGCCGCCTAGCGAGCGCGATCGTACAAAACACCACCACTACGAAGCAGTCCGTATCAAAGACGAACACACCGTCAGAGTGTCGCCCTCGCGTAGCCCGTAGTAGTGGTGTAACGCTGCCCAAGTGACGCAGATGCGTAGTAGACCAGACCCGCCATATCCTCAGCGTCACAGAGTAGTGTGTGATTGCCTATATCCAGCATAGTCTCTATAGTTTTGCTGCTCGAGTTCCATCCGTAACAGTAATAGTAGCAGTAGTGGCCCAGTTTGATGCCCATTTTGATACTCAATCTCTAGTTGCAATGTAGTGCTACCGCCATCCGCTTTCGGTGGACGTCTTTCTCAAAAACGAGTAATCTAAGCTTATCGAAAACAAGTAAAACCGCAATATCTTCAAACCTCGTAGCTCGTAATATCCTATCGACATCTACATAGACTCGCCTATTCCCAAATATTCGAAAACGGCTCATACGCGTACGTGTGTGTGTGTGTGTGTGGTTGTTGTGTACTGTGGCGCTGTGCGAGCGCTTTGGTTCTTGAACTCTGTCCAAGTCTTCAAGCGCCGTCTTGGGTGGAAGTAGTAGTCGTTGGTTGCAGCATACAGTTTAAGGCCCAGCGCGCTCGCCATCTTGTGTAAGTACCGTCCGGGGGCTGCTGTTTCCCGCTTTGCTAATCAGGCTTCAGGCCCCGCCAGGCTGTCGGTATCTCTGTGATAAAAACTGAATTATATCCCCCCCCCAACGTTTCTCTGCTTACTTCCACGACGGTAGCCCCGGAGGGGGGAACCTGAACCTGAGGAGGGGGGGGGGGTACAATTATTGATGCTTCCGGGTGAAAGGGGGTGAGGGGGCATATCTCATCTCCACCCTGAACTCCCAGGCACACCTGTCCGGCTGTGGTGGGTGCTGGGGCGAGAAATTAAAAGAAAAGCACCAATCCCTCGGCCAGTAAAGCTTCAGCTTCCGGTTCGCTTCCGCTTTTTTTTCCCTGTCTTGGAGCTGCTGGAGCCGGTAGGGTACGAGGGAGGATGGTGGATAGCTAATTTGAATCACCCGTTCGCAGAGGGGAGGCGAGTTTGGACGTGGTGCCTCCCGCACGCCGGGAAAACGCGTGCGAGCGATGCGTGCAAACAAACTCAAAAACCACCCCTTTTTTTTTGTTTCTAGCATCGGCGCGCTGTTACTTGCTTTTTCACTCAATTATCTTACTTGTTCTTCTTCTTCTTCTTCTTCTTCTTCTTCTTCTTTTTCTTTTTTATCTCCTCCTTTCACACCTTGACCCGTCGGGGGGGGGTGGTGGTGGTTTTCCTCGCAGCTCCAACCGCACCACCGCAGCAGCAGCATCGGCAGCATCGGACTTGTTCAACATGGCTTCCTCACCGGCACTTCCACTGTACGCGAGCCGCTATCCGACGCCGAACGGATACCCGCAGATCAACGGGGAGGTCGACGCGCCGCTCGACTTTCGCAAGGTGGAATCGCTACGCAGGTACGTCCCGCAGCCCAGTGGGAAGAGATGCGTTGATGGCTCTTCGCGTGCCGGAGAGCCTTGTCGAGCCTTCCACATCAATCAACCTATTACACAGTGTTTATCAGTCTAGCGGGGGGGGGGACATAGGGAAAACACAGCTTTGTTACATGTGTGTGAGTGTGTATGTGAATGTGCGTTGCGTCTTTGGCGCAATCGCTGACATCGCTGGGCAATGGGAACACGTCCGAAGAACACATCCAATTTCAAAAGCAATAGGGCCTCATCATATCGATCCAGGAGCAGGTGCATTAGTAGCGATAGGCTTGACGCACTAAGGAGAGTCGGAAAATTGGCCCGCTTTTCCTCCGCGTCCTGTGGCTGCCGAGGACGCCAGGAGCGTTCTGCGTGCCTGTACATACCAACTATACCTACATATAGACAGACATACATATACACCGAACTATATATATATACATTGACCATATGCTTCCAGTCAAACATACATATGCGTAGCTTTATCTTTATACACATATATATATACACACAAACTTATATATATATACAACGTGTGCGGCAAACACCGTCTGGTACAATAAGTGAGCGCCAATAGAGGCTCGCGACAATATAGCGATTATTATGACCTGTTTTCGGTATGATAGACGTTACAGGGGTAGTTGGAGATTCCAAATAGGTGTATGTGTGTACATTACGGTAGCGGTCGCTATCCCGCTAGCCATCCCATCTCATCGACAAGCACTGTGCATAAAATTAGTAAGCGAGAGGGCGCGAGTGAAACGTATGCCGCTTGCCTACATCTAGCTATATTATACACTGTAATACTAGGCGCGCGTGTGTACACGCCCAAGGAGCAACACGAAAAAAACAAACGGAAACCACTCAATCACTTGTAAATGGTTCGTAGCGTTTTCAAAGTACAAAGTAACCGTAGCAATGGAGCAATGGACACGCAACTGAAAAGAAATACCGACTGACAAAAACCACAGAACAAACAAACAAAAACTAATACACGCATACAAAACACATACACCGTCAGGTCGGTACGCTCGGGAACACGGTCCTTGTGTGGCGGCCGCGCGTTCGTGGTCTGCCACACTGGCCGCCGGTTGTGATTGCTCTTTAAGGTAGTGTTAGAATTTTCGACAGATTTTGTATTTAGTAGCGCGTGTACAAATTGAGATATCTGCCTCCGCCCCGCACTAGTCGGCTCATATCAGTAACCTCTAGTAAGCGTTTTGACCCTTGCGTGCGATTGTGCGTGTGGAGCTTGTAGAACGGACGGTCCTTCCAGCGCTAGCGATCGTGTGGAGAGCGCGGTTGACATTCGGTTTTGCCGGTGGTAGAGCAATGGGGATGTGCGTGTGTTCGTTTTTTTGACTCCTCCTCCGTTGGAGGCACTGAAGGCTGCCCTGTGCAATTTGCTCTTGTGTGACGCGTTACAATAAACAAACAAACAAAAAAACCCTCCGAACTACCGACCGACGAGGTAGTAGTGATGGCTTCCCGAGCTTCAATCAAACCTTTGCATCTATCAACCAAACTGAACGGCGGCAAGTGTGGTACCGCTGCTGGGGATGCCATAGGCGGGGTGTGTCGTGCACAACGATGGCGCTGCGCTCTACACGTCTCATCCAACGGGCGTCAGTGTGTGTCGTTAGTGTCCTTCGCTTCACGCACACCACCACCATTACAAACCCGGCACGGTCTACACCTCTGCTGCTGTCGACGAGCTTGCGTCCGTCCATCTCCGGGGCGACTGTGTGGTAAGTTTCATTTCGCACTCCTATACGTCCGCTGTTGTACCATGTGTTATCATCTACCGGGTGTCGGGGTATTGTAGCATCCATGGTTTTTTTTTTTCTTCTTTTTCTGTGTGAGCCAGCGCGGGTCAGTTACCCGTGTGTGTGTGCATGTATGTGCGCGATTTGTGTGCGGAAAGCAGCTGCACTCCATTTGCCGCTTGCCTATTTGGGGCGTTCGCCTTCTGTGTGAGTGCTTAATTTGCCTCCTTTGATTTTTCGCACTCCGCCGCGAGGTCGAGGTCCAACGAGCGAGGATCGAGTGTGTGGCACTGCGATCGTTTGCAGTGGTACCACTACTCTTTGACAGCCTACAGGCTTGCTGGCAAGCTAGAGAAGGTGTATCCTTTCTCGGGTGTACTAATTCGCTCTGTGATGGTGTTGCTCTTCGAATGGATGCTCATTACTGTCCTATGCTTTTATTTTACCAGGTGGGTTTTCCATTTCTATTTGATTTTTCAGGTGTCGCAAGCATGAAGTATGATGATGTCATACTTGACAAATTATTTTTAGCTATTTGAAATACACAAGCAACAAACATTAAATAGGAAGCATAGAAACTAGTGTTGGGTTTCATGACTCTTTCAATGGGATTCATTCGTATGAATCTTCAGTGATGAGTGGTTCGAGATTCTAAAAGATTCATGAATCTCCAAGGATTTATGAATCTCAAAAGATATATGATTCTTCAAAGATTTATGAATCTTAAAAGATATATGAATCTTCAAAGATTCATGAATCTAATCCAATAAAATTCATATATCTTCAGGGATTCATGAATCTTTAGAGATGCATGATTTGCAAAATAGTTAATTTGCGCAATCTCACCAAACAGCATCCCTAACATCTTAAACCCGTCGCGGCTTTAAACCACGCATGGAACGTCTCCCCGTAGCAAAACAAACTATCCGGCTGCGTGGACTTGCCAAGACGTCCCGAAAGCCTGTTTAGGCTGGAACGACCACGTAGGTGGTTTCTTCAAAAAGAAGAATAATGAGAAGCTCATGAAGAGATTCATGAATCTTTGCAACCGGTATTCAGATTCATTGCATCATGTCAAAGATTCATTCAGTTTCACGAATCTGAATCAGATTTACCCGACACTAATAGAAACATTGAAATAATTAAAAAAAATCGAATGCAAAACTTCAAGAATGTCTGCGTTTGCTTGTCACCGCTCACCACACTGGACAAAACTGGGAAGCAATTATATACTCCATTTATGGGTCAAAAATCTTTAAATCCATATGTAATACATAACTATAGGCGCTGAGCAGATCATGGTACTTCTAGCAATATGCCTTTAATGGAATGTAGTGAGATGTCACTAAATAACCGTTAGTTTAAGTGTCTTTGACATATTATGTTTCGATTAGAATCTCGACAAGAATCGCTTGTTCTTTGGAATAGAAGCTTATGCAAAATTCTCTATCATTATTTTTCAAACCAGCCAAACCAGTTGTTTTCTCAAAATTCAACAAAAAACGAATTTTCGCGTTACGAAATGTCGTAGTAGAATGAATTCTATCGATAATGCGGTGAGTTAAGGGTGACAAAAGAAAACCTGCACTATGGCCGTTTTTGTGCCACAATACCCTCTCGCACGTACAACTATCAGCGGCACATGCCTCGCAGACAAGCGAAGATGAGATGCGCCAGGATGCATGCAATCCGCCTGGCTGCACACACTTTTTAAGGGAGCCGGGGTTCGTTCTTTGCCTACACCCGGTTGCAATTACCATGCACATCAGCTCGCGCCAGAGCTGACAGTGGACTGTTGCCGCTTTAATCAGGCTTACGATTCGCAGGCATAATATCGCATCAAATTACAATTGGCAAATTCACCGCCACCGCACTGTACCCACCCTCCGGATCGGGTGGCAGGCTGAAGTGCACGCTATCTATTCCGAAATGCAAACTGCGTTCCGCCAAAGCCCAATTCAAAACGGCAACCCTTCACGAGACGGGCTGCACGTATCGAGCTCTTCACTCAAACCCCAAGACGCACCCAGGGAAAAGTGTTGTGCGATGTCTGGGAAAAATGAAGACCATGCACCGTTCCTTCCACCCACATGGTCGACCATTAGACAACGCCAAACACAACGCAGCGTGCCCGGCTTTCGGCCAGGTTCCAGTCAGTCCGACGTTGCCTAAACGATGATCGCATTATAAATAAGCAATTAGCTCGCAAATTCAAAACCGAGCATCAATCAATCTTGCAATCCTGTTATCCTTCGATTACAGCAGCAAGGGTAAGCCCACCGATTGCCCCCTCTACCCCCTTGGTGTTCCGAGACACACGAGTCTACCGCACGCACGGCGGCAATCGATGGTTCCGCCACCCCAATGACGGTTTTGCACAGCGCGCACGTCACCGTACCCCGAATGATGATTACATTCCGACTGACAATCTCTCCTGCCACCCATACCCAAAGCCCTACCAACCACCAACGATGCCTCACCGAAAAGCGATTAGATGTGGCAATCGCCACCGTCCTCACCGTGCCCTGCCGACTAGACGCAACCAATTCCTATGCCACCGGCGGCTGCTCGGTGCACAGTCTACACGGTACCGAGCCTGCCCCTTGTGCCCTTGCCGTATGTTTATGTGTATGTGCCTTGTCTGCCTGATTCTGGCCCCGGAATGATGTATAATCATATTTTATTGTTTCGAAGCGTCAAGCCCAGCGGAAGGAAATGAGACATGGCACGGCTCATCGAATAAATGAGCGGCAGCGACAGGGATGTTACGCATCCTCAACCCCAAAAGACTAAGAATAATTGGTTCAACAAACTACTCCTTCAGGCCTCCATGCCCTCCTCATTGAGCCGCGCGTCTTGCCTGGTGTGGGCGCAATCCTAACAAACAAAAACTGACTCGCAATGACCGCAACGCTTTGGTGCGAGCGCCAAAGAATCAATGAATCGACCGGATGGGCATTAATTTTCACTAATGATATCAATTTTCACTCACCCGCCCACTGCCAGCGCTCGCCAGTGCCAGATAATAGAATATACAAGAAGAAGAAGAGCGTAGAAACTGCTCAAACCTCCTCCCAACCACGGGTAATGGGCTTCGAGTTAATAACGCAACAATCACCCCCGGACCGGGTGGTGCTTTGGCATTCCACCTGGCGGTGCGAGGGTTCCGATTGCCCGGAAAAAAAGGTTAGCTCCGATCGGATGTTGCCATACGGTTGACAGGTGTGTCGAGATGAGGAAACACTACTCGCAAATGAGCCCAGCTGTCGGATGCGCGAGAAGATAAATACTCTAAATGAGAGTCGGTGGAGCCGTTAAAATGCGTAGCGCAGATATGCGGATTACGGCAGATAGTACTTCGACACGCTCTGTTCTAAGCAACTTCTGATAAAACGAATAAGTATTCTTTCATTTCTATAGTCTCAATTTTCCCCGTTACTGGCATTGAATACTGGCTTTAAGTTAACTCAAAACTCTCTTTCTATCTTTTTGAGCCTTCCAGTTTTGAATTATTCTCATCAAGAAATTCAAGAGCTTATTACGCTAGTTTACAGATTTTCTTCAATCTTTTTTAGAGATATTACAAGGTCCTTGGACAGAATCCATTTAGAAATTGATTGGACTAGAACTTTAACGGATCTAAAGTTTACTTCAATAAATTCCAATAACTCCAATTTAATGAATTGTTCTAGATCTTAACTGTATAAGTTCATAAATCATAACTGAACAAAATCATGGTTCAAAATATGTATCCATGTCTTTACATCAATTATATATGCTCGCGGATCTCCTTGAATTTTGGAAAGGATTTGATAGTATTTCATTATGAATCTAAAGTTATAGAGACATACGAAGATCTTTGGTGTTTAGAGAGCTAACTAACCTCAACTTGCCGCGTCTCCGGGAAGTGCAGGCTACGACTAGGTCAGGTAAAAATGGGAATTACATTACTCCGGGCGCTGTAGGAATAGATATTGCAGCTTTTTTCTCGTTCTCGTATATCTTTCATAGCAATATTCCCAGATTATTAGATCTTTCCATTCTGGTAATCCCTAATTCCAATGGATCTTAGCTACTGAATCTGAAATAGTAATTCTTAGTCCAAATCCACATCATCCCTGCTGATCCCTGCTGAGTCTTCGCCTAAAGCCTGCAATGTTTGTCTTGTTGAGAGATTCACTTTTGGTAATATAATTAAGTACGTTTTAATATATTTGGTGTATAATTCAGTATGCTTTCATTTGCTACAGCCATGCTGCCTCCATGAGGTCCAAACTCCAAACTTCCAGGGACACAGCCAGCCCAAACTATTGGTTAATAATGCAACAGCAGACATCCTGAACAAACCTCCCAATACTGCTTTCCAAGCACGCAGCGCCGGTGGGTACTGTAGCTTTGAATGGTGGAGAAGGAACAGTACCCAAGCTCTCGGGACACTGAAGAACTCTCGCTAGCAAAACCAAAAACGAAAAATAGACAACCCATCGCGGCACGGGCGCTAGCAAATGGAAAATTTAAGTAATTTTTCAATCAAAACCCATTTCGTGACGTATTGATTAAACACTCACAATCACAAGGGTTTGCCCGCCACTCCGCCGCTCCCCGCCCACCCATCGATTTGTAGAGAGGCTCCCCAGCTCCATCCTACGAGGTGTCTGTCCGGCACTCTTGGTAAAGCCCAGCCTACCGTATGATTTCGCTCCTGTCATCGGAGCCGGCGCTTCCGACACTCACACACACACACACCGGGTGGATGCAAATTAAAAACAACCCGGACGGCGACATCGAATGTGTACCATGTGTGTGTGTGTGTGTGAGAGAGTGTGTGGTACCGGCAGGACAGGACAAATGCGCCTTCACGCGCCTTGAAACAATTCACGAAAAACAATAAGCCCGATTGCGCCGTTGATGGAAACGGTGGCATTTTCTTGGATGACTTCCCTGTCTACCCACCCCCCTCATAAAGGGGGTACTGGAAGGTCCCAGTACGAGTGGCTGTCCCGGCTGTCAAATATTCGCACCTACGCCATCGCGAACGTCGGAAAAGCCATTTAAATTTTCGCCTTTTTTTTTTTGTTCGCGCGACCCCATTCCCAAACGCGTCCCCTAGTCCTGCATCCCGCATCGGTGTCTTCCGCGGGCATTTCGGTCTAATGATTATGTTACGTACATTTTCACACATCAACACCCCCGTCCCTCCCTGTGATTCCCGTCACTCCTTTTGCGCTGGCTCGTGTTGATTGCGCACCCTTTTACGCTTTTATCACCTTCATGTCTGTCCGTTTTTGTTTTCCGTTTTTTTTGTTGTTGTTGTTGTTATTGTCGTTGTTGCTGGTTTTCACTCCTTCCGACTCACACGTAAGGAACAAAGCAAAGTTAAATTATGCACCCTCTCCTCGCCACATCAGCACGAACAGCCACAGACACCGCCGCCGTCGTGCCCGGTGCCCGCCAGGAAATGAACACGTGACGATATCTAATTTCTATTGTCTATCAATTTTCCTGGCGTGAACATCCACCTGCCAAGCGGGCCCTCCCGCTCCGGGCCCGCCCCTCCATACCTGCCTGCCCAAAACGTGGCGGCAATCAAGTAAGCCTCTTTTGACCGACCCCAAAAAAGGGCCGGAAGCGAGGGCCGCCGTGCCGCGGATGCCGAATCTGTGCCGCTGGTGTGTGTCGCTGGTGCCGTGCACGGTTCCGTACCATAGCCGTGGCCGTGATGGACGAGCAAATGTGTGTGTGTGTGTGTGTGTGTGTAAACGAGGGGGCAGTAGACGTCAAGTACCTGTTATTTTGCCAACGGGGGTGGAACAAACCGGGGGTTTTTGTATTCAAGTTTGAAAAGGTGATAATCGAACAGTCACTGATTTTGACATTCACTTACAATTGCGCAACGGCCTGCCGAAAAAAAAACAACAACACACGGACGGCTCCCATCGCACCGGATTTGGCGTGAGTGTCTATAGGTGTGGGATGCGGGTGGACCGGGGGTTTGGCAGGTGTACTTGCCTGATTGTTATTATTTTTGTTGGTGTGCCCCCGTGTGCCCCTTTGCTGCTGCACGGTATAATTATGTTTTGCATCCTTCCGCCCTGTGTGTGTGTTTGCGCTGTGTGTTTCGGTTGTTTGTGTGCCGGCCTTCGAACGGGACGAGGTCTTTGTGGTCTGGTCGAACTGGTTGCGTGCCTGTATCGGTGTTTGGTGAGTGCGCGACCGGAGCGTTGCATTATCGATTATGTTTGAAGTATTTCGAGCTAAACGTTCGATTCGGGCTCTAATTAGATGTAAAATGATCGCTTCGCTTTTTTGTTGGCCGTTTCCTAAAGGTTGGTGTCGGCTGGTGGACAACGATTTTCCGGTGGGCGCGAGCCCAAGCTGCCCTCGAGGGTAATGTTAAACATGATGGTATGATTTAAATCAAGAATAGTTACTAAGTTATTCACATCGCGGATCCTAGAAAGAGGATAAATGGAGCTAGAATTGATTTTCGAACACTAAGGATGACCTATATTTTTATTTAATTTTTGTTGTTGTTGTTAATATTAATTATATAGTTAAATGGGGTTTGGGGGAGACCAATTGTGCCGTTTATTCTACAAAAAAATTGTTCAAAAAGATAAGATAAGGAATTTCGCTACTTAAATTACAACTTTAAAAGGCTTATCATATTGCTATTCTTCTAATTTCTAGCAAAGATAATGTATGAATCCAAGCCAAACAGATCCATTACTCGGATTAATTAAATCTTGAAAGTACATTAATGTGAATAGCGAAAAATACTGTCCAAATTTTGAATTATGGAGTAATTCAATCGCCGAGAAGGAATGATTTTGATTGCCTGCAATGCATAATGCAGCATTGCAAAAAAGCCTGTAATTAACACAGGCCAGCACACCTTCACCTATCTTCACCTTTCGCCTATAGGAAGCTCTTTGCCTAAATTTTAGCAAAAACAAAGTCTAATATTAAAAACCAAATCTCGGAAAACCACGCATTAATGTAAAAAATAAAAACATTATTCTATCCTTACTTATCAAAATACTTAAAACTGACATGAAAGTGGTTTTTCTATAGCAAAGTGGTTGCTATCGTACTTGCTGGATACAGGATTTGAAGACATTTTAGACGAAAAAAAAATCTTTGCATTACTTTATTGTAAACTGGCATTAAGAACCCATTGTCTTATGGCGTAATCAACCACATCCTCCTGAAATGCATTCTCGCCTTGTGCCGGTCGTTGCATAATTTTGGTTGTTACATAATTTTGAAGTCGTTCAGCTTTGATAGTTAGCTTTGGTAGGAGACATTGGATTGTAATATTTAAAAAATGTATATATTCAAAATTAAAATTACATCAATTTCTACTGGCTGTATCAAGCATCTTTTCAACAAAGTTGATTACGAAACTAGCAACAATATTTGTTAACGACCGTTAGAAATATTGCGCCCATGTCAAGTTCTTGCGTTCAGCTTGGCATACCATCATAGAATTTAGTTACCTTCAATTCTTGGGTGCTACTGCCTCACGAACAAAATGGAAAAACCTTTTCAAAGCAAATGTTCAAAGCAATTTCAACACTTTTTGCTCCTAACGTAGCTCGCCCAGCTTACAACAAACAACCTTCCTATTAGTGAATCCTTAAAGTTACGTGCAAAAGGCTGCGCCGTAAAGCAGAAACTCATAAACCTTCTACGTCATAAAAAATAAACTCTGCCAAGGCAAAGGATAAGAGAGATACAGAGAGAGAGAGAGAGAGGCGAACCCCCAATGCTTGTTAGGAAAATCCTCTCCCCACCCGAGGGCACGGACCAAGTGACACTTATCTTCCGCAATATAAATGTTGCTTCATGTGTTTATTATGGATTTAAACGGATTGTCGCATTTTCCCTGTGCTGAGAGAGTGGTTCGCTCACACCGCCAACCCATACCGGCCCGTATTGCATCGGGCTCGGTTGCATCCGTCCTATCAATCAACCCACCAAGCCACCGCGCCCTGCTTCCGCCGGTGGTCGTGGTACGGGCGCAAGGACACACAAAACAGCATCAGGAGCGCTACAGCGGCAAACAGCAACAACACCGCACCAGCAAACCACGCCGCAAACGATGAGATGCATTCCAAGGTCATGGCATTTAACATAGTTACCCCCCCCCCCCCCCCCCACGGGGGTGATGGTGGGTTTTTTTTTATGGTGGAAGGAAACAGGAGCCGAAAGGCGGTGGCGAAACTGCACTCGATTTCCTCGATTTCCCGACGCCGGATCGGCCAGACGCCGTCTGGCCGTTCGTATGTGTGTGCGCACACACACACAGCACCGTCCGGGGACAGCATAATTCCACGACCGCTGTAACGACGATGTTTTGCTGCTGTTGGCTGCCCCCAAACGCACGCCCTAACGGTCGCTCAGCGCTCAGGGCATTGAGTGACCGCGGTCGGTATGCTTCACATAATCATCGTGCGGCCGTCGTCGTCGTGCACTTGCGTGCCTGTCGGGATCGGACGTTACTGGCGCTGGAGAAGATTTGGCCAACGCCACGCTCCGCCGCGAGAGCGTGAGCAGGCGAGCGCGCGCGCGCGCCCTCCCGCTCGCTTTATGTATAAGTGAGCCAGCAGAAATGGAACGACAGAAAGGCGATATAAAAAAAAACCACACTCTCACCCTCCCCCAAAAAACAGAACCGCTCACAAACTCTCGCGCCTTTCCGCGGACCGGATGGTGGCGGCACTCAGCGCTCTAACAGCTGTTCGTGTGAATCAGCTCTTTGCAAAAAACAAAAAAAAAAACTCACCGCTGTACCACCGCCCCGGGGTAGAGGCGGAAGGTCGTCCGCAAAAAGGGCCGGAATGATGGGAGAGAGTTGGGTTGGGGTTTTAGTGCGTAACAATTTAAAAAAAAAAAGCAAAAAGAAGAAGAGGAAACGCACACCGCCCCACGCACGCACTTGGGGTGCCGCAATGTAATCCAACCAACACACCGATGCGACCAGGGCATTTCGCGCTCTCTCTCTCTCTCTCTTTCTCTCCTTCTTGTCCCTCTTCTGACCCCCCCCCCTCCCCCAACCCTTTGCTTCATTATCTCCCACGCACGCAAAATCGGCGGGATCTGCGGGCCCGTGTCAAAACGGCGCAGCTCGCACTCGCGTCAAGTCAAGCCACCCGCGCGCGTGCTCGCTTCTCTCTCTCTCTCTATCGCTGCGTTAGGAGGGGTTGGTCGCCACGACCGGGTTTTTTGATCCCTTCTTTTGGTTAGTTTTGTTTTTTTTTTGTTTTTTATTTTCGCTTGCTTGTAGTGTGAAGTAATGCAAACGCTTGTCCACGCACAGGTAAGTGGAGTTAGGGTCCCTATGGGTCCGTTTTTTTTTTTGTGAGTCTGACAGCTCTGACACAAGTGTGACGCTCCGGCTCGGACAGTCGTAGCTTCCTTATCGTTCCTTGTCTTAACCACCTCCCGCCCCAAACCAAACGTCAAGCGGACCAACGAGTGTGTGTGTGTGTGTGTGTGTTTTGCTTAGATAACCTTGAGCCCTCTTCTGCCGGCTGTGGCCGGCTCAGCGTGTTCGTGCTGAGTGCAAGTGAGTGCGGAAAGCGACACGTTGTGATTTGTGCGATCGGAACCGCGATTAGGTTCGCGTGCGCGAGGATCTCTCCAAAGCCTTTGGCCAAATTCGCGACCGCGATCGGTCAAAGTGTGCGCGATAGAAAGTCTGAAATGTCGTGCCTTTTTTTCTGCGCTCTCTCTTCCACACACACACACATGCGCGCGCGGAGACGCACCAAGCCGGCGGCAGGGGCCAACGGCAATAAAACGATATGTTCCTACCCGTGTAAGTCACTTACACAAGCGCCTGCGAAACGGCGGTTCGTGGTGTTGTCTTGTTAGTATCTTTAAGATTCTCTTCTTTTTTTTTGTTGTTGTTGCTTCCCGCTTCGGTTTGCACCTACACACCGGTTCGGTGATCAGATTTTTGGGGTTGATTTTTTTGTTTTGTTTTTGGCGAGTGTGTTTGTGTGTGCTCCTTTGTTTAGTTCGCACACCCCCCCCCCCCCTCCCCCCAACCCCTCGACAACTTGTTCTTCTTGTTCCTTCACCGCACCGACATTCCGACCAGCAGTGTTAGACGGTGGTGTGTGTGTATGTGTGTTTATCTTTCTGTCCCGTGCGTGTCGTCATCGGAAGCCGGATCCGCTTTGCACGGCAACCCCCGTCCCGGCTCCAGTGTCACCCCTGCCACCGCTCAACACAACGGATTCAATCGGGTCTCGTTCCCCCCCCCCCCCCCCACCCATCCCGCTCAATCAACCGTAGCGCACCTTACCATGGGGTCCTCTACTCTCCACCAACACATAGGCGAAACCGCACGGTGCCGTCGCGAAGATCTAATGCCCTGCATTAGCGTTCGCGAATTGTCTCTTCATACATAATGCATGCTCGCCACTGCGATGTTACTGCAAAAGCAGGGGTTTTCGGTGTGTTTTGCACGTTTGAAATGGGCAGCACCCGTTCGAAGCGGCGTTTGGACAACGATCGCTTTACGTCATCGTTTGGCAACATGTCGAGAGATGTATTGTAATAAGTGTGATTTGTGGATTTTAATGTCCGATAGCAAAATCAAGACATAGATGTCGTTTTAGATGGCACCAACTTTCATTCTTGCGAGATTCTATGAAACCCAAGCTTTGTTAGGCAAGCATAAAGTAAGGTATCTCAAGATATCTTGATGTCTCTGAAGAGAGTTCAAATTATGTCTGACATAATGTTCTGACAACTTCAAAAACTCAATGGAATATGTAGGCTCATTTTATTGCTTTATTGCTAGGTGTTTGTTTAATATAAACAAAAACATTATCTTGAGTATTGCTATTAAATTATTTGGGGTCCAGCCTAAATAGCGGATGCTTTCACGCCATCTTACAATCAGCACGTATTATGACAATCAACCGAAAGATTGGGCAAGAGTTCCACTGGAAGAATACAGAAGGTTCTAACAGTTATATTTCATTTTTTTTCACATAAATCTCAAAAACGCGAATCTGACTTGTTATTTAACTGGAAATGCATGTTGTTTGACTCTACTAAATATTCGCGAAACTCGGCAGTTTTAGTTTCGTAGTGTATAATCATGTTTAGGAGGCGTATAGGAGTACTGGTACGATGTACTCCCAGCTTCAACAGGCGGAATGCTTCGACGAGGTTTAGAATGATCGAATGGGAGTTAGCACTCTTGCACCCAACTTAGCTTCTACTTGACTTCAGCAACAGCTTACAAAAAGGAAAAGAAATGACACGTTAAAGGTCAAGCCTGGGGATATGAACCATTCCTCATAGGGAAGAACTATCCTCTTATCTTCTTAACGGCTCAACGGCCGTTGGCGACTCAAAAGGCCTGTCTGTACCACTACTTGTGGGCTTGGCTTTCAGTGACTTATTGATCTATGGCGGCACGGTCCATTTGGGACTTGAACCCATAATGGGCATGTTGTTCAGTCGTACAAGTTCGTCAATCAATCGTTGTACACCTCATCCATGTTTTATAGCCATTTTTTGGGGAAAGTTTATCATAAATATTTGTAAACAATTTAACCACTTCAACTGTAAATTACTTTAAAGTTTGTAAAAGTATAGCGCCTAGAAACAGCAGCTAGAGCAGCTAGCTGCAACAATCAAATAATTTTCATTTTTTAGCGACAAAATCTCATCCCGACGTCCACGCACTTGGAACTAGCTGCTCCTAACACCAGCGGTGCTTGGGTATGACAGCTATCCAGTGTAGAAAATCCTCAAAGTGCTGTGAAGAAGAAAATCTTTTTATAACAGGTTTTACGCAGGTGCAAAACAAAAAGTACAAATACCATGCTTCATCCATCACCGTAGGCCCTACCAACCCTGCCTCAGCAAGTGTATGGCGGTTTGGTACGTACGTACGGGATGCGCGAGGTAGGATTAGCAAGCGTGCGCGCGCGCGCCAGCAAATCCAGTGCGTCTTTGTATCTGTTAGGGTGGTTTTGCCGCGAGATGCCCGCGTCGCGCCCGCGCTGATAGGTGCGCGTTTACTTTTTCTTTCCCTTTTTACGCTCGCCACCCTTTCCCCACCCTCTCCTGCATGCCTCCCTCATCTCTCCATATCACCATCTCGACCACTCCAACCGAACGGGCCTCAATTGGCCTCAAACCCTATGGCCAGCGCGAAGCGAAAAAAGATCACGCGCAAATACAACCCTACTCGTCCCTCCCCAACCCCTCCAGCGAGGGTTGATGCTTTGGTGGGAGGCGAGAAAAAAAAATGTCGTGCACGTGTGTGCCCGTACCGTTGGGGTGGCGGGAGAGCGAGACAGCCGAAACATGGCCGGCCAAATTTGGCAAGGTTCAGCAAACGTCAGGCTCAGAGGGAGAGTTTTTTTTTCTTGCTTTGCCTTTGTGTGTGTGTGTGTCTTTTACACAACTTATTGCTCTCCGGGCAGGGCACTTAGTGTGCGGATCGTCCTTCCCTCCCTCCTGGGTCGTACGGTCCCACCCGTGGCTATGGTAGCGCCGACTGTCGCTTCTTAACAGTCGATTGAGAGTCGTTCGGTTGTGTTTCGCCGTTAATTGGGTTCCTCTTTTATTTCAGCCGGGGCCCGCTCTTGCTGTTTTGGCGTTTTGGTTTTCTTACGACCCCCTCCCCCCCCCCCCCCCTCCCCTAGTGTGCTGTCATTTTATTTAATTCGCTCGCGAGGCCGAACCACGCGAGTGTGGGCGCGAATGAATAATTTCGGCATTCGGGATCGTTTACTTGTTTTTTTTTTTTTGTTTGTTGCCCTGCACCGGCGTTGAGGAGTTTCTTTTTCTTATTGCTTTAATGTCTTCCGTCCACTTTTCATTTCGCAAAAGCTCGACAAACGAGCATCTCTATGTTTTCTTTCCCTAACAAGCTCACTTTTGCCGTGTTTTCTTTACGACTCTTGGCGCGACAACCGAGCCCCGAATGGCGATTCTTCCTTCGCCAAGGCTGCCCCAATATCAACCAGAATGGATTAACTTGCGGTCCGGGGTGCGGGTGAGGACCGCAACCCAAGGTCTTGCAATGGCGCGAAATCAGCCGCAAGTTGTAGAGCTGTCCCCAAAAGTGAGACATCGCGGTAGCGAAAGAAGAGCGAACGGAAGAAGTTCCGATGCGCGAAGGCACCTGCCGGAACGTGGGGCAGACTCGCAGACCGAACCAGCCTGACAACCTGTTCGGTGCACTAAGGAGGGAGAGATGGGACATGGGCGGGGGCGGGGGTGGGCTTCCCGGTTTTGTGGCAGAAGAATTTTGAGGTTAGATTCCCCGGGCACAAGTGTGTGTGCGCGCAAAATCTGGTTACCTCGTTGGTATCCAGGAAGAGTCGCCCTAGAAAGCGCCCAACACGTTCGGCAAACCCCTTCGAGGTGGCCCGTTTTTGTTGCTACCTTCACCTCATGCTCCCTCTTCGTTACTTCTTTGCCTATGCCACGTGTTCCCTTGCCGGGGCCCTCCAGACAACACGCGGCTGCCCGCACAAACTAGCTTTCACTGTTATTCGTCATAAGCGTTTGACATCGACACATCCCGTATACAGCTAGGGACCTCCTACACGTCCAGCAGGGCACGTCTTGGTGGTGGTGCTGCAGGCACGCCAACCCAACGCCAAGCCGAACGGGTTTTGCCTGCTTGCATCACCAAACGTCGCTTTGGAGGACCCGCTACTGGTCGGTGTCTTCCTCCGAGACCTTCGGCCGGTCGGTGGTCGGTGGAAAGGTTGACTTAGATTAATATTTTGCGCCACACCGGTCCACAGTGCACTGGAGCCTCCAGCAAGCAGAGAACCGGATCGGACATAGAAAGGTTAAGGTTTAGCGACAGGGCTGACAGACGGAAGGCACGGCTACCGCAGAGGAGGGAAGTTTTGAAGGTTTTAACGCCTCGAGGAAAAGTTTCGCAAAAGGACATATCACACACAGCGGCAAATTCAATAAAAAAAAACGCTTGGATGTGTGTTCCTTTTCTTCGCACTGTCCTCTTTGTTCTCCCTTTTCGGTTCGTTTTTCATCGGTGATATTTCAAGCGGTCCCCTCGGAGAGAATGGAGTTGTGCGCCGGGGTGAGCTAGTGCGGCGGGCGATAAAAATTTAAAATTCAAATTCGCGCGCATCCTCGCGCGCGCTCGATCGTGGATGAAGCCGCGACAACACACACACAAAAAAACCGAATCAAACTACGACAAAAACCGATATTGAACTCCACAATCTGCACTGGCCGCTTTAGGTTCCCTTTTCCACCTTTGATTTGGCTTCATCGTGGCTTAGAGCGCGCCTGCATGCGTTTGGCATTCACTCCCAAAAAAAAACACATATACGAGCCACCTTTTCATTGTTGGCATGTTGATGTGTTAGTGTGTGTGTGTGTGAGAGAGAGAGTGAGGATTAGGAGGCCGCAGAGCCCGGCTAAGCAAAGCCAGATCATCATCACTGGCTGGTGTACCTGTTTCGCGTTTCGAATCGTGGCACCCTTCTTTGGAGTGAGACTGGTGATTAGGACACTAGCGACGCGATCGATTACGGATTTTTTTTTATATTTATTGGGGTCAGATGACGTAGTTGTCGGTGCTACTGATCCAAAAGATCTTGTTCTCGTTCACATTTGTTTGTAAGATCCTAGTTATAACAGCTATAAATCTGGAATATAGAAATATGTAACCAATTTTTGAAGTAATTTTTAAAGTGATAAGGATTTCTCAACGGTTGAAACCATCCCATCTCTTCATGGACCCATATTTCAAGATCTTCGTATGTATGTCGACTGCTCGTTCTAACCTTCGATCTCCTATTGTCTAGACTGGCTCCAGAATTAATCTAGAATTGCCTGTTCCGAGCTCCAAGCAATCCTTGTTTCGGAACCTAATCCTGAGCACTTCTAACTTGTGTGTAGTACCCATTACACTCCACATCTTCAGGAACAGATATCTTACCCTGTCCCACAGTCTGCTTCAATTTGATACCAGAGTTTTTGATATTCGTGCTCCTGGGCCAGGTTAGGTATTATTGACAACACTTAGCCTTATGTATATATGTATATAGCCTATGTTACCAGTCCATACACAAATAGAGGTTTACGGAATTAATTGCTATCGTGGACTGGCATTGGATACCCTAGAAAGCTCGATTCCTTTACGGAACCATGGAGTAACTTAGTATGAAAAACAAAAAGAAGAACTCCAAACCCTGTCGACCAATATCCTTTTCCTAATGTACGTGTCTATTTCGGCATCTGACATTGTTTGACGAGTCAATATTCTTGATTTGACTCCAAAAAACAGTTTTGGCTTGGCACCTTTCCCTTACCAGTGAGTAATCATTCCCCAGTGCTTGTCCCATGTTTAAACCCAGCCTTATTTTCCGCCCATGACATCTCTGTTCATTTTATTATCATCGGTGGTTGTTAATAGATCTAGAGTCCACCGGATATTTATATTTCCCAGGCTATTAGGGTTATTCTTCATTCGAGTACTCTCGTCGTCGAGTAAATGTATTTAAAAGATTATTTGATTTGAGTTCAAAAGCAACTTCATATTCATATTCTCGATACGAATCGAATAGAAATAAAAATACTGCAATCCTGTACGATGAATCGGCTTTAAATGTCATCCTATTAGTAGATTATTCATACAATTATCTAGGAATCTTTCATCAGATGTCAAGCCCTTTTTGCTCCTATTTCTTATGTCTGCCTAACAATGCTGTATAAGGCTAAAGCAATGCCCCTAACGTCCCAATGATTCTCCCGGTTTTTAACTGTCAAGAGCAAATCCCTCACTCCGTACGCTTCAACTATCAATCGTGCTGAGAGAATGACCCTTCAGAAGCAGAAAAGAAAAATTGAACAAATACCACAAGTCGCCCAAAAAGGCTTCCACCAACCACCGATGGTAGGCGCTAGTGTCACGCGGGCATTTCTGGTCGCGGCACTGCTCGTCATGTTTGCGCTGTTGGTTAGTAGTTTTCGCTTTATTTTGCACACGCATTCGCGTTCGATGCTGTGCCCGCGGGAGGGAGGTCGTGGGCTAACGTGTTACTGGCGGGTTGGATCATTCACTCTCCTTCTATCTCTCTCTCACTTACTCTCTCTCTCTCGGTGTTTTTCGCTCATCTTAAATCCGGGCCAGGTGGAGAGGGAGGACTTGAGCTTGGCAGTGCAACCCATCGAGCGAAGGTTGGAATTGGGGGTCGCCCGGGTGCTTGGTTTGCGCTTAGGTTTATACCCTTTGTTCCACTGCCATACCTTTCCTACACATCTCGCTCGGTCAAGCGTTACGCGGCGTGTCGTGGTGTTGGTGGGCATTTGCCAAAAATTCCGATACGCTACGGGACTGCGCAAGGGCTACGGGGTGGCCGGGAGACCCCAAAAAGCGTACTCGAAACCAGCTAGAGAAGCGATGGAGTAAGCACCACAAAAGAGAAAGATCACGAGCCATTCGAGCAAAGTCGAAGGGCTCACTAGCTGATGAGCGATCAAACGGTGCTCGGAAAACGGGAGGATAGGCACCTGTCCCGGGCACCCAACGGTTCGGCGAAGGAAGAGGTGAAAGGGAAACGGATTTTAACTCCGAAAATAACATTGGAAGGGAAATGTAACTGTTTTGCGTTTCCGTTCGATGTGAAGACTTTCCTTTTTTTTGCTTCTCTTTCTTATTTTCGGTGCGCGAAAAAGGTTTAGGGCTGTTGGCCTTCCCCGTTGGTGGGCTGGTTACGTGGATATTTTAAATTTTGTGTTGTATGAGATTTTATTCATGCAAAAAAAAAAAACAAACCTGCAAACACACACACAGAAATTTGTTCCACAACCGAGCTTGGTGTGATCGCACCGTTGGGTGATCGACCTGATCCTTCACCATCATCTAATATTAAAGCTCTTGATGACTGGCACCGTCAGCCGTCCCTACCCGGATGTGTCCCTTGGGTCCGTGTGTTTACCGTCCCCATTTCACTTCTCCTTGTTTGCAATCCATGCATGTGTGTCTGTGGCAATAGCAAGGCCATTGCCCGGCCAACCCCGATAACGGGGACAGGTCAGATCTCTATGATGATGTTCCAGGCGGCGGATGGGGATACGATGGTCCAACGCTCTACGCAAACAAGCAAGAAGCAGCAGCAGCAGCAGACAAAAAAATCAGGCGCTAAAAAAGGGAAAAACATTGATAAATATTTGCTGTAAAAATATGCGCCCCTTTTGCACGAAACCCGGGATGGTGAAGAGGGCTGAATATTAACCTACCTAGCACTCGCTCCCTCAGCTCCCGGTCGAGTTTTACGAGCGACACACGGCCAAGAAGAATCCGGTTCCGCTGGCCCGGACGGCTAGGAGCGCGGGCGCGCGCGCGAAGCGGTGCCAATCGAGCGCCCTGAGAGGCGAGAAGAGAACCATTTCAGCAAACCTATTGATGAAATCTGCACCGGGAAACAGAAATGATCACTAATGAGAAACTTGAATCCCTAACCGACCCCGGGGGCAGTGAGAAAGAACGAGAGAAAGAGAGAGAGATAGAGAGGGCCAGGCTCGTCGGGGTCTTACAAAAAAAGAGTCACCTTTTGCGCCCTAACTTCTACTAAGGCGTGTGTCTGTATGTATATGCATAAATACACACACACACACACAAATATTCCGGTCCGAAAGTAACCGTTGCCTGGAGTGGTGGGGTAGGGTGATCGGCAGTAAAAAAAAAAACAACAGTTAGCAGAATGAGCAGTACCAGCAAATCTCGCTCGAAAGCGAGAAGAAGAAAAAAAGGCCCTGCCAAACGGTGCGGTAAGCGTATATTTTTAGGTAAAATGTCGCGTGCTTGCCAACTCCCTGGATGCCCTGGAACCAGGAACAGGAACTGGTAGAACGCGTCGGTCGAGGAAAGTACAGTAAGAATCGCAACGGCACGCAAACAGCAACCTGCTCCGGGAGGTGCTAGAATCCGGATAATTTGGAGCCAGTGAGAAGCAGGAGGCGGCCGGACAGGTGGTTAGCACAGATAGCTTGACGCATTATTGCGGTGCAATTGACCTGCCCGGTCCCGTGTGCCGGCTCCCTTTCGCCCTTCCTCACTTTGCGACTTTGGTGGGCGAGATTGAGGCTTGTTAGCATCGATGTTATCTGGTGGAGCTTCTTCGTTGTTGTTGTTTTTTTTCTTGCTTAATGTGGTTGCCCACTCCGTTCGGCAACCTTATCGACCTCTGCATCCCGTTAGTCCCGATCCGATCGGGTGTGACAGGTCCAGCCGGGGTTGAGTTTGTGTGTCTTACCGTGCCATTCCATCGCCCTCCTAGCGGAGCTGCGGGAGCCCTCTGCCGCTGGCAGGCATCAACGGAATGATTTATTTTATTTGATAGAGATTGCAATCTCTTACGAAAGTCTCGAGAAGCAGTATAAATGAGGCAGATTTTAGAGGCTGCATAGAAATAATGAAATAATGAAGATGGTACAGTTGATTGAAACAAGAAATGAAAGACAAACAGTTCCTGCTTGGAGCACTTGGCTGACTCAAACTTATAGCGGGACGGACTACAGCATCTCCTAACTGTTGCTTTGTGCCTGAGTTTTACTAGCTCTTGTTACTTTTGTATGAAAGAAGGTGCCACACTGTGATTCTTTTTAGACGTCCAATCGAATGAAGCATTTAATGTTCTTTTTTTCCAAATAGTACTTCAATTCTTTTGAACTCACTCCTGTTTGTTTGCTGTGTCAGTCTCTAAGGGTTAGCGTATGGGTAACTTCCAAGGGAATTAACAATATAACGGGAAATTGAGGAGTTTCAGAGTGACAAAGAATCATAAAAAAACTAGACAGCGGTGGATCGACATTGATTCAAGTCAACACCCAGATATTGACCAGAACTCGATTTTGGTATTCCTTCACGAATTCTAATCCTCTGGTTGTGGCGAATCTGAAGCCCATTAAAAAGTAGCCCAATTTTGTTGGAAACAGAAACACTGCTTGAATAACTCGCCCATAGTTCCAAAATCCCTGAAAAGTTAACATAATTCTATAATCCCGCCTGCTTATACAATTTTAACCGTTTTGGACAGCCAAGATGTCGAACATCGGTATCTTGGACATATTCTCAGGAAACTAGGGCCCAAAGTGTTGTCAGTAACAATGTGGTACAAACCATGGAAAGCTGATCCGGCTCTTAGGGACAGATCATTTACCCTAACGTGCTTATACTGATCTCCTGAATTAATATCTGTCCCAACTCTCAATTCTATGGTATCCTAAATCCAGTGTGTAGTTCCGTATTGGAGCACTTGGAAGCTTGAAACTGATTTAAAGCTAATTGAAGACTTGAGAGCTCCCAATAACAGGTATACGAAATTATTGCAGAACTTCCAGAGAACACCGTTCCATATGGGAGGAGTTCAAAGTTCCCGGTACGCAGGTATTGAGCAGTTCGGAACTCGGAAGTGAATCAACGCCCGGTACATCACCCTCCCGCCAACTTCCGGCCCAACGCGCGACCTGGCGCTGAAGATCACCAGCGGCCCCAAACCTCCATCAATAACTCGCACTCACTGCTTCCCTCGCCCCACCGTAATCTGCTCCACTCCTGCGCCACAATGCGCTTGATCTAATTCTAAAAGAAATCATTAGCCTGCCCGAGAAAAAATAAAGCGGCCGCCCATCGGCCGCCCAATTTCCACCAGCGAGCCACTGGTTGGCCACTAATTGCCCCCACTTTGTCCCACTCACCTCGGCCTCCCCCCCTCCCTATGGCAGCCGTTCTTGCGTCCGCCTGCTGCTCCGGGTATTGAATCATTCCCGAAAGCCTCGGAAAAATCGGAGCATCGCAGGTATCGAAATAGGGACAGGGTATTATCGGGAAACGGGCACTGAAGTTTGCCGCAGATGCTCGACGCCCCACACCGCCCCAGCTCCACACCATTTTTGAATTGTTTTAGTTGCCCTGCTTCCCTGCCTCCGCAGGCACACCAGGGCAGGCTCGGCACAGGCCAAACTTTGTTGGGCGAACGAGCGAGGCAGGGAGCCCCATCCTTCCCAAACCACTCCTACCGTACGGCCGTGGCCGTGGCTTCAGCCGCATGGACACACCGCCCGGCGGCGCCAGGTTGGCGGTTATTATCAGTGTAACGATTCGCGCAGACCCGTAGGCAGACCGAAAGCGCGCGCGCGCGCGCCCGCTCGCGCTCGAAACAATAATCATTAAATGGGCTGCCAATGCATCGATTAATAGCACCGATTCGATCTGCTCCTTCCTTCCTTCCTTCCTTCCTTCCTTCCTGTTCCGGGCACTGGGCGGGGGAGACGCACTCTCAAAGCCCCCACTGCCTCGCGCCAGCCAGAACCACTCGCGCTGCCGAATTATAATACGCTACTTCCACATTATTGTTTGATAATTTGCCTCCGCATTCTTGCGCGGTGCAGTGGTGGGCCCACCACCTGTCCATTTGCCAGCCGGTGCGGGTGCGGGTGAAATGAAGGCATCCCTGGGGGGGATGGGGGGGGGTTGAATTTTCTTTTGCTCTCGTTTGCCCGCTGGAATAGCCCTCGCGTGCGCGCTGGCGTGCGCGCGCGCCAGCACCCACACGCGGAAACGCTCATTACGCCTCCCTCACCCACCTCCCCTTCCACACACGCACACATTCCTCACACATTGTTGTACCTTACTTTTTTATCAGCATCTTCACTCCCGCTTCCACTCCCTTTTTCTTCGCTCGATACATCCGGAAGTGCGCTGGCCCCGTCCGCATCGGGACTCTTGTTCCGTTCGCGCTCGTAGATGCGGCCGGAGGCTCCCGCGCGAGTGTGTGTGTGCTATTTCCTTTTCGGAAGCTTTTTAACTTAATTTAGCATCCCCTCTTTCCTCACCTTGTATAGCTTCACCTCCAAACCCCAGGGGGGGGAAGGAGGATCGAAAAAACGGCAGTCCAGTTCTAAGCTGGGGCGCGCGCCCGCAACGTTCGCATTTTCGCTCTTTTCATCCTCAATTTCTAATGCATCACATTAATCGTAGGAGCGATACGCGTGGAGGAAAGCGAGTCGTGTGGTGGGTTGTGGTGGTTGGGGGGAGCAGAGAGAAGAGAAGTGGGAAGCCACGAGCGCACCTGTTTTAGCTGCGAACTTTGCTGGAGGTAATTTCTTGCTTTACTTCCTTCGCGCCGGCCGCAAGTGATACGCAGTTCTTTTCCTATCCCTCCCTCGCACTTTTTTCCCTCATCCTCCTCCTCCTCCTCCTCCTCCTCCTCCTCCCTTTTGGTTCACCTTTTCCTTTCCGCATCCGGGTGCCGGGGCTCCGGGACCACCGGCCCGGACGTTTATTTCGGAAGTTTGTAAATAACCGAAATTGATGCGCCTTTGCGCCACCCTTCCGCGAGCCGCGGGGCTTGGTGGGGTGGGGGGTTTCAGGGTCCACACACAGTGCCCTCCGTATCCGCGGAAAGAATGAGGCCGCCGGCTCTTCTGCCGGCTCTGGTGGGATGCGCAGCCAAAAGCCCCAAAAAGAGGGGAAAGAAAAGGTGCGGATAAAACAAATCGGGTTGCTGGCTTTGGTGGCCGGGACGATATGGGCGCATGCCCGGTCGGGCCCGGTACCAGGTTACTCCAGTGCAACTGTGCCGCCTATTAACCTGTCGAACCGGGCAGAAGCTCGCCCAGAAGCTCGGGGTGCGCGCACGCCCGCCTTTTAGCCTTTTTTTTTGTTTGCTTCTTTCGTGATGGGGTTTGGGGGGGGTTTGGGGGGGGAGGGAGGGGGGTGTTAGTAGCAGCAGGAGGCAAACGGGTAATACTGGAATTGTCGAACTTCCAGCCGATCGGAACGAGCGTGATCGGATCCGGGGCAGGTTCCGATAGGCATAGGAAGCGAGAGGAAGCGAGAAGCGCCACCTGCTGTGTGCGTGTGCGTGCAGCTCTTTACTTAATTTGTTGCCTTATTTTATGTGGATGGTGCCTTTAGTGCTAGTTTCCCGCTAAAACGGTCTAGGAGGCCCACTTTTTTTTGCAGATATGCAAAAAAAAACAAGAAACAGGCAGCGAACCGCCTTCCACAATCACATTCTTCGCCTATCAAGACCCCTAACCGAGCTCAAGGCACCAAACCAAACTAAACTAAAAAATAAAAAAAAGGTAATCCGGGAGAAGCGGAAGGACTGGTTTTTATCATCCCAGGGAATGTCGCTTTGGGCTGGCAACGTTCGGGAAGATGTGCAGCCGCCCGCCTCCCCCTCCCCGCATCCCTACGTTTGCCTGGTGAAACAACTTTGTTACAGTGCAAAATATGCGAATATCGGTTTTTTTTTGTTGGCGTTGTTGTTGCATTAATCCCATCTTTACCGCATCCTCCGGAGTGGTCTAGTTCGGGTGCGGTAGGGTCCACCGGTAGCTCGGTCGGTGGGCAGCACTCCGCTCGTCCCAATCGAGTATGCAAAGCAGTTAAATGATTTTCCCTTTTTTTTTGCGGGTTGCGGCGACAAACGCCTAGAGAGGATCTGGGCGGCATCTTCGCACCGCGGGGAAGGGGGCGGCAGGCAAGGGGGGGAAAATTGCTGGAGGAGTGCGGCGTCGAATATCCCTCGGGTGTCGGAACATCCCGGGGCAGCTACATCGGTGATATCGATGTGTGGTCGCCCACCAAATCTTTAAGTGATGCGTATTTCATACATACGTTTGCTTCTATCATACGTCTCTTTGGCACACAAGAGAGAGAGAGAGAGAGAGAGAGAGAGAGAGAGAAGGAGAAGATGTGGAATAGAAAAGGTAAGAGAGGATGCTTGAAGGAAGGGCAATGGATTGCTTGCTGGCAGCGAAATAGCTCCAGCCCGTTGTCAGTGATAGTGATTGCAGGAAAGAGAGGGGAAGAGAAAGGGTACTCCGGCGGCTTTCTAAGACCCGCTCGACGCATTATTGTTATCTTCGCACAAAAAGGTTAAGTTAAATCATTCGTCCAACAACGGGACAAGGTCGGATAGGGCGGGGGTTGCATGGTGAGAGAGAGAGAGAGAGAGAGAGAGATGTCTTGGAAAAGTTCGGTGTGACCTTCGCGCTAGGCGCCCGCTTTCCATTTTCGATGCCGTCTCCACCGTCGGTGCGCCGTGCCGCGGTCCTTTCCGCCCGGGCGTCCGATCGGCGCCGGGTGACATCGATTCCGATCGAGCTTTGGAGAGCGTGGGACGCCCGCGCAGCGAGCGGCTCAGTGCGCAATGACTCAGTGCGGTCAAGTGGACGGGGCAGGCGGCGACCGGCCAAAGCCAAAACGGGGGACAACATTTTCGCGCTTCTAAATCATTCAATGTAGCACAATTAGCACCCAAAGAAGAAGGAGGAGGGGAGGAGGAGCAGGAGGGTGGAGGAGGGGGGTGGGGGGGGGTCGAAAAATTCGCTCAACCTATAAAATAACAGACACGGTATGCCTGGGAGGTTGCTGCACGGTTGGCGATGCGCCGCCAAGGGAGCGAAGGAAGCAAACACATGATTTCTCTTCTAACTGACGCTCACTCTCGCCTAAACACTCCCTCCCACCTTCGCCCACCCTCTCTCTCTCTTCCTTGCCCTTTTCCCGCTTGCCTCCGCGCTCACTGTTCCTCTGTTTCGCGTTGCCCTTCGGAACAGGAACCTCCGTTATCTTGCGATACGAGCCCACGGCACCGAGCACCTCCCTTCTTACCCCCTGCCCGGTGTGCGTGCCGCACAAGGTCCAGTTCGGTTGTGTCTAGGGGCTGGTTTTGGGAAGGGTTTTGCCAAAAAAAAAAGGTTACTTTGGAGAGCGAGAGAGCGAAACCTCGCATCAAATGCGAAATGCGAAAAAAGAAATCTAGACACCATCTTCTCTCCCTCTCTCTCTCTCTCTCTCCGTAGTGAAGAAAAGGCAATAAAAAAAGGTGTGCAATACAGTGACGGCAACAGTGTGCTTTGCCGGCGTCCAAATTCGAAGCCAAGAAAGAACAACATAACCACCGCCACCCGCCATCTAACAACACGCATGTAACCTATTCCTTCCCTTGGCTTCCCTTTTTGCGGGCACACACACACACACACACACACACAGACGCGTTTTTGCGCGTCTCAGGCTCAACGATCTCTAAGCATAGCAAAAGGGGTGTGACGCAGGGGGTCGAAAAATTGACACTCACACCAATTAGGGTCAGTGGAGGCGAGCTCGGGCAAGGTGGTGAATAGGACTAAACAACCCCAAAACTTTAACTAAGAAGCAAACACAGAGGAAGAAGAAGAAGAAAACAAAACTGCCACGACGTAAGCGAGGAACCTCTCACACGCTCTCCGTCTCTCTCTCTCGCTCGCTCGCTTGTGTCGGACACTCCTAGGGCCGCGCGAGCACACGCAATTTGAAGGGTAAGGTGTCGAGGGTCCCAAACCCCCCCCCCCCCCCCCGACCCAAAAAAAACCCCCCAAACCAACGCTGTCTCAGAATTCCCGCTCCCAGCTTCCCAGCCACATTGCAGAACCCCTCATCTCCGCCCCCTTCCACTACTACCCCCACATACACACACACACACACACACACCGGGATACTGCCCTTTACGCCCGGCGGCTGTTGAATGCTAGATAGGCGACAGGGCGGAGGAAAGGGATGAGGGTGGCGCTTGCCGGAGAGCGATGCGCCAATTTCGGTATATTTGTATCCACAACCGTTTCGGCCCGTTTTCCATCTCTTCTTCTTCCCCCTCCTCTTCTTTCTGGTCACTCGTGTGTGTGTGTGTGTGTGTGTGTGTGTGTGTGTGTGTGTGTGTGTGTGTGTGTGTGTGTGTGTGTGTGTGTGTGTGTGTGTGTGTGTGTGTGTGTGTGTGTGTGTGTGTGTGTATTGTTCGGTAGGGTTATGTCATGCCCAGTTTGTGCCATTTTGCTGCTGCTCTTGTTGTTCTTGCGTGCGTTGTGTGCGTTGCGGATTTTTTTTTATTTAATTTTTGTGTTTGTGTTGAAGTTTTTGGGAGGGGTGGTGTGCTATTTTTTTTGTTTTTTTTGTCCCTTTCTCGTTGTGCGCCGTGTGTGTGTGTGTGTTTAGCTTATTTGAGTGGGTGGGGTGGTGGTGGGGTTCGGAGCTTAGGGTGATAGTTTCATTTGATATCTTTCGCTCTTCTTTTTCTTCCGCCCAAGGTGTATGTTGGGTGTTCTTGTGCCTTTTTTTGGGGGGGATGGGGGGGGGGGAGTTTGCTCTTCTGTTTCGTCGGTTGGGTCATCATACGGCTGGGTTGTGCTGGTTTTGGCGAAAGGAGAAGGCCAGAGCGAACACCACTCGTCGCACCATTCCTAGCGGAGTTGTTGTTTTCTTTGCTGTGTCGTGCTTGTCATGTTATTTTCTTTTTTTCATTTTCTGCCGTGATCTATCAAGGGAAAAGGTTTTGTATTATTACAATGCATTATCGCTCTCTTTCTCTTTGCTGCAAGCGGTTTGTGTGGTCTCTAATTAGTAAGAGATTTGGTCGTTGAGCAGCGCTGAGAGTTTTGCGATGCAAAAATAAAAATTCCGAGATAAAGAGAGAGAGAGAGAGATAGAGAGCGAGAAAGAAAGAAAGAGAGACAGAGAGACAGAGAGTACAAGAGCCTATTTTAATCCTCTCCTCTCGCACTCAATCTAAAGCGTCAAATTTGCATTTTCTAAACCCCTGGAATTTGCGCAACGGTAACGAGCAAACCCAAGCGCGTGCCTAGCAAGGATCTCCTCAAACACCCATTAACCTCCCATTGCAAGATGAACTGCAAACGTCTGCGCGTTTTTTTTTTTTTGTTGTGTTGCGTCTCTCCCCACAGCGCTATTTTTTCGCCGGCCACGTGTTGTGTTTGGTGCGTTTGGCGCAGCAGCGTGCTGCACAAGAGCAACAATGTGTGCGGGCACCAACGGCACAAATATGCAATATTCTACTTCGCTCCTCCCGGTGCTCTGCTGCTCGTATGTGTTCGTGCGAGGAGGCTCTTTTTTGCACACTCTATCAACACACACACACACACACACACTTGCCGCACACTTCATTGAATGTCGCGTGAGCGCACAGAGATCGTTCTAAATTAGGGCCCCGGTCGGTCGGTGCTTACCCGACGGTCGACCTCCACCAATACTAGGCGGCGCGCGCACACACCACCGCAACCGGCATTCCCCAAGCAGCGAAAATAAAAACGACCTCGCTAACACCGGCAGGCAAGCAACAACAACAACAACAGCAAAAAAACAGCAAATGAAAAAAGACGAAATAAAATAAATGCTCACCCCTCGTCAGGGCTCGCCGCACCGTGTGATTCATTGGTTTGGTTTTGGTTTTTTGGGAGCCCAAAAAACGCTTTTGCCTCCTCCCCCCCCCCCCCCCCCCCCTCTCTCTCTCTTTTGCCCCTCCGGGTTCCGGTTCGGTTGCGCTGGACGCGCAATTTTAATCAGTTTTCTAAGACCCAACAAAACCCTCGCCCGCCCGTCCGCCCGCACACGATAACGATTGCGTTTGCTTGCTTTACCCTTTTACTTTGGCTTGTTGTGTTTCTTTTTCGTTGGGGACTCTTTTTTTTGTTGCTGTATCGGACACTTGGGCCATGTCACACTGTCTGTTTTGTGTTATTGGTTGGTTGACGCGGGCGCGGGTGGATCTTGTTTCGCCGATCCGGCCAAGTTAGAAGGGCGCAAAATTGTGCGCAAACGAGAGGAAGATGTCTTTTTTTTTTCTTACAAAAAAAAAAAGGTAAATGGCAAAATGGCAAAAGATTGTCATGGAGGGGGGTGGGGGGGGGGGAGGGGGGGTATAAAAAGAAACAAAAATTGAATCAAACCGTGGTGGTGAAGAGGATGGAAGAAACAAAATAGCGCGCGCGCCTGCCCGTGCACACACAACACACACCAACACACTGATGAATCGGATCAAATGTCCGAAAGCTGCAGATTTTTTTTTTTTTTTCGCTGTGTTCGCTATGTTTTGTTTTTTTTTTAAGAGGCTGATTGGTAGAAAGGGCGACGGATGGTGGTAGGTGTGCGGATTTTGGGCCGTTTTCTTTCTCTTGTGCCGCTGCCCCGCATCCTTCCCCCCCCCCCCACAACGCGGACCCCTGTACTCCGCGTGTGTTCACACTTTGCTCGCGTTCCCTTTTTTTTTTTTTGTTTCAAACCGCCCCCTGTCGCTCTTTGGCGAACTCGGGCGCTTTCGGTGGCTTTCGATTTGATCGGGAGGGGTGGACGATGTGTGTGTGTGTGTGTGAGAGAGTTGTGCGTGATTTTTTTTTTGTTGCCTTTGTTTTTGGCTGCTTTACTGAGGCTGAATTGAAATGGATCGTTTGGATCTCCCGGCACCGGTTTCGCGAAAGGGACGCCTCGGTAGGGACCGGCGGGGTAGGTTTTTGGTGAGTTTTTGGCTTCACCCTTTGCTTCGCCAAACACCCCCCAGAGTCTCTTTCACGAAGTCGAAGGATGAGTCCGATCTCTACCCCCTCCCCCGCCTTAAGCAGCTGAGTGGGCGAAGCAAATATAAACGAGAAAGCAAACGGGACAGATTTAGCCAAGTGAAATATATATATACCCCTTCTTCCCCTCCTCACCCCGTCTATCTTTCTCATTTTCTTGACGGCTCCACGACGGGCGGTGGTGAACGTGAAATGACCATTGTCGAAATTTTACAACTCCTCCTTCTCCTTCGCCTCTTCCTCCTTCGCCTACCACGTTCCACGCAGATTTATTCGGCCTGTTCGGCGGTTTCCAGAAGGTTAAACATTACAACGTTTTCGTCTGTAGCCGCAACATTCACCGGAAGTTTGCCACGTTTGGCGGAAAGGGGGACAGTATAGTTTACGGTGCGCGTTAGCTTATTGGTGAAGGGTGACCAAGAAGATAAAAGGGTTTCCGGAGGGGAGGAGGGTGGGTGGAGGGGTACAGCTGCTGCTTTTCCCACAGGAAAAAAAAAAGCAAAACCTGCCCCGTAGTGTAGCGAAGCGGCGCGTTATCGCTCTTTATCCCACCGGCTAGTGTTCTAATTCAACCTGCCAATTAGCGCCCAATTAGTTGCCGATCAATTTGCTAATCGGCTAGATGTGCGGATTGCCCGCCAAGAAGGGTCACACTCGCCGTGTGCGCTGTGATGCTTGGGGACTGGGCCCGTTCTAATCACCAGCCGTTATCGCCCTTCTCTCGCTGTGTGCGAGGATCGGTTTTGACGTCGGGTGCGATCTGCTACCAGTGTGTGGCAAGTGATCGGTGGCTCCTTGCACCAACCGCCCAACCAGAGGGCGCTCTCGCTTGCGCACGCCATTTACCAACACGCGCAATCCACTCCGGTGTTTCCCCCAAGCAACCGTTTTATCCCTCCGCCACGCACGAACCGGGACCCGGAGCGTCAAATTTAACCGAAGACACCGATTGAAAGCGAAACAAAATCGATGCAACCAAATTGCTTCGTGTTTGCAAAAGCAACCGAAAAAAAAAAAGAAACGCTTGATGCGAACAGTGCACGATGTGCGGCTGCTCTCGCTTGCGCTCATCCCCCGCCGAGCAAAAAAAAGGAAAAAAAAACACGTTGTCAACTGCCCTGCGAGGTGGTGATGTGTGTTTTGCGGGGAGCACACACGAGCGAGCAGGATAGATGATCCGTTTGTGTGCGTGGGGATGACGCTTATCAAAATAAAACGAAGCGAAAAAAAAACAGCAATTTGGAATGAGATGTAGAGTAGGAGATCCCTGAAAGAGGTGAAGCAAGCTAACAAAACCCCCCCCAAAAAAAAAAAGAAGCGATGAAGCAGCGACATAACCTTTAAATGTGTGCATGTGTGTGTGTGTGTGTGTGTGTGTGTGTGCCTATATCATCGCGATAGGTGATGTGTGTATTATTTTATTTTTTGCAATCTAATCCGCTCACTCGTGACGCTCGAAGGGCACGCGGACTGAGAGAAAGCAGGACAGGCAGAGTCGTTCCTGAACGAAAAACTCCATCGCTTGCCCAGAGCACTAACGCGCGAGCGGAAAGAGATAGAGTACGAAAATTAGAGGTTAATTAGAGAACAGTATCGAATATTGATACGCGAATGATAAAGAATGTTTGCGCACCCCCGGTTTCTGGCACGCTGCAGGAGAGAACAGTTGTGCGCAAGTGGAAGAGTAACAGAGAGGGAGCGATTGGAAAGCGCGCGCTCGCGAAAGAGAGAAAGCGAGCATTGGACGAGCGGAGCGAGAGAGGCGTTCGCGATCTTGACGATTCCGCAGTGATCGCGCAAAAGCGAATGGCGTCACACACGTGGAAGCGACAAGTGACGTGCGTTGATGAAGGGAGACAGGTTTTGGCGGTCGAGTGAGCGCGGCGCGGAGGGAGGGGGTGGTTAAATAAAAAGGGTGATTGGGCCGGGAAGCGGGTTGAAGCTAAATACACACCGTTTGGGCATTACCGGCACTTTTTGTCGCGTTCGGCAAGGTGATAGTGTACATACATTCAAGCGGGATGTGCGCTCGCAAGTGTGTGCGTACGGGATTCGCAATTGAACGCGCGCGTTGTGAGCGCGCGCTCTCTCTCTCTCTCTCTCGCTCTAAGTTCATTGGTTCTGACCTGCGTTTGGGAGAGCAGCAGCAGCATCAGCAGCAACAGAGGCAGGGGCAGTCAATCGCTGTCCATTGCCAGATGGTCGTGGTGATCCGGCAAGTACACAATTGTGATTATTTTGCATCGAAATGCACTGCTTCAAGTTTTGTCCCAAAAGCGGGGGAACACGCATCAACGCTGTACAAGCGCATTCTTGAACTGGCCATAATAAATAACGAGTCAAGAGTCAAATGACTATCGTCCGTGTGTTCAAAGAGTCTACGGTGTTGAGAAAATGATCGTTTGCAGGGATCTTATTCCACGAACGTGCGATAACCACTGTCGCCCCGTGTGCGGACGGCCGCCGCTGTCATCTTCTAAGAATTCCTCGCGCTAGGTTTTGAGCTGGATCCGTTTTTGTTTGCGTTATTTTTCGGGGACTCCCAGCACAACACTCAGCATACCGTACTTTGATAACCGATGGACTTCAATCGTATCACTCGGAGCTTTTTCTTCTTCCCTTCATTCTGTTTACGACCTGCTCAACGTAAGCAGATTTGACGGGATGGGGAAGAATGGTTTTTTTTCTTTATTTTTTTAGAGACTTTGAGCCAATTGGCCTCATACGCCTCTTTAAAGAATGGTTTGTACATGTGTTTGCCTGCTGCTGAAACCCGAGCATAAACGAAAGTTTAACAGGCTGATGTATTTTTATAAAGATTTGATATGATCAGGCAGCTACAGGCTAAAGCAGTAAAGGATACAAACTCTATCGATTAATTCAGCATGGGTCTATTTTGCTATCGAGTGAAAATGAAATAAAATACAGATATTTTAAATGACATTTCACACACAAAAATCATCAAATAATGAACTTCCAGATTAGTGATGGGAAAAGTTGGCAAAAATCCGGAGTCGACTCCGATCCGACTCCGATAAATTCGGAATCGACTCCGGAAGGTAGGTCCGCGCTGCAATATCCGGAGTCGTTCGGAATCGTCCGGAGTCGTACGGAGTCGCCCGGAGTCGCCCGGAGTCGGAGTCATCCGGAGTCATCCGGAGTCGTTCGGAGTCGTTCGGAGTCGTCCGGAGTCGTCCGGAGTCGCCCGGAGTCGGAGTCGTCCGGAGTCGTTCGGAGTCGTTCGGAGTCGTTCGGAGTCGTCCGGAGTCGCCCGGAGTCGGAGTCGTCCGGAGTCGTTCGGAGTCGTTCGGAGTCGTTCGGAGTCGTCGGAGTCGTTCGGAGTCGTCCGGAGTCGCCTGGAGTCGGAGTCGTTCGGAGTCGTTCGGAGTCGTCCGGAGTCGCCCGGAGTCGGAGTCGCCCGGAGTCGGAGTCGCCCGGAGTCGTTCGGAGTCGTTCGGAGTCGTTCGGAGTCGCCCGGAGTCGGAGTCGTTCGGAGTCGTTCGGAGTCGTTCGGAGTCGTCCGGAGTCGTCCGGAGTCGTTCGGAGTCGTTCGGAGTCGGAGTCGTTCGGAGTCGTTCGGAGTCGTCGGCTCCGGACGACTCCGGTCAACTCCGGACGACTCCGAACGACTCCGACTCCGGGCAGATCTAGTGGTTCCATTTTGCCGGAGTCGGAACCGAACTAACAATAGTCGGAGTCGGATCGGAGCCGTGGGTGCGCTCCATACAGCACATCACTACTCCAGATACACAACTATACCCCAACAATTGGCAACAGTTTGTACAGTAAAGTAGTACATTTAGCATCATGTCCTGGGAGTGTATTACATACGCAAAATACATCATTAGTAAAAACTTGGTTCGATACTTGGTTCGGTACTTGCAGGGTTTAGCAAGTAATTTTGTGACTCTTGTTGCAGCTTGTATGTGTCATCTAGTTTATGAATATATATTTTTTATCATTCATTAAGGTATCAAGGTATTAATTAAAATGCGCAATACTCCCTCTTATGACACGCGTGTGTTTTGACACACATAGAACGTAGTGCGAATTGTGCAAGCTAAAGGAAAGTAAGCAAATCGGTTTTAATGGACCTTTCAAATTCCAATAATTTACTAAATAACATGACGGAAGATATGACATGATACGTCGTTGCAAAGCCCTGACCCTGCCCGCTCTTTATTTGTAACCATAATGCAGAAATGGGCAAACAACGAAAAAGCAAGATGCAAACGTTCGCAATCAAGTACAAATCGCATCACAAACCATTATGTGCATTTCGATTGTCTCGGTCTCTGTAGTCTGGATTTTTTTTTTGTGCTTCAGTTTTTCTTTCCTTCTAATCCCTACATCATCGCCTCAACACTCAAATTTGCTAACCCCTGCGCTCTCTAATCGGTCGGCGCACACATGCCTGAGCGCCCGAGGCAAGAGAGCGCATGCCGTTCTCTCTTTCTCCCGGCGCAGCGCAATCTCGCCCTGCGTACCGGTTGGCGGCTCTCGATTTTAGCGTTCCATCTCGTTCGCACCAGTGCGCAAAAGAAGGCAAACCTTCCAAAACCACCCACTTTTCGCACAGCGCCCGCACTCTCTCAAACACGATGCCATGCGCCCGCTCTCTCGCTCTCTCTCTCTCTCTCTCTCTTTTTCTCTTCCGCAATTGTGCCAAAATTCTGGAGCAGACCGGGATGTACTCCCACCGCAGCAAAGGTAAACCTTGCAAAAGCCGATGCCAGAGCGAGATGGCCGCTGCGCTCAGCGTGAGCGCCGGCCACCCTAGCGCGCGTTTTGGGGTGGTCGCCACTGCGTACCCAACACACACACAAACAAACACACACACACACGCACACGATCTAATCTGGCTGCGCGCAACCACGCGATGCGCGAGCGGCTTCAGCTGTCAGTCCCGAGCCGATCGTCCGCGGGCCCGGCAGTAAGTTGGCCCCCTTCTGCGAGCAAGGCAGCCCCCCCCCCTGCAAGCAAACGAAAAAGAAAAGAACCGGCCCAAAGGAAAAAAAAAAGGAAACCACCATACAAGCCACACACACGCGCGCGCGGAGAGAGAGCGCGAGTGCTGCCAAAATCGAATCGGGCAGGGCAACCCCGAAATCAAACTCGCAACAAAAATCCCCGCAAAAACCCTTTTCCGTGGTGCACAACCCCCAAGTACACACAAACGCGAAGGGGGACGGGGTGAAGCTGTTCCTCCAGCTCCTCCTGTGTGGTTTTTTTTTGGGGGTTTTGCGTATTGTCGCGGCTTAAAATTTGCACAAAAAAAAGCATCAAAAAAATCACAACCGGGCGCCGGGGGAACAAAAACCGCCTGTTTTCACGTGTGTGTCCCCCATCGCCCCCCTGCTGTGTGTACATGTGTTTGTATGTGCGTGTGTGTTTGTGTATGTGTATAAGAGTGTGATGGTGGTGCTGTAGCAACAACCCAAAAAAGGGCAAAAAGAAGTTTGCGAACCAAGCGCGCGCAAAACATCATCGCGCCGGCCCGAATTTTCTCAAGCCGCGTGCGCGTGCAAGTTGCCAAATCCCTTTTTTCCCCCTGGTGCCCCCGCGGGGTGCCGTGTGGTGCGCGGGCGGTGGTGTGCGTGTGGTGTACGCCGCGCCATTATCTTTCACATTTGCGGTAAAAGTTGTGCCCGAAATAAGCAAAACGTTTTCCCCCCAGCGCCCCGTCTTTCCCGCGGGAGGGCTTTCCGCGGTCGCTGGCGCGCGCGCCGCCGCCGAAAAAAAACGCATGTGTGGAGTGCCGCCTGCCGCCTGTCACCACTTCGATCCGGTGTCAAGGGTCTACTTTTCCTGGGGAGGAGGAAAGTGTGTGTGTGTCTGTGTTTATGTGTGTGCCCGGCAAAGCGAGAAGTGGAAGGAGGGCGCGCCCAGAACCCCTGCATTTTGGTGTGATTGCGTGTGTGTGCGCGATTGTGTATGTGTGAGTGTGTGCAAAATTGCCGGCATTCTATTGTTGGGTAAATCCGTGTTCGTGTTTGGGGCAAATTTGTGCGCCCAGCACCAACAACACCAACAACAACGACAACCACAACAACATCCAAAGTAAACGCTGCGCTGTTTCTTGGTACCTGCTCGCCCGACACTCACAAGCAACACCAAAAAAAACCCACCAACCGTCAACTTATCAACCCAAAACCAGAAGAAAAGAGAGAAAAAAACAAGAAAACTCCAACGACAACAACAAAATTGAAGCAAAACACATCCTGAAATTTTCCGGACTCGGCAACGCTACGACTCGCGGGGACACAACACCGCACAAGAGTCTCAACGGTCATCGCGCGGGAAGGGATAACCCCCCCCCCCAAGGCCCGGGGCTGCTAGCGATTGGTGTTCCGCCGCACGGGAGGTGCCGCCCCGGGGGAGAGGTAAAGTGGCTAGGATCCTAGGAAAAATTCTAATTTTTTATCATTTTTGTATGGTGTTTTTCTTTCACGTAATTGTTGCATGGTTTTCCAGGAGTTTTCACGGTTGTGGAACTCTTTATTGATTTCTTATGCGAAAAATGAGCTTAATGTAATGAGAATTGGACTCTACAGCATTCTTGTTGGACAAATCTAACAGGAATTTCCAAGCAGCCTGTCCAGCAAAGGGTGCCATAGAGTCCAATTTTCGTTATATGGAGTTAACTTCGTGCATGAAAGAGTCCAAAAAGTGTCCCACAACTATGAGAACGCCTGAAAAATCCTGTATTTGAGAAAAGTACGATTTGTGTTACTTGGGGAAAGGAAGGTCAAACAGGATTAGTAGTGAAACAAAAGGCCCCTGCGGGGCAAAGTGCGTGCAATGTTTGGGGATTTGTAAATATATTTTTTCTTCTTAAAATATAGGGTTTTCCAGGAGTTCTCATAGCTGTGGGACACTTTATTGACTCTTTCTTGCATGAAATGAACTTATTGTAATGGGAATTGGACTCTTGTTGGACAAAGCCAATAGGAATTTCCAACGAGCCTGTCTAAAAAGGGTGCCATAGAGTCCAATTTCCAACTTATGAAGTTCACTTCCAATAGGAAAGAGTCCAGAAAGTGTCCCAGAACCCCATAGGAAAACCTTGTAAAAGCGCCCTTTTACGATTCGATTTTTTGTGTGCACGGGAAAGGCGAAAGGAAAATGGCATTATTAGAATCACTTAAAATTCTCATCCAACATTGCTAAGAGGCGAATGTGGCCAATAAGCTCAAAGTCTCTGTATTAAACAAAAAAAACATCTAAATTTGTTCTAAAGTGGTTTAAAACTGGCTGCAGCTTAAGGCAGAAGACGAACCCCTGTTTTCTCGTTGCGTTGTAGTTTGTTTTTGCAAGTGTGGTCCCGTTTCCTGTTTTGTGGGATGTCTTGCTGCCCGGCGGCGTTTGTTCAATCACCCCCCCCCCCCCCCCCCCCCCCTTCCGAAGATCAGCGTGTCTCTTGTTGGTCTAAGAAAAGTGCACACGCGGGGTAAAGAAATTGGTAGCAAAAAAGGAAAAAAAACCCCTTCCCAAGCATTGTCTGCTTTGACGATTTGAAAAACATCTGGCTTCTCCAAACATTGCCGCGTATGTGCGTGTGTTGTGAAAGGGACGTTGAACTGTTTTGTCTATAGCGAGAAATACACCTAAACATTGATAGCTGTGTGCCGATCCCATTTTTTGGTGCGAAAAAAAAAATCGTTTTTAAACGTGTATAACTCGCGGGTTCGTCGCCAGATGCGGCAATGCCTGTACTTTGTTGATTTGATTGGCGATTTTGTCACAAACGCTGTGTGTGTGTGTGTGTGTGGGTTTGAATTTTCTCGCGAAATGTTGCCTCCGTTTTCTTTTCTGCATGCTCCCCCGGGACTGCGCTTTGCCAAGCCGTTGGGCCGCAGTTGGCGGATGTTTGTGTCCGAGCAGCGCGTCATTTCCTGGAAACACATGCGCGTGCCAGATGCGCGCGTACGCGCTCTCTATTTCTTGAGTGAACAATGTACGTGGGGGGGGCGCCGTTGGTGTGTCGTCTACTTTTGATTGTAGCTATTCGGTCGTTCCCCGTAGAGCCATTTGTACTGTCGCTCTGTGGGCCCAAAATTGCCTACTGCCCAGTTCACGGAATATTGTGTTTTGTCTGATCGCGTCGGGTCTTTGTTCGTCCGATGAAACGTGCAAATTTTGTTCGATTTTTAGGTTTTGCTCTGTTGTGCGGGAATAAAAGGCGATGTTAAGGACAAAGTCGTTCAAGACAAAGCTCCATCATCTTTGCTTTGCTATTTCCCCAAACACAGAGGATTTTTAGTGTCCGCTCGAAGAATCTTCCTAGAGCGGTGCCTGCAACGATTTGAAAATCCAAAGAAAAAAAAAAAATAAAACAATCAAACGAAGCAGGTTTTTTGTGTTGGTGGGGAGGGGGGAGGGGGGCCTCTAAATTCGCAAACCGCCGTCTCCAAACAAAACTGTGCGCCGTCACCCATTCCCACTACTCCCCCTTTTTGTGGAAAAAAAAATTAACTCTCGCGCGCCTCTCAGCTCACCGAAAAATCTCCACCACACACACACACACACACCGACAGAAACCTTCAAAAACCGGCCTTGCTAATTCCTGTTCCCTTTTGCCCTCATTTTTTTTTTTTTCGTTGCACCCTGCCTTCTTACAAATCTCCCCTAACCCCCTCTCCAACACAAAATGCTCTCAGCGTTTTTTAGCACACACCGACTAACAAGCCCCCCTTTCCCCCCCCCCCCCCCCCCACAAACGAAAAAAAAACCGGTGCGCGAAAGGGAAGAAGCGCGCGAGCGCGAGGGGGTTGTTGCGCATTTTCTAACGGTACGCGCGGTCCAAAAATTTGCCTGCCGTTTTCGTTGGTGTGCGTTAGTATTTTTGCTACTTGCTGCACACACACACAGACAGACGGCAGTTTTGTGCACATACTTTATGTGTGTGTGTGTGTGCGTTAGATTTGTCGGTGGGGAGTGAATTTTAGAAGGTCGAGATTTGAACCACTTTTTTGGCACACGCGAAATATCTCGTCGAAATTGCGCGCGGCGCCGCCGCCGCCTTGTGCGATGGTATTAGTGTGTATGCGTGTGTGTGTGTGTGTGTCTAGTTTTTGGTCAATTTGGGGCTAGAGTGGTGTGTGTGTTGGTCGCTCTCCGACGGCATTCTCCGATGGTTTCTTTCTAATCTTTTTCGCCCTTGTCGCCATCCTGCCGCTTTGCCCCCCGCCATTGTCGTTGGCAGTGCAAAAAAAAAAAAAAAAAAAAAAAAAGGTACCAAAATGCCCAGCCCGCTTTGTTTGTTCGGAGGCAATTTTCTTTATCTTTTGTTATTTCTCGATATTCTTCGCGCTGATCACGTGCGGCCCATAGCTTCCCCTAACAAAAAAAAACACATTTTCCCTTCGCTTATTTTGCAATTCACAGTAGCTTTTGTCTCTCTCTCTTTCTCTCTCTTTCTCTCTCTCTCTCTCTCTCTCTCTCTCTCTCTCCTCTCTGTATCTCTGTATCTCTCTCTCTCTCTCTCTCTCTCTCTCTCTCTCTCCTCTCTGTATCTCTCTCTCTTTCTCTCTCTCTCTCTCTCTCTTTCTCTCTCTCTCTCTCTCTCTCTCTCTCTCTCTCTTTCTCTCTCTCTCTCTCTCTCTCTCTCTCTGCCGCTTTGAGTGTGTTACAACTCTTCGAAAGCGAAATTTTGGACAACAGCACACAACAACAACCAACTACTTCCCCCCCGGCGACGAACCCTTTCTTTTTTTTTGTGGTGGTGGTGGTGGTGGTTCGGATTTGACTTGATTTTTACGACCCGATAATACACAGGGGCAGGAGGAAACCGTTGGGATCGTCAAAAATGCAAAAATTATCGAAACTTGTTCCACTACGCGTGTGTTTGTGTGTGGGAGCTGGAATTTATTTTTTTTTTTTTTGGTTTTTTTTCCTCTGCATTTGATTTAGTCTGGAGGACACAACTTTCGGGACGATTTTTGATTTGTTTTTTTCTTCTTCTTCCTCTTCGGGTTCAACTTATCAAGCTCAATTTCAAACTGTTTTTCAAAAAATTGCAATTCTATTTTGTAGCTTTTTTTTCTAAACAGAAGATAAGGTTGGTTGTCTGCGCACACAGTCTTTTACCTGTTTTTTCCCATCGAAAGGAGCTTTTGAGCGTTTTTTTTTTGAAGAGTTTAATGTATAACCAAAATGAAAACATAATACCTCACTATGTATGCTTGTGTGTGTGTGTGTGTCTAAGAGCAACTTCAAACTCCCAAAATCTGCTTTCAAACACACTACCTCCACTACCTTCCCATCCTCCTCCTCCTCCTCCTCCTCTCGGTCGGCTCCATCACTCTCCTCTTACGTCACCACCCCACCAACAACCCCCTTTTGAGCAAGCATCATCAATCAAATCCACCGCCAAAATTTTGCACGACTGTGTGCGCGCGTGTGTGTGTGTGTGTGTGTGTACATATAGGCAAAAAAACACTCCGCACACTAACATGTACAGCCAACATAGATAAAAATTGATGAACTACGTTGGTGGGGAAGGAGGGATGGTTGGGGTGGAAGGGGGGGGGGGGGAGCAGGGGGGGAGGGGTCAATCTCTACAATCAAATATGCAACACATCTTGTTTCCCTACAATATCTGCCGTGTGGTGTGTGAGCGCGTGGCGCGAAACTCAGTGAGTTCCCTCCCCACCTCCACTACCTACCCCCCTTTATCAATCCTTTTTTCTTTACTCCCGATAGAGAGAGAGAGAGAAAGAGAGGAAAGCTAAGAGTAGTGCACAACAAAAAAAAAAGTGCGCAAAGAGTCTACTGGGGTGTGTGTGTGTGTGTGGCGGCTTGGTGTAAAGGGGGAGGGGAGGATGCGCTCCACACAGCAACCCCACCCCCTCTACGCACTGACCAATCCAGGAGAAGAGGCACGCGGGAAGATTTTGCAAACAAAAAAAATAAAATTAAATTAAGCAGCCCACCCCTGTGGAAGGGGAAAGGAGGGACGACGTTGTGGGGAGGAGTGTAGGACATCGGGTTGCAAAACATGTTGCAAACCCTCTAAAAAAAAAAAAACAAGATCCCTCCGCGCACTGAGTGCAATTTCACCGTTAAAGAGAGGAAGGTGGTCCTGTAGGCCCTTTCACACCCTCTCTCTCTCTCTCGCTCTCTCACTAGTTCCCGTTTTTTTTCTCCCATTTTCTGTGCGCCTTAATCCGGGTACGCGATCGAGTTTTGTCGCAGTTAAATGGGGTTTGTTTATTTCTTTACAATTTTTGTCGCTGTTTCGCTTAGTTTTCACTCGCCGAGGGGGGGGGGGGGGTGGGGAAGTACAAGAAGAAGTAAAGAAGAGCTAACCCTCCCTCCCCCTCGCTCAACACAGCCGCGCACAGAAGTAGAGAGACTTAAGCCAATCTAAATATGCCCCCGGAGGGCATCTTCGTACCCCCCCGGAGGAGGGGGTGTGTAGGGTGGGATGGTGTGGAAAGATGAGTTGCTGGTTGTTTGCCCCCCCCCCCCCTCTCCCCCTCCCCTATCTTCCAACAGATACTGGGATCGAACAGCCCCCTTGAAGGGTTGAGGAATGTGGGGTGCGTGTGAGAAGGGGGTGAGGGGGGGGGGGAGCGCTGGATCACGGGACCTTTTTTTGCGCGACAGTGAGCTCCTTCTGTTTGATTTAGCGGTGGGTTATGTCGAGCCGGGTTGATGGGTGAGGGGAGTGGGAGAGGGGGGGGGGAGGGGTAGGGTTGACATCGAAGGGATCAAGGACGGTCAGTCTCCGCACCTCACCATCACCACCACCGAGGAAGCGAGAAAGAACGATTAGAAGATACAAAAAAAGAGAGAAAAATGAAAAGAGAGAGAGAGAGAGAGAGAGAGAGAGAGAGAGAGAGAGAGAGAGAGAGAGATGGAGAGAAGGGGAGTGAGCGGGACTGGGATACACACAATTTTGGCACTTTTGCATAATTTTTGCCTATTGCAAGTTTCTCTCTCTCTCTCTTCTCTTGTTTGCTGCTCTTAATCTCTTTCATTTTCTATCGATTTTCTAATGCTCAGTCGATTTATGTGCTCTTTCTCTCTCGCTCTCTCTATCTCTCTCTCCCTCACACACACACACACTCTGCTAATACATTTTGGGGAGTCTCGATGCTGCGCGAGAGCGCCAAAGTGCTAACGTTTTTGTGGGGTTAGAGTTTTGCTGGGTGCAAGGGGAGAAGGGTTGCTCGATGGGTGGACGCGGTCGGGTGCTGGGTAGGGGGAGAGTCTAGTTACGAGTTGCCAAAAAATTTGCGCATACGATTAAAGCGCTCCCGAGCACACGAATAGCCGTGATAGTGTGCGTGTGGCCGTTAAACGCTCCCCGAAAAAGAGTGACGAAACCACCGGCGAGAGAGAGAGAGAGCAAGAGAGAGCGAGGGAGAGAGAGCTGCTTAGCACGCACGCGGATCTCATATTTAAACGAGAAATAGCAAACTCACCCCCCCCCCCCCTCCCAACCCTTAACCAATTTGTGTGTATCATTTAGGAAAAAAAGGAAGAAAAAAAGAAGTGATGCACACACTTAACCATACACACATGCCACGCTCGAACAGCACAAACACACACACTCGTACACCCTTACTCTCTACTGTAATGTTTGTGATCGGCTGAAGGGTGCTGGCGAGGGATGGGGGTGGACGGGCGTGATGTCGCCAAAATTTAATTCTGGCCAATAATTCCTGTGCCAGTTGCCCTTCTCTCTCTCTCTCTCTCTCTTTCTCTCTCTCGGGCCGTGCAAGAAGGGTTTGATGTGTGGGCGCGCCTCCGCTCTGTGTGCGTTCCTTTTTTGTGCACACACACACACACACACATGCACACATGCACATGTTGGTGTGGGGGTGGGTGGAGTGGCTCAAGTTTTTGCCATTTTTTGCGCATGTTTTTTTTCTTTTGTTTTTGCTTCCACTAATACAACATGAGCTCGTCGAGCGTGCGCGCGCGCGCGCGTTCGTTCGATTTTTGTCCGATCATCAGCATGTGTGTTTGGGGATCGTTTTTTTTTTTTTTTTTTTTTTTTTTTTTTACTAAAGGGCAAGCGATGGAGGTTAGAATGTTCTATTTTAAAACCCCCACCCGAAGCCGCCGCTAAGCTAAACCCCCACCCACCCTTCCAACTGCTTCTGACGGTTTCCGCGCCAAAGCGAGGATTTGTTTTGTCTGCTTGTGGGGTGTGGTAGCCGGTCGTTGTTCTGCTGGAGGTGTGCTGTGGTGGTTCGCTCTATTCTGCCGCTGTGGCCCGAGAAGGATAGGATGCCGTTTTGGACCAGGCAGTAAGGACACGAAAATCAAACACGTGGAAAGTGTTGAGTTTCAGGATGGGTTCACCAGCTTCTCGTATTTAATATTTGTGCCTCACTCAAAAGTAGCTCCATATTAGTAGGAGTCCTTAAAAATCTTTTTCTAGAAACTGTTAGAAAATGTAATTCTCTTTCAGGGCACATCTGAAACATAATTCGTTGGACTTCCTAGGTAGTTTATATAGTTAAGTCTACCGACCGGCATCGACCCCCGGTCTCGTAGTACAGTCGTCAACTCGTACGACTTAACAACAAGCCCGTCATGGGTTCAATCCCCAAATAGACCGTGCCGCCATACGTAGGACTGACTATCCTGCTATGGGGGGAATCAATTAGTCACTGAAAGCCAAGGCCACAAGTGGGTACAGGCAGGCCTTGACCGACATCGGTTGTTGAGCCAAAGAAGAAGAAGAAGACTTCAATGTATTTCAAATTCAATAAACTTTTTGTGTGGGAAGTTATGCTTTTTCATATTAAAGTAGACAGTTGGTGCAAAGATACCAGACATCATTAGTCTTATTTACGTCAACGAAGAATTAACCTTAGTTGGGTGTTATAAATGTTTTGTTTTTTAATTTGTTCAGTTTTTTTTTAGTTTTAGAGTTTTCAATTTTTTCGGGATATTTTAAATCCATTGTGAAATAAACAAAAAAAAAACATTGGATTTTTATTGGATGCGATGAAATCAAACTATTGTTTGTATTAGGCATGGGCAAAACGATTCTTTTCACCGAACGAACTAGTTCGCTCACCAAAAAGAACCGAATGTGAACGACGATTCTTTCATTCTTTTTTTTCATGGGGTTTTTATTCACAAAGAACGCTCGTTATCTTTTTCATTTACCCACCATAGACGCATACTGTAGCCAAAGAAGTACTCATTCTGCGGTTGACACCAATAATTTAAAAACATTAAACACTCGGCTGTCTGGTCAACACAATCCAACGCAAAACCGACCAAAAACTAGCATGTAAAAAACTAATACGAGCAAAAATGTCTCCAGCATATATTGTACCCTATGCCTTATACAGACTCAAGGATTCTATAAAAAAAACTACTTAAATATGGATCAACATGATGAGCGCAATCAATTCAGTTCAGTTCATTCGCGAACAATGACTAATCCGTTCGAACGGGCTCGATCTATTGAATTGTATAGCTATAATTTCCACACCAACAGAACACAGATCGAACACAAATGAGCCAGTTCGAACGCGTTCGATGAATTCAGTTGTGTAGGTACGCTTTACACACCAACAGAACACAGATCGAACACCAGTTCGAACGCGTTCGATGAATTCAGTCGTATAGATACGATTTCCACAACAACAGCACACGTATCGAACACTGCTGGACAAATTCGACGGCGTTCGAGGAATTGAGTTGTACGGGGGTACGATTTCAACACCAACAGGAGGGTACATTTTAATCTCTGACGACCCGTTCGCGCGGAGCTAGAAAGAACGAGAAAGCAATATGATTTTGCACGTTTGATTACCACATTTATGTGTGCCGTCGAACACTGAACGGAACGTTCGAACGCGTTCGGTGTAGTCAGTTTCTTCCAAAAGTCCGGGCCGTTCTTTTTGCTAAGAATCTCGTTCGTTCGTGCACTTTACCGAACTGTTCGAACGGTGCGATTCTCGTTCATTTTACACATGCCTAGTTTGTATGATGGGATATGTTTCCTGTTCTAATGTTCTTGAAAGCACTTGGATGAAACATTAAAATCAAAATGTGCAATATGATTGTGCAGTGGACCACGTGCGTTTAAATCCGTCAAATATTTCAGAAGTCAATAACAATCTTGTAAATGAGCGTTTGAAGCATATGACATATACATATTTAGGCCTTTCGGAGAGATTTAGTGCTATTTGCTTTGATATTATTCGTCAGAGAGAAGGATTCGTTCGTGAAATGTGGACAAAACGGATTGAAAACTTGTCCTGGCATCCTAAACCTAACTTGACATATCGCTTCTTTTTGAAACCGGACGATGTTCCGAAGGATCCGGTGTAGGAAATCACAAAGCTGCGTTTTTGCATGATAATATCGGTAGAATTTAAATTTCTAAATGAAGCAGGCATAGAAAGTTGTATCCGATTGCGTTTTTGATGGAAGCGTAGAGGAATTCTCCACTCAAATGGTACATAACCTCCAAAAATTGCACAATGCTGCTGTGGCGTCCTCTATGGCGTGACCAATTGCAGATCGTGTGTTTTGAACCCAGACGACCACCGACGTTGCTGATATGCACGCCCAAACCCCCAACCCAGTCTCGTGTAGAACATAAAACGGTCTTGAAAGCCTTGAAATAGGGTCACGCGAAGGTTCCTCCTGATGATCCTGCCGTGTGGTCTGAGATCCGTAAAACCCCCAAACCACCATGTGTGCTGTGCGGGGGTGTTTGGTGTTGTTAAGCCTTGTTGCGGATCCGTTGTTGGGCAATCAAAGCGGATTACGGCTTCCTTGTGTGGGGTGTGTGTTTTTTTTGATGATCCGTGGTAGGTTTTCATGGCTCTCCCCTCTCAGCCTCCGAAAACTGAAAAGGGTAAAGGTGTGATAGAAATCATTCGGGTTTTACCCGATATCTCCCGGGCGCGTCGTGTGTCCTCTCGCGGGTGAAAGCTTGCAGCTTATTTTTGGTGGGCCAATTTAGACGTGCGAAGCTGGATTAGGAAAGGGACGCCGTGTGTGATATATGGGAAGAAACACGGGGAAAAGGGAGGTTTGAAAAAAAATAAAAAATTTGCAACGCAAATTTTCGTTCGGCAAGAAGCGAATTTCTGTGTATAAATCTTTTTCTCGTGTTTTTGTAGGATAAAAAATATACACGTTTTCTCCACATTTGTAGCATCAAACCTCCCAAAAAGAGGGCAAGGGTAGGTTTTGGAAGGGAAAAAATTATAAGAGCAAGAGACAAAGGGGCGGGGGGGGGGGGGAGTCCACTCAACACACTGCGGCAGAAGCAGATATATAGATGAACGCGGCAGCCTCTCGCTAACCGAGCTTTTAAGCCCAACGACACATAAAAAACCCACTTTTTGGCGCAAAGGTTAGGGAGAGAAAAGACAAACTGGTTTTTTTTGTTGTTGGTTGTGTTGTTGGGGGGTTTGCAATCAAATTTAATGTTAATAATATGTAAATATTTGCAAATTTCTAATTCCGCGCTGTTATTGATGGCGATTTTTGCCTGCTGTTTTTTTTTGTAGATGGGGCTGAGTGGGAGGTTGATGAGGGGGGGGGGGGGGGGGGGGGGGGGAGGGAGGGTTCATCATCAGCACTCTGGCCGTCATGGTAGTTTTATTATAATTCCTTTTCGTATATATATTTTTTTCCTTTTACCCTTTCGTATGTGCTTTTTTCGCCAGATATTTTGGAATTGTGCGTCCTCCTTCCTTTCTTCCACTACCGTGCATCGTGTCGGAATGGTTGACGTGTGGTTTGCTGTTTATGGGACGCTTCCAATATGTTGATTTAATAAAACAACCGGCTGAGGGACCCTCCCCTCCCCCTCCACACCACCACTCAAGCGGGGCAAAGGCAGTTTGTTGCCTTAGTGGTAGAGATTCAAATGTCCTACACACACAAACACACACACACCTTCCGCCCTTTCTCCATTATCTGCGAATGCTGCTTCTTGATCTTAGCTTATGTGCCGGTGTGCCGTTGTGGTGACTTGGCGATGGTGAAACGACGATCGTTTGCTTTTTATTTGATTTTGTGAAATATTTTTCGAAAGGGATTTTTGGTCCAGGATCCGCTGCTGTGTGTGTGTGTGTGTGTGTGTGCTGGTGGTGGATGCGATTGCGCGCTGTTATGGTTGGCTTCACTCTGCAGGTTTGCAGTCGTTAACACACAGCCGCCTTCAGTTTTGTTTGTTTGTTTCGCCACTAATTCGCGTTTCGCGCGGATGACATTCCGCACCATCGATTTTTGTTGTAGTTTGTTGGTATTCTTCTCCTCTCGTTTGTGTGACATTTCGGCGGTCCTTTTCGATTAGGCGCGGCATATGGGCGTCTTTAGGTATTCAGGGTTTTTGGGCACGGCTTGTTTTTTTTTTTTTTTAATCCGTTGGGCTCTGTTGCTGGATGGCATCGGAACCAATCAGGTGGATGAAAGACGGCTTTCGGGGTGACACTCGCTGACGGCGACCACTTTTTAATCAGTGAATCATCCTATCTAGCTCGCGCGGGAAGAGTTTGAGGAGGGAGAGCGGAGGGTCTGTTTCAATCTTTGGAGAAGATGCGATGATCCTGTTTGGGGGCGCAGCGCGCTGCATGTGTGCCTTTATATGAGTTAGAAAACGACTTTTTTTTTGTTGGGTAGCATCACACCAACAGGATTTTTGCGCACCTTCAATCGCTTTTACAAAACAGAAAAAAACGAACTCGAAATCTGAAGTCTGAAGTCATCGCGCGAACACCTCGACCAACAGAGAAGTGAAGTTGGAGGTCGTGCCGGATATTCTGGAATTTGTTTTTCCTGTTGTTGGTTTACTTGGTTCCTTCAATCTGTAGTTTGAAGTGTGTAGAATGCGTTAAGGAACGAAGACGCCATTTGTATGGTGATCATTTAGTGCGCTTTAGCTTGATGTCTGTCATACGCTATGTCATCCATCGGATATCATACTTCAGGAATTGTACCACGTCTCATGGCACTAACTAGTTGTTTTAATATCTTCGTGGGACCCCATTCACGCTATGCTATTAGATTGTTGTTAAACTTTATGATTTAGTTGGGGCCTTAGGATCTAATGGAAGTCCTAATCTAATGGATTGATTTCGATTTGAAAGGATGTTCTTTCCATTGATCTTAGGAAAAAAGACATTCACGACATCATCATGACTTTTGTTGTGAAAAAATATTCCAACAATATTGGTGAACTATCTCAAAACAGCATACTACTACTCCGAACGCGTCTCTCAGGCTGTGAACCTCTTGATATCGCCTTAATTGCCCTAGTTAGTCTGGAGAACGAGCTCAGTTTATGGGAAGCATCTTCGCACTGCTGCTCTCCCCAGCCCTTACTTTCACGGCCTCGGCCAGTAAAGGTAAATTAAGCAAGCAAAGACAAATGGCAGCGCACACGGTGAGAACAACAGTTTCTCGGGGTAACAACGAGCGATAGAGAGAAGAAAAAAATTGCCATTTGCCATTTGATACGCGCTTATTTTTGGACATCTCTTTCGACTTCTCCTCCCTCCCCGCTCTATTTTCCTCTTCCCTTGGGGGGACGCACTTTCAATACGGGAGGGCGCGTGGGCGGCTACGGACGACCGAAAAACACACCGCCAATGGTCTGTCTGTCTTATTAAGGTCGCAAACGTTCGAGCCTTCTTCCCAGAAGTGTGTGTGTGTGTGTAGGACGGGCCGTTTATTACATTTCCTCCATCCTCCCAGAGCCCTTGGTTCAGGCAGGGAGTGTACGCAAGGTGAAATTGAGGGATAGATAGAGAGAGAGAGAGACAGGGATTCATTTTTATTTTACGGTCTAAATACCAATTAAAGATAGCCGGCGCTGGACGCGCGCGGTTACTTGGGAGTGACTTTCGAAAAAAAAACCAAAAAGAAGATGAAGATAGTTACTAGTTGCATTGCAAAGTGGGCGATTTTATTTGGCGGAGGTTCGTCGCCTCACTCTCTATATCTCGGCTAATTGTGGCGCGTTTGTTTCGCACATTTCATTGCGTACCCCCTATAGAGCTTCGTTTGAATGATACAGTTTCTGGTTTCTGCTGTTGAAAATCATGTTGCCTCACACGGCGAGGGGGTGTGGGTGGGTGCTGTGAGTCTCTAATAAAACAGACGCGCGAAAAAATGGAGCTTATTGGTGGTAGAAAGTACTGCCACAAGAAAAAAAAAACTAGTCAAAATAAATGGCCCAGCCTCAGACGACGAGTTATGGGAGGGGTTTTATTTTTGGGTGAATATTACTCCAGACCCGATGCTATGATGTGTTTTTTTTTTGTTCTCTCCCTCTTCCACCGCGAACAGGAACAGCACCGACACCGGCATCATGGACCAGCAATACTGTCTGCGCTGGAACAATCATCAGTCTAACTTAACCACCGTGCTCACCACGCTCCTACAAGATGAGAAACTGTGCGACGTCACGCTCGCCTGCGAGAAGGGCATGGTCAAAGTAAATGCGCTCGTTTTTTTTTTTTTTTTTTTTTTTTTTGGCAGCGAGAACTGGCCGCGCGACGGCCCAATCCACCCGCATTACTAACTGGTTTGTTTCTTCTCTCCTATCATCTCGTGCTCTGTTTGCTGTTGCACAGGCACACCAAGCGATCCTGTCCGCCTGCAGCCCGTACTTCGAGCAGATATTCGTCGAGAACAAGCATCCCCATCCGATCATCTATCTGCGCGACGTGGAGGTGAACGAGATGCGCGCCCTGCTCGACTTCATGTACCAGGGCGAGGTGAACGTGGGCCAGCACAACTTGCAGAACTTTCTCAAGACGGCCGAAAGTTTGAAGGTAAGGGGTAGCGATGGTGCTGTGAAGCTGCCTCCCCAAAAACGATGGTTGCGCTAATTGTACACATTTTGTTTTCCTCCCATTTGTTACAGGTACGGGGACTGACCGAAAGCAGTGCCGACCGGTATTCGGCCGATACGGACAGCAAGCTGCGCTCGGAGCGGATCCGGGACTCGCGGGACGAGCGCGACTCGCTACCAAACGCATCCAGCAACAACAGCAACAACAACAACAACAGTAGCAGCAACAACAACAATAACAACAACACGATCAGCAGTAACAACAACAACAACTCCCTGCACCATGGGCCGCTGCGCGACAAGGAGCTGACCGAGCACGAGCAGCTCGAGCGGCTTCAGCAGCAGCAGCAGCAAACGCACCACCAACAGCAGCAGCATCCGTCGTCGCACCAGCAACAGTCGCAGCAGCATCCGTCGTCGCAGCATCAGCAACCGACGCACCAAACGCACCATCACCACCATCACCATCAGCACGGTGGTGGCGGCGGCGGTGGCGGCGGCGGCGGTGGAGGCGGCGGTAGTGCCGGCCCGGTGCAGCAACCGTCCCGGAGCGCGAGCATCGATCTGATGCAGTCGGCGCTGGTGGACGAGCGCGACTATCTGGCGGCGGAGGATCGCGAGATCAGCACGGTAGAGAATAAGAAGAAGCGCAAATTGTCCACCACCTGTGATAACTCATCGCCCTCGACGCCGTCCCTGATGAACGAACGGCAAGGGGGGTACGAATCGCAGGTACGCCGCCGTTTCTCCTCAAACCTTCAGCCCCCCACCCAGCGAACGCTTTTCCATTGAACGGTGATTGCAAACTGACTTTTCTTTCTCCGCTCTTCGTCCTCGCCCCGTCCCTTTCAGGCCTCGTCACACAGTAGCTTCAAGCAGAGCCCGAAACCGGAGGACGAGTTTAAGGTGAGCTCGCCGGCCCCGGTCCATCCGCTGGCGGGCCATCCGCTGAGCGGCATCAAGCAGGAGCTGCCCGAGCTGCCGGTGCGCCATTCGCTGTCCTCCGAGCTGATGCAGGTAGGTGTTCGGGACCGGTGTATGTGTCCCTCTTCGCCCTCGCCCCCAACCGCCCCCCCACCACCCCCTCGCTAACCCCCATTTTTCCTCGGCTTCATCGTTTCTTTGCTCTTCATGAAACTCTTCCCCGTCCGTCCCCCTTCTCAAAATCCCCCGGCCCCCATTCGTGTTGTCGTGTGAGTTCCCCCAAAAGTTTAGATCTTTACCCCATTTGTCCATTCGTTCAAAAAAGGGCTCATTGTGCGTGTATGTGTCTGTTTGTGTTTCCGCGCTCGAGTGTGTGTGTGTGTGTGAGTTTGTATGGAAAGTAATGTTTACTTCGTCCTTTACGACCAAATGCGTGTCTGTGTCTCCGTTACGTCATGTTGTTGGGAATTTCATGATTTCCCCTTCAGATACCAACACTTGCTAAAGCACTAAATTGATCAGACGACTTCTGCTTTGAGTTGTGCATCGTATTTTAATGTTACTCCCCTAACCCCATTCTGCCATAATTTGCCATAATTTGCCATTATAGTATGCTGCCCGTGGTTGCGCAGTTAATAAAATTTGCCACAATTGCTGCACACGCCGCGTCACATCCTTTCAAATAACTTTTTTTTTTTAAACCAACAGTTGTAATTAAAATTGTATATCAATTAAATGTGTTTTGACTGCATTTAACTTCTGTCGATATTGGAGCTTCGATGTTACCTTCACATTGAATTGTGCTCGGCAAGAACCGACTGTTATACACTGTTATACAACTACCACCATCCTGATCATTTCGGCGGTTGTAAGAGTAAGATTATCTAACAGTAACTGTGTACCTGAAGTAAGCTCTTTCTCTCCAGCAGACGACATCACTAACGTAACATTTCTGGTCTTGTAAGCCGTTGTTTAGTCTAGTACCTCTCATCGTCCGTGGGTCACGTTACCTGTTTTGTGTTGTCTGTCTGTCTTCTATCTGTCAACATTTTATGTAAATTACTGTATAAATGTGTAGAAAAAAACTCCTATTTCACCCCTCCTAACACTATCGAATGACATCCTTTTCCCCTCGCACCATTCAACCCACCCTTACTAATGTTTCTAAGTCTAAGTCAACGTCCAAGGAAAGGAATGATGTGTGGAGAGAACGCCTGTCGAATTGTGGGATACTTGAGGGATACAGGGAGGGATGGATTGGGAAGGAGGGAGAAAAGCTGGCAGTGAAAACGAACGGGTCTGATCGAAACAAGAGAGAGAAAGAGAGAGAGAGAGAGAGAGAGAGAGAGAGAGTGCCATGGATACTGCAACTACTATTACTACTCTCACTTTGACTGTTGTTGTGGCAAAAACATAGAAAAAGAGGATAGAGGGAAACATCTGTCGTTCACACTAGTGATGTGGTCTCTCTGAAGCGCACCCACAGCTCCGATCCGACTATTGTTAAACTGATTCTGATTCCACTAGTTCTGCCAGAAGTCGGAGTCGCCCGGTGTCAGAGTCGCCCAAAGTCGGAGCTGTCCGGTGTCCTCCGAAGTCGTCCGGGTCGGAGTTGTCTGGAGTCGGCTGAAGTCCTCTGAGTCGGAGTTGTCGTCCGGAGTCGGTCTGAGTCGACTGGAGTTGGTCGGAGTTAACCGGAGTCGGAGTCGGTTAGAGTCAACGTCCGGCCGGCCGGTACTATGTGATTGTGATCAAATCTCCAGACGACTCCCACTCCCGACGACTCCGGATGGCAACGGAAGACTCCGGATGGCAATGGACGTCTCCGGATTACAACGGATGACTTCGGGCGACTTCGGACGACTCCGATTCCAAACAACCGGATCCAAAATTCCGGCTGCGGAACAATGCGTAGTCGGTTCCGAAATTTTCGGAATTGGATCGGAGTCGACTCCGAATTTTTTGCCAAGTTTACCCATCACTAGTTCACACACTCTCTCTCTCTCTCTCTCTCTCTATTTTCCTTCCTGAAAAAAAAAATCCTGAATCCCCCATTCCATTGCCTCCCATCCCCCCGCCCCTTCTTTCCACCAAACTTCCCTGCCATCTCGTCTTTCCCCTTCCCTTGTATCCCTTGTTTCTGTCATCCATTCTTTCATCCTGATGCACCTACCCCTTCCCATCTCCCTTCACCCCCTTCCCCCTCTCATCCAGTCCCGACCCACGCGCACATTTGCCAAATCACGACCAAAAGCAAAGAAACCGAGAGACCATTGCACTGACACTCCTCCTTCCCTTCCTATTGTATTGACAGAAAAATGTTTGGGGAGACGAATCGAAAGCACAACCGTCTGCATCGATCATGTCAGCTTCTTCACCGTCATCATCGGCTTCACCGGCGACGTCGGCGGCGGCGGCTTCCGCCGTACCGTTGCTGCTCTCCTCCTCCACCAGCAACACCGCCACCAGTTCCTCCTTCTCCGCTTTTCCGGTGCCCTTTTCGGGCACCTCGTTCGCGAATGTCACGTGCACCACTTTGTCATCCTCCCACACATCCTATCCGCATCCTTCTACTTCCTCTTCCTCTTCCTCGTTGTCTAATGCGCGACACGGGAACGCGTTGGTTGATTGTGGTGGTGGTGGTGGTGGTGGTGGTGGTGGTGGAGCTGTTGCTGGGCACCGGCAGGTGGCGCCACTATCCACTATCCGGTACCAGCAGCAGCAGCAGCAGCATCAGCTAAAGCGCTCAAATGCCCCGCTGCCGCCGCCGCCGCCGCAGATGCTCGAACCGCCGGCAAAGCGGCCCGCTGCGTCGTCACCCGCCCAAGGACCGACCGGAGCCGTAGGAGGAGGTGCTGCTGCTGCTGCTGCTGCTGCTGCTATAGGAGGAGGAGAAGTTGCGGGGGGAGCAGGTGACGGTGGCCCGCATGCTGATGCGGCCGCCGCCGCCGCTGCCGCTGCCGCTGCTGCCGCCGCCGCCGCTCTCGCCTCCATTGCGGACTGGCCGGAAAGCAAGTCCTGCCTGCAGCGCTACCTGCTCACGCACAACCTGATGGGGGGTAGCGGTGGCACTGGTGGAGCCGGTGGTGTTGCTGACGGTGGTAGTGGTGGTGGTGGTGGTGGTGGAGGAGGTGGTGGTCGCAGCAGTGTTGAGGGTGCTGAGGGAGCTGTTGGTAGTGGTAGGGGCAATCGAGTGGCAGGGATATCGCGATCCTCGTTGCTTGCCGCCGTCGAAGCCGCCCTGCAAAGCGGCGGCGCCAGTGGCGACGGTGGTGAGAGCGTTGTCGGCATTGATGCAAGAAGCGTCAGTAAGCGGAAGGCGGCATTCGCCGCAACATCCACAGCCGGAAGTAGCGGCAGTGGCAGTGGCAAAGCAGCAACAGCGGCGTCCGGCATGCCATCCGCTCTGGTCTCATACCGGTCCACCTCCGGTGGTGGTGGTGGTGGTGGTGGTGGAGGCGCCTCCAGGGCTGGTAGTGGCAATCCGGCCAGCGGGCAGAGGGCACCACCCCCACCGGGTACCAGCTCGCGCAAGGGCGGCCGCTTTCGGCTGAACTGGCTCGACCAGTTCGACTGGCTGAAGTACGACGCGGAGGAGAACTACATGTACTGCATGTACTGTCGGCGCTGGTGCGGCGACATACCGGACATTCGCACGTCGTTCGTCGAGGGCAACTCGAACTTCCGGCTCGAGATCGTGAACCACCACGACAAGTGTAAGGCGCACCGGCTCTGCACCGAGCGGGATGCGTCCGAGGTGCGCCGGGCCAGCGCCAATGCTGCCGCTGTCGCAGCAGCCGCCGCCGCTGCCGCCGCCGCCGCCAACGCTGCCTCGAAGGGCTGTGATAGTGGCGAGCGGTTGCCCGATGACTCTGCCACTCCCTGACCATCGCCACTCTGCCCGCCGCCCGCAACTCCTCTTCGCCTTTTGCTTTTCATTTCCCGGTCCGTGCGCGAACGCCAAGAGGGAGTTGGGTTTTACGCCGCGGGCGTCCCCAAACAACACTGTGTGCCAACGTTCTTCTCTCTCGCTCTCTCTCTCTCTTTCTCTCACGCTGTGCTGTGTGAGATGTGCCTTTTCTTAGTGGCCATATTTGGGGGTTTGCTAACCCTGTGAAGAAGTAGAAATGATAACCCCTACAATCGGTACCAACAAGCCAAGCCCAGGAGCGTGTTGTTACAAACGAAGCATTTCGTTTACTTCCTTTTTTTGTGCTCCTAAGCGAACGAATGTCGAATCGAAGGCACGTAGTGCCCCCAACCATACTAGGTGTAGTACTACTAGGTAGTGTTGTTGCCACCCCTCGAGGAGGGAGAACCAGGGCAGCTGGGGAGGGAGGGATCGCCAAGAACAGACAAATGTGTACGAATAAATGGAAACTTTATCGACAAAAACACCTTCCACTGTGTGAGCAGCGTATCTATTTCTCCCAAAGCCAACGACAGTTACCCCTTTGCAGAGAGTGAAACGGTCTCCTCTCCACCATCGAGCTGTCAGAATTATGTGTCTGTAGCGGGGGAAGGGAGAAGAACCCAAGAGCCTACGCAGATGAGCTACCTGTCACAAAGTTATCTTGCCCTTGCTGCTATGCGAGGGACTTAATCCATGCTAATGCAATTTGTAAGTAGAACAAGGGGATGGGTGCCTGCATGTGCACTTTGGCGAGCGAGAAAAGGACATGGACGATGGCATAGGAGAGGAGCGTGCGTGCGTGTGCGCACACTGCTTTTTGCCGTCGATCGGCAGTAGGTATCGATGCTCCAGCCGGCACACACGCGTGCATTATAAATGCATAATTTAATCCCGTTACGTCGTGGAATGCAATCACATTATTATTACGCGCGCTCGAAGGACGAATGTATGCAGTAGAGGGATATCGGCTGGAATTGCTGGTAGGGGACACACCAAAGATATGTGCGCGGGGAGTCGAGGTAGCCGTCTGGACACATGGACTCGTTCTTCCACTCTGCTCTCCAGCGTAACCAGTTTAAGCGCACTGGGAACAGTCGTAGATTTAATATAGCAGGTCCTGGAGCGATGCTGTCTGCTCTAATTGGTGGTGGGGACATCCAGGTGTATGTACGTGTGTGTGTGTGTGAAGGGGGGGGGGGGGGGGTGGAGTTTGTCTCTCCTAAGGTCTTTCATTTGCTGCGAGGAGTCGACTTTTCCATTACATTTACTTTAGTTTAAGATCTCTAACGTCCTTCCATCGATTCTCTATTGTGTGATGTCTAATTCATCCAATCGTTGGAAGGATTTGAATCCGGCCGGCTCTCTTGTGAAGATTCGATTCCCCCTGAGAAGGATTTTTAGGATTCACAACACTAACACTACTACGTCCTCTGCGCTGTTGTACATAAAATCGTGTGGTAACTGTTTTTTCCTACCATTATCCCTCGTTTGTCAAGGGAAGGCTGCCCAATGAATTAAAACTTGCAACTTGGAAAACGTCACAGCGAAGACCCCCTTTGGATCCACTTATTAGAGAGTGCATATGTGTGAATGTGTTTAGATGTCTGAGTGTATGTGAACTGGATTTATCTCATTATTGCCAAACCAGGACACTTTCAGATTTCTCTCTCTCTCTCTCTCTCTCTCTCCTTCTCTTTCTCTGTATTTATCTCTTCATATCTCTTGTTCTCTCTTGCTCTCTCTCTTTCTCTCTCTTCGTCTCCATCTCCTTTTCTCCTTAACTCTCTCCCCATTGTTCGTTCGTTATCCTTAACATCCTCACCTTTTCTCTTTCTTTCTCACGACCGCTCTTGTATACCTGTGTTTCCTTTTTCTAGCCCCTCAAGATGCCGCTGTATGCCGACGAGATGTCTGCGAGCATCGGGCTCGAACCGCACGCGCACCTCAACCACCTGCGCCATAAATCGAAACATGTAACTAGAGCACATACGCGCCCACATTTATATCCAACTTCACGCATACACACGACAGCATACGCACAAATACCCTCACAGAGATACACACACGCACAGAGACACAGATACACGCAGCGGGGTTCCAGAGCTTCGTCTGTTGCTGCACTAGAATTCGGTCATTTAGGAACCCATTAGCTGCTTTTTTATGCGTTACGTTTTTGGGGCTATGTTATGGTTCGGTTGTTTCGTAGACTTTCTTTCGCTTCCGTACTCAGTTGCTTGTTCGCTGTTGTTGCCACGTTTGAAGGATTCGTTCTGAAACCACGACACACCTTACACCGGGGGCCCGAAGCGAGCGGAGTGGGAATGGCTCTCTGTAATATGCGGGTGTTTGTCGCCTTCGTGGCAAAAGGGGGGGGGGGGGGGGGGGAAGGTGTGCCGTCGTGTTTCGCTGAGTCGTTTCTTTTTAGCCGCTGTCGTTTGTTTTGTTTTTGTTTCGTTTTGTTTTGTTTTGCGTCGTTGCGTTCTTCCTTTCCCTTGTTTACACATCCTCCCATCTCCTTTATCATCCGACCTGTGTGGTATGCCTCAAGTTATCTTCATTAGATTCCACGCTGCTTGGGCAGTACTCACAGTTTTGCTTTTCTTCGTCTCAATTTTTCAATTTATCCATCCCGCGCTCTCTGCTTCTTCGTGATTCTCTTATTTGTGTGTTTTTTCTTTCTTTCTTTCTTTCTCTCTCTTTCTTTCGGTTTGTGGCTACAGCCTATTCCGATCAACATGAACGCGGACGATATGAACAATATCCTAGCACCCGGCAACATGGGATCGCTCAACGAGAGCGGTGACAGTGACGCCCACCTGTCACATCCGGATCATCCAGACAATATCGATGGTGAGCGAACAGAACCATTTTATTTTCCTTCCTTTTATCGGTTTTGTAATCTTCCTAATTTAATCTGCTACCTCCTCTCTGTCTGTAATATCTCCCTTCTTAGTGAATCATACTCACACACACACTTGCGACGACGCATACGCAAGTGGGTGCACCGATGCACAATGCCATCGCGCGGCTGTGTACGACACTTGCGTATGCGTTTGTCGATTCTATACATATATTTATATATATATATATAGAACGAAAGATTTATATTTATTTACCAACATAAAAAAATAACTTTTAAAGATTAACATTATTCTTGTTTTGTTCCATTTTTCGGAGACTGTTTGTAGAACCATTTGTATTCATATATATATTTATATCTATCTACTTATATATATAACATATATTTGCTATTGTTAGTTTTTTGGTATCGTTTTTTCTTTTCGGCTCAATCGCTTCGATGTTTTTGTTTCTATTATTGTTTATTCCCCCCCACCCCCTCTCCTCTCTTTAATTTACCTTTTACTATTCCCATTTACACGCAGAAGAAAAACACATGCACCGAAACACACGAGCACAACAACACACTAAATAAAACACTTCGAATTCCATATAAAATACACGATACACCACACTGAGTCACACAGCCATCTATACACAAACTCTACACATCCATCTTTCATGTACCAGACACACTTGTCTTGTTTAGTTGACATTGCTCATCATATCCTTCATTGTAGCTTTACTACTGTTACTACTATTACTACTGCTACTACTACTACTACAACCTTTATTGGTACTACTATTACTACTACTACTACTACTTTTACTACCACTACTACTACAACTACTACCCACCTCTTGTATTACTTTCTTTTGCGCCGTACTTTATTCACTCTTATTGCATTTGTTTCTTTTATTGCCACTTGTATTTTTGCTCTCTTGCTATTTACTTCTTTACACACTTCTCCCTCTCCCTACACTACTACATGTACGAATTATTCTTCAGTTTGTAATTCTCCTTAGACACTACCAGAAATGTTACTATCTTTTTCATGATTGTTGTTGTTCAGTTTTAATGCGTCCTAACGACTACTTCTTTACTATTAGTTACTGTTTGTAGCTCTTTTTCTTATATGTATATATATAGCTGTACTATAGGCTACTGTAGTTTTACGCTTTATGTTTAGATAGAAACATGCTCACCTGAATATATTATATTTTTTTTTTTAAATAGAATTATTTACGCGTAGTTTTAGTCACATACATTTTTGCATATTTGTATCTCACTCTCTCTCTATATATATATATATCCTCGCCTATTTATATAACACCTAGGTTTGATTGACATTTCATTATTTAAAAGATCCTCTACCTTTAACTCTCGGGTTCTCTTATTTTTTTTATGTTGCTATCACTCTTCTTTCCTTTTTTCACCTTTTCTCACCCACTCACTCACACTTTCTACCCTTCCCTTCTATCGCCTACTGAACGCTTGTGCTCAGCTGTAGAAGTAAACGGTTGAATGTTCGTAAAGTTGTTCCGCCTCAAACCACTGTTTACCTTTTTGGCTTCGTTTTGTTTTTTTTTTTTTGTGTTTCTCCTTACCCCGTAATTTTGCTCTGCCGGCCTTGTGTTTGTTGTTTGCCAAATTGTGTTTGATTTAGTTTTCGCTGTTTTTGTCGTGCCAGACGTACATTCCAGCGCGCGTATCAGTTTCGATCCCTTACTTATATCCCATGTTTTCCTGTTAGCTGGCCTACTATACTTCATTCATGGCTTTCATTGAACGGGTTTTAGTGTATCGTTTTGTACTTCTTTTTTTTTTTTAGTTCGCCGTTAAGAAAGCAAAGCACAATATGCTGTCTGTTTTGTCATCATCCGCCATTTCGTTGTAGGTTTACTTTTCGCTTACTCAAATTATTTGTTTCTTATTCTAATTTTTCCTTATTTAACTTAAACGATATGGTTTCATGTCATGATACGCTCTGTTGCAATCTATTTTATTCTCCTTCTGGTTGTTTTTCTCAAACAAGCTGGATTTTACTTTGGAGTTGTGTTAATATTTCACATTATGTTCGCTTTTTTTGTGCTCTTCTGTGCTCTTCAATTACGATTATTCATCCTGGTCGCAGCATTTTTGTGCCTGAAGCTGTCATCATCAGTCCCTCCTCTTCCTTTCCATACGCGTAATAGGTAGTTAAGTTAAAATTAATGCCGTGTAAACGCATTTAGTATCCACTTTACCTTGTTTCTTCAATTAACTTGCATTTATTCGTTTTATTTGCTTATAATTTAGTAACCGTTTCCTTTGGTTTGTTCTTTTGAAATTAAACTCACTTGCTCTCTCTCTCTCGCTCTCCTTTTCTCTCTTTCAACAAACTCCTTTTTCTCCGTTATTGTTTTCCTTTTACATAACTCACCTTTCCGTCATCTTTAACTTCTTACATCTTCTTTTATCTCTTATTCTTCCTTGAATTCTTCTACTACTACTTCTTCTACTACTTCTTCTACTTCTACTTCTACTTTGGTAAAATTATATTTGAGTTAAAGCGATCGTTTCAGTATACCGTTTGTAAGGCAAAAGCAGGACAGAGAATGTAAAAGTATTATCTTCGGCAAATGATATCTGCAGTCTAATATAGGCCCGTGTTGTTTTGGGATCTACCTGTGAGGGTGGTACGCATTCAAGGAGACCCTCGCATTGTGTTGAGATTGTTTGCATAGATATATGTGTATCTGTATGTATATGTATAGATACCAAAGCCCTTCGTATTATACGTACACACATGTAAGCGCAATAGAAGGGGAATTTCCATCATGAGATGTGTGTTTCATTTAATAGCGAGTAAGTATCTATTGGTAATACGATTTTTGTTTTGTTTTTTTGTTTCTCTCACGTCTTTACCTTACGTATATGCGGTGCATAACTATTCCACTAAACTCTCCGTGTACAAACGGCTACATACAATATCTGTATACTGGCCCCGTGGGTCCTTGAATGTGCTGTGTGCTGTCGGGGGTTTATTTTTTTTTGCGTCTACCCGTACAAAACCATCGTGTCAGAATGGCGGGCGCTGCGTGTGTGATCGGACACACGCATCGCTACGTACTGCCGGTGTGGAAGTGTGTTGATCTTCTTAACCCCATCTGGATCTGCCTCTAATGTCAGCTTGATTCATCGATCAGCTACGAAAGGCTCCCTCATTCCCAGCGTCAAATCTATATTTAAGCCCCTAAATGTATGCACGCATCGAAACAACGATGCGGAATACTAATCAACTAGGTTTGATGTGATGGAGGATTTGATGTCCCTCGCGCACGCGAGAAGGAGATACTGAAAAAGAGAGATAGAGAGAAAGAGAATGAGAGAGAAATCTAAATATAAGTATGAAGAGAGGGGAAGGGGAGGGGGGGGAGGAAGGGAGAGACAAAAAAAAACATTGGGAGAGAAAGAGAAAGACATACTTAAAAAGATTTCCCCATCATGAAATAACAATTCGACGAAATTGCATGTCATGCCAATATTTCAATTCCTTCCTACAAATTGTTTAGTTGAAAGATGGAGATGCATATGTTCACTCAAAATAACACAAATAACAACCGTGGTCGTCGTCCTTTACCCGATCCATCACTCTATCGCTTTTCGCCTTCTTCAATGCTTCTTTCCCGTAACCCAATTTAGTTACTTTCTTCACCCGTTTTAAGTTTAAATTTGGTTTCTATTCGTGGTCTTGGCCAATGTGCAATCCCAGTTGTTGTCTTTCTCTACTAACTCTTCTACCGTCTTTTTTTTATAAATCTCTTTCGCTATCGCTGATTTCGATTGTGTTTCTTACACGTTTAATTATACACATTTTATTGCTGTACCCTTTTTGTGAATGTGTGCACTATTGCGCATCTCCAGCTTCTTCTTTGCGGTGGTTTCAACAGTCGTTTTGTAGATGTTTGGTATAAAGCACTGAGACTGCAGCGACTCAGAAACTTGAATTGCTCAGCAGGTTTTTTTTTTAAAAGCACACGATTCATGCAAGAGCAGGCCTCTCAAACACCGATCGGAGCGAACTAGTGTGGGTTTCACAATATGAGGTTTTTCAGCATTTATTTCTCAACATATCAAATGCTGTTGAAATTGTCCTGATTTCTTGCAAGGACTGTGATGATCGTGCTGATGATCGAGATATTTTCTTTCTCCATACTTTACCACGTTCGTTTGTTTAGTGAATGATGTTCCGTATCAAGCAACTGACACTTTTCATGTTAGAGGAGTGGCAAACAACGGTCTGTCAGCCAAATGTGTAATGTGTTACAAAAATTACTTGCTAATAACCGGATACGAACAAACTCGCTGTCCCAATCCGTTTTCATTTTGAGTGAGCTGTTTAAAAAGTATTTATCGATGAATTGTGACAAGCTGCGATGTGTAATTTTTGAAACTATATAATATAATACAACAAATTAGGGGTAAACCGTAGGGACGTAATGATGAACTTCAACAAATTGATAGGAAAGAAAATAAGTAATAATAAGAATTAAATTAATGCTAGCAAAAATGAGAAGGACGCACATGTATAGTGAACAACTTTCTAAATCGAATTAAAGAAGTATGATAAACAAGAACCGAAAATATGATAATGAACACTTAAACGAAAGCGTTAAACCAACCAAAAAACTTGCCCACTGCCTTTCACTCAGAAGGAAACAACACAACCAAAACTATAACTGTGAAGAAGAATTAAAAAAAAACCGATCATAATATGCAGTAACTTAGTTTCTACCCATTAAAGTTAGGTTTTCGTAAGAAGTGGAGAGAAGACCAGAACATGTTTGGTTAAGTTGTTGTTTGTTTTCATTTTGTTATAATATTGTTCATCTTGTACCTTTTAGTTATTGTTTGTTTATTTTAGTTTTTTTTTTCTCGATTTGTATCAAATGTTTGTGTTGTTGTGTTTAGTTTAGCTTTGCGTTTCGATTCAATTGACATTATGAAGCGTTTCAGTTGTTCCTTACACTATCATGTTTCACGGGTTTTCTTTGTTTACTTTTTTAAACGTAGCGTACCAAACCAGATTCATATTCCCACCTTTATTTGTTTCCCCTTACGTTTGCGTTACATTTTTTGCGTTTCGTAACGTCGTAATCTTGAGATCGTTTTTGTGTTTTCATTTTTTTTCCTGATGGCCCTAGAGCGTATTTCAAATGTGTGCGAAACTAGATAGACCTTCCTAATAGCAGTACGTTGAATGTGTTCGTTCGCTCATTGTCCTTTTCGTTTGTTTTCGGTTTCGTTTCGGTTATGTGTTAGAGCGTCGTTTTATACGGCTGTGTTCATTACTCTGCGCCGAATCATCACGTCCCGAAAATCCATTCTCTCGTGGTAGTCAACTTTGGTTCCTAGTTTACTTATGGTTTTAGTTTTTTTAGTTTTATCAATTAGAAATAGCCTTAGTCTGTCACACACGACCACCATACCTCATTACATACTCATATCGTTCAACACGGCCTAAGCCCTGTTGTAAGTACAAAGACATATCAAATATACTGTATTATGCATAGCTATATTTAATCTCTAGTGCAAACTGTGTCGTTTCCTAGTCGCTTGATGCGGTGCCGGATACGTTTCGTTTCGTTCTCTTTCTTTGTCAATGTTCCGCCATTTTCCTTCTGCCATCCTTTTTTTTTTTTTTACATGCGTCTTTCGTTTCGTATATTTTGTTCAATATGTTTACAAAATCCCAGGACAGCTCCCTACAAACGATTGTCTCACGCTAGTAGTTCCCGCTTAGAAATCATTTCATTAATTTCACGCTCGAGAACTGTCAAACTTGTCAGCACACTTGTGTTGGTGATTCGATTTTACCGTGACACATTCAGTCTCTTCCCCTGAGCTGCTGTTCTGTTTTGGTTGTTTCGTTTACATTGATGGTCGTTAGTTTTTGTTTCATGTACGATTCAGTTTGTCATGTCTTATATCCTCCCTGCTCGCGCCCTCAAAACACATGTATTATTGCTGACTCTCGAGCTATTTAGTTTTAGTGTAAATCGTTTTACTCCGTGTAAAACAAAGCCCTCTAGTGCAGTTTATATTATATAAGATTAGCAATAAGTAAACCGCATACCATTAGCGATTAGAATAGTCGAATTGTGTTTACGTTTTGTCATAATATCTAGGAACCGTTTCATGATTGCGTTCAACACCTTTTTTGTATGGTTATTGTTTTATTGTGATAGCATTTTTGGTTGATTTTCCTCCCCCGTTTCTGTTCTTTTACCGAGTATGTTTTTCTTTCCTCTTTAAATAGACACACAAACACCCACACAAACACGCCCACTTTATGATTGTGACAAGTGTTCTTAGTTTTTTTTAGTAATTATTATTTCTGAACGTGACTGAGTGTTAGCGCCATCTTTATATTTTAATCTCTTAGCCCAGAACCAAACAAAACTCAAACTATAGCAAAAAAAAAAAAAAGCAAAACAAAACAAAACCACTCCAATCGGCAAAACACGGCTCCTGAACCAAAATTTACTATTATTACAAAATAGTATAATCATTTTACATTTTCAACTATTTCATGTTTTTATAATATTAGCCATGCATTGAGTGCCTCCAGTCAAAAATCTCTTTTGTTTATTTTTAATTTATAATGAATTTTACGTTTTTTTTTATAAATTCTTTTTTGTGGCGCGTTCCTGATTCCCTAATTAATTTCAGGCCCTGGTCTCTCCTTATTTGAAACTCAAAGATTGAAACAAAAAGAACCAAACAATCAGAAAAGTAATTCAATTTTTAAATTGGATCGGGTCAGCTTCGAATGGATAGCACGTTTGTTCCGGATGATTCCATTCTTATCCGACTGAATGAGACAGTTGCCATCCGGACTGTTGTTCTGCTGATACTGATCCGATCCGAAAGGCCTGTACTGTTGACAGTTCCGAAAAATTGCAAAACACTACCTATTGGTTACTCTCATACTTATGTTTATTTGATCTGGTCCACCTCTCCACCTACTGTCCCGTATGCCCTTCCCATATACGTAACGCGCATCCTTCCTTTTTGTGGTGCGCGTGTGTGTTGTGTTTTATTTTTTCTTCTTTCTGTTGAGTTCCTAGCCAGACCGGGCACCAGTTCTCAGCTCTTTGTTTGTTTGATTGTTTTTTTTCTTTCGTTTTTGATTTGGAGGCGTTTGTTTGTGAATATGTGTGTGTGTGTTGTGGTGAGGCGCTCGCACTCGGTGACGCCGTTCTTGTGTGCCTGTGTGCTTTGCAGGTGACCGTATGTTGCGTCTAGCGATGGCGTCACGTCACCACCATCATCGTGCCGGTTTGCATCATCACGATCTCGCCTCTGGAGTGGTTGTGAATGCCGTTTTGGCAGCCGGAGGAGGAGGAGGAGGAGGAAGCGGCTGCGTTAATGGGAGCCGCACTGTTGGCGCAGGAGGCATGGCAGGAGGAGGCAGTGATGGGCCAGAGTATGAAGGTGCAGGTCGCGGTGGGGTAGGGTCAGGGATAGGAGGAGGAGGAGGAGGAGGAGGAGGTAGGGCGGGAGGAGGAGTAGGTGCGACGGGAGCAGAGAAACAGCAGCAGAACCGCAGCAACCATCACCGGACCACCGAGCAAGCGGATCGTGAGGCGAGCGTATGTGCGGCAGGAGGAGGAGGAGTAGGACCAGCAGCAGCAGCAGCAGGTGTAGGAGGGTTAGGGTGCGATAGTGGTGCGGCAGCAGCGGCTGCAGCAGCAGCAGCAGCAGCAGCAGCGGCCAGTATGCTTGGCTTCAGTGGCGTTCCGCTTCCGCTCGGCGGTAGTAGTAGTCTCGTCGAGTCGCTGGTCGAACATCACCGCCTGGCCGCGAGCCTAGGAGGAGGTGCAGTAGGAGGCGGGAGTGGAGCTGGCGGTGGGGCAGGCAGCTCAGGAGGTAGTGGAGGAGGTCTCGCGAACGGGTCACCGTACGGTGGAGGAGGGCATCATCTGTCCCACCATCATGGTGGAGCCGGGGCCGCCACCGGTCACCACCATCATCAGCACCACGCCGCACCGCACCACCATTCCCTGCAGCAGCAGCATGCGAGCAGTGCCTTCAACAGTGCCGGCGATGCCCGCTCGGGAGTGGCGGTAGCGGCAGCCCTCAACACCGGTGGTGGTGGGCCCCCGCCGGATGGCAGCGGCAGCGGTAGCCGGTGTAGCAAACCATCCGTCACGTCGACGACTCCACCGACACCGGCGTCCCTGTCGTCGTCCTCGTCGTCCTCATCCTCTGCCTCCTCAACGTCACTGTGCGGGGGTAATGGCGGTGGAGGCGGTGCAGGAGCATCTGGCGGTGGCTTTCTCATCACCGGTGACCCATCCGACACCATAGGGGCTGGAGGTGGTGGAGCGGGCGGTCCACTCCGTGGTAGTAGCGGTGGTGCCGGTGGTGGCAGCAGCGGCGGTGGCGGCAACGGTGGCACTTCCGGCGGTGGATCAAGCACGACGCGGCGCGACCACAACATCGACTACTCGTCGCTGTTCATACAGCTGACCGGCACCTTCCCGACGCTGTACAGCTGCGTCAGCTGTCACAAGACCGTCTCGAACCGGTGGCACCACGCAAACATACATCGGCCCCAGAGCCACGAGTGTCCGGTGTGCGGGCAGAAGTTCACCCGGCGCGACAATATGAAGGCTCACTGCAAGGTGAAGCACCCGGAGCTGAGGGACCGCTTCTACAACCACATCGTACACATGTGATTAAGCGCCGCCCGAAACAAGCAGCGGCTGAAGTATAAGAAGAACCTGTTCGTGTAAAGCGTGGGTCGCTCGCTCTCTTTTTCCATGCACACCACCGTCTTAACACTCACTGTGGGGTAGGTCCTTGAACACGAGTCGCTCGCGCACACACGAGCCAAATGATTTTCCTCTGGTCACGTGGGGTGAGTGTGTTGTAGGAGATGTGCATGGCCCAGCCGTTGTAGAGTAAGGATTGACTGCTCTACACATATTATTGCATCAGCAGTAGCGCGCCATCCAAGCGAGTTGATTGACATACACCGTATACTGGACCCCATTTTTCCTCCCACAGTATGGATGATATTTATATACGCATACAACATTCATACCAACGTAGTATTGCCTTCATGTCTTGAGGTTAGACATTTTACATACGATGAGCATATATATATATATATAATTATATTGTCAATGGTGGACGTGTGTGGATAGATCGCTACGTCATAGATGAGGCCTGCAATAGGATTGTTTCCGTTCGCAGCACATCGCGCCTGTAGTGTGATGATCGCATACTCCTCCTATATCTTGTATGGTAAAAATGTGCATTTTGGAGCATATATATATATATATTTAATGACATGGACAACACGTACTTTCATTGAAGGGAGATGACCCTTATTTCCAGCGCTAGATAGGGCAGGATCATATTATGTCTGTGCTGTTAAACGTCATGGTTTTAAACATCGTGAACATCGCACAGGTGCAACATGAGAGAGATGGAGAGAGAGAGAGAGAGAGACAAAGAGGCGATAAAGGAGTGAATTAAAAGGATTGAAGAGAATTCAGGGGCGGAGGAGGAGTAATTTATAGTAACAAAAATTCAAACCAAGCTCTCTGGAGGTCTCGGGCATACTAGACTTCTGTATTAACATTCTTGGTCCTCTGGTAGGCCATGGCATTGGAAAAGAAAAGTGCTAGTTGGTGCTAAAAAGTAACTAATCTCGTGTTAAAGGCACAAATGTGCTGCAAATTGCATACCTTCCGAAGTGCAGTAATTATTGTAGTAGTTTTGTTAGGTTCCATTAGAGATATAATCAGTTCAGCTTGCTTGCTTAATGTTGCGTAACGTTCTCACCTGTTCAACCTGAGTGACGATCTCAATAGCGTTCAGTACGGATTTGTAGTTATGTCTTTTCTCGATATCTCTCCAGTCTCTTTCTTGTCTCTTTCTCATGTTCGCTGCCGCACCTAGCTAGTTCATTACGGGCATTATATGGATCCCTTTCCGTTATACGTTTATGCGTTAGTCCAATGCATTATCTGTCCTAGCATATGCACAAGGGAAGGTTTGTAGCAATTACGCGTTCGACCCCTATCAGTGGGTTTTGCTGCATAACACTCCCCCACCTTGTACGGATCCGTACGCGCGGCCTCTTCCACACTTATGGCCCAAGAATCGGGCTTGTGTGCGCTCTCCATTTCCCCCATTGCGTTACGCTTTCGAATCCGTAGTGGTGTCGTTGTTGTTTGCCCTTCCGTTGCGCGTTTCCTTCTCCCTCCACACTGTGGTGTCTGTTCGGGTGCGGGCGTGCGCCAAGTTTGTCTTGGGTAATGTGTTTAAGTTAAAAAATTACAGAATCCAATTTACAAACCAAATGTAGTAGTACATATTACAGCCCGGAAATAAGAGGAGCCATTTAGTAAAACACTTACGCTCAGGCTATTATAGTGTGCTTCGCGGTTTAGGATTAGACAAGTTGACAAGTTTTTTAGAAATGAGCCAGTATCTTACAGGAACAAAACAAAACACTCTGACACACATAGGAAGTATAATTCAGCCAATTATATTAAACTATATACACATTCAAGACACCGAAAGTAAAACGGAAAACAGTAACCAGACAGAAGAAATAAGAAAAAAAACAACAACAACAACAACAAGGAACTGTAGAAATATCTACAAACACATATACATTTATATTTTTATATGATATGGAAACTATATTTATATGCGTAGATGGCCCTCCCCCGGTAAAAAAAGAAAAACAAAGCAAAAAAAAAAAAATAGTGAACTTGCAATAGTAATATCGATTGCGTAGTTGATAGATTTATAGAGACAATTTAAACAAATGTATTAACAATAATAACTATAACTATAACTATAATCCCAAAAGCAAGACAAGTAAAAAGAAGACGTGAAACACAACAATGCCAGCCCAATGAAAAAAAAAGAAAAGATAACTACATAGTATTAAAACAAACAAATAATGGAAGCTAAACAGAACAAGAAGTCGTCAAGACATGGTAGTAACCGAACAAAACTTGTCATGATGAGTAGAAGTAATTCAACCGTAGGTCAGAAATAACCGTATGGGCTTATTGATTGATACCTTACACCTAGTGTTATGAAAACGTAACGTTTAAGTAAAGCAAATGAAACCAAAAGTAACCGAACAAAAGGTAGAAGAAACGGAGGAAGGAACACACAAACCAGAGCTAAACCACCAACAACCAAACTAAACATTAGATAAATCGTACGATGTGATATTTAGAGATAGTAACAAAAACAAAACTGGAGGAAGCAAAACGAACAACAGCAACAACAAGAAGAGAAAGAAACAGTCACAGACGCACACACATATTAGGTCTTTTTTGGGGGGGGGGAGGGGGGGGGGCGATTGTTCTCTTCTTTTCTTCTTTGTGCGATTGCTCTTCTTTGTGCTCTTCTTATTACGATTGGTAATAAGGACGCATATACATTGGACTGTCTTCTTATTACAATGTTTGTGGTTAACAAGAGCTAGTTGGGAATTCATTTGTGTTGAAGGGAGTAGTGGAAGAATAGAATGAATACTCAGGCATGTAAATGTATGGCCAACTGGAAGGGCATCTGTGGTGAGGGGGGGGGGGGGGGGGGGTTGGAGCATGTCTGAAAAGTCGTCTACTTGGGCGCTTGTTGCGTATCGTACGCCCCGTTTAGATTCGTGTTACAATTTTAGCTCAAAAGTAGTAGACATCTAGGATGTGTGTATGTGTCGTGGATGTGCGCAAGGGAAAGCAGCATCATCGCATGAGTCAACGGTCAAACTTTGATTTTGCACATGAGTGAGTAAGTTGAGTGAGTGTCCAGTGAGTGACGCGCGCAAATGAGCAGCGTGCATCGCGCTCGCTTGCCTCACACTGCTCGAGGTTGAGATCTGGAGCTTAGTGTACTTATTCCATTAGTAGTAGTACATTTTGTAGTATTACCTCTTCCTCACTGTCACTACTTCACGCCCGTTTCGGTGCAAACTCTGCGCTCCCGCTCGTCGTCTCAATTCCCTTTATTTATTATAATTAAAACAGACTAGAAAAAAAAACAAAATGGTAGAAAAACGGTGAGCTAGCGGGGCGATGAACTAACTAGAGTTTGTTTTTTTTTTTTTTTAATTCTCGTTTATTTGTTCGTTTAACAAGTTTTTTCTTCGCTTCCTTTTGGTACTCTCATTTTCGCTTTATCCATTTTGGTGTATTCATATCAATTTTGTGTCTGTATTCTTTTTCGTTGGTTATGAGTAGCAAGTTGTGAGATGTGTATTTTCTCTCCCGCTCTCTCTCTTTCTCTCTCTCCTCTCTCTCTCCCTCTCTGTGGAACATTCTGCTTAAAACCACTGTTACGTTATTGGGTTTCCCATGTGTCGATAGTTGTGTGCGGCATCACAAGTACTCACTCCGTTCAACCTGAGTAGACATTAATAGTAGCGCGTCTCCCCTAAGCAGATATTAGTCGTGGGTCATCACGGCCACACTCACTACTGCCACGGGTGCCTCTCGTTATTCGACTATCATCTGCGTGTGGCATAGCGTGCTCGTTTCTGTGTGACCGTGCTGCGAAAACATGGTTGGGAGAAGGGAAGGTCCATATGCCAACAGCCTCAACCGCATGTCAATGTCTCCACTGTTTTTCAATCAATTCTCTTAGCTGTATTTGTACCTAGTTCTTTGACACCAAATTTTGACGTGTGTTTGTGTGTGTGTGTGTGCTGTCGTATATTCTTCTTGTCTGTGTTTGTAAGTGTCTATGTGAGAGTCCGGGAAGGAGCTTGGTTCGAGCGCGCTCTGGTCGTCACCTAATTTTGTTGTTACTTGTTCTGTTGTTTTCTACTGTGTGTGTAAACGCTGCACTACTACTGTACTTTACTGTACCTTTACTTTGTCGCTTCCTTCCATGTATAAAATCGTACCGTACAGTAACAATAAAAACACATAGACACACACACACTTCCACCCACCCACAGCATACCACACCTACCTTAGGCCTTTTTTCTGTTGCTCTAGATGTGTTTTAAACGTGCAAAAAAGACACATATCGATAAAAATCAATCGATGTCATCCTTTCACTGGTGTTTTTTCACTCTTTCTCTCTCTCTCTCTCTCTCTTTCTCTCTCTCTTCTGTCTCTCTTCTCTTGCCCTCTTTGCTTGCCATTGCGTCGTTTCAAGCTGTTACCACCTTAAGCCTTGCGTTCTTTCAATTAAAAAAAGCGATCCTCATTGTTTCCTAACTGTTTGAAAACGAGAAGAGCACAAACACGAAGCAAAAGCCACGCTAATAACACGCCAATGCCAAATGATGGTACCTCATATGGATCAAATGTCGCAGAGAGCACCCCAACAGCCAGTAAAAGCTGGCGGCGTGGTGTATCGTTTTATGGCTGCTGGTTCAATTGTATCGACACTTTCTTCCCCGAAGGTTTGGCTCAAAGGGGTGTGCTCTGTCTGCCTGACTGTCTGTCTGTGTCTGTCTCTGTTTCTCTCTCTCTCTGTCTCTCTTTCACTATGTCCTTCATTCACTCTCTTCCATAAACCTTTTTCTCGATGTTCGTTCAGAATTCTCCTCTGTTGTGTAATGTAGTAAAAACTTCACACTTTTTTTTTTTTCTCAAAACTCATTGTGTCTGAATGTAACTCTCTCTGTGTGCGTGTTGTTACTCTTCTCTGTCTTCTCATGCAATCTCGATAAATGTGTTTTTGTTTTAATTACGTTTCCAAAAACTACTTTTGTTTCACCTTCAACATAATCTCCAAGGCCCGGAGTAAATCCTAACCTAAAGAAAATTTGAACGTTAGACGATATTTATTCGTTTCTTTGTAACGACTGTCATTGGTACTGACAGTGACGAATAAGGATAACATATAATTTTAGTACTATTATTATTTACCGAACAAACAAACCAACAAACGAGGAAATGTACCAAAACGATAAAACGTAAACAAAAACTGAAACAAACACACAACCGAAACAAAAACAAAAGGTCTAAACAACAACAGCAAACAAAACGATACATGAAAACATAACAAACAAATATACAAACGAAACCAAAAAGAAAAGGAGGAAAAACAAATGGAATGAAAACAAAGAGGGGGAAAACATTTGCAACAGCACGCGTATAAGCGTTCTTCTTTACTCAGTAACACTTTTCCCTTTACCATACGACCCCCCGCCCCCTCCCTCCCTCCCCCACTTATTCACATTCCGCAGGCCGGAGTTGAAACCATATCGCCATACTACTGCTACTACTTCTACTACTACTTCTACTATTACTACTGTTACATCAACGCAACTCCACCTAAACGTTGTACATATAGATGTATGTGTGTTTGTGTGTTTTAAGGGAAAGGGAAACTTTCGAATTGGGACTAAACGATGTAAAAATATTAGGTTCATAAAAATGTATTTGCTTCAGTTGTATAAAACTGGTGCCTGTATTATACACAGATTTTGTTTTAACATGAACTGGAAAATGATGCAGGAAGTTGAACATCTAGTCGTTCTTATTTCCTCCCTTATACATATACCATATGTATAAGTTGTCGATTTGTGTTTACTGTATAGAAAACGCTCCACAATACATGTTGATGTTGTGTGCATATTAAATGGTGTTGGTTCAGCAAAAGTGTCACACTTTGTTTGTTTCACATAAAAGCAACTGACGGAGAGCAAGACGCTATTTCTTAAGAGCTCCTTAAGCTTACCTTAAAAAACCGAGTACACTATTCTAGAGCCATGCTACATAACGATTCTCCCGTTGCAAACCAATGTGAAGTAGCATCAAAAGCCGAGCCTGTATTTTGTACAATCCTATTTCTACTCTTCTTCCAGCTATCCTGCTACTGCTGTCATTTGTCACACTTCATCAGTACTATAGACCCTTCTATTTAGCTATTTAAATGATTCAATTCGATCCGTAAATGATCCTTGTGCGCGAACATTCAATCTAAAGTGATTCGTGCTGTTTTGAAAATCAATGAGCAACATGCTGTCGAAGTATTTAACATGAAATTGTTTTGTTAATGGCTAAAACTAGTATCGTAGGAAATTGATGTTTGCTTTGACTTGTACATTAATTAATGTAACGTCTTAAGCTGCATTTAGTGAAAGAGCGAAACTGAACGTGTAATTTTTTGATTTTCTTGTTCAATAACATTTCACTGTTTATACAGTTTTTATCCAAAACATGGGATATTGTATACACCTTGTACAAACAATATGGCATACTTCGACTGGTTTCACAAAACTAGATATGTAATATAATTAATATTTCTTTCATTGCACAAATGGCGCATCTAGGGTAAAATGTGAAAAAAAAACGCATTACTACTTAACTGTGCCGTATTCCGATCACTAAATCATGCTCTAGATATATCTGGCCACTTGATCATATACGGATATTTCTACTTAGCTTGTGATTTCCCTATCTTTACCACTGTCTCTCTCTCCGTTGTCGTTGTTTTTCTCTATGTAAGAATAACCAACCCCCACTAACAATCCTTCCTCATGTATTTAGACCACCGTACACCACCAGCTATCCCATTTCATCGTTTCATTCCATACGGTTCTTCCTCTTTTAGTCTGAGATATCAACTCTTTCTTCCTACGCAGACACAAGACACAGTGAATTCACTCATACACTTTCATTATACCGATACACACCAACCACACACAACAGGGTGTTTGGAGTGAAGTGTGATAGTCGCACTTCATTATCACACAAACACAAGTGTCATACACAATCTTCCAAATGGCTCCTACTACTACTTCTACTCCAGTGAACTGTTACTACTGCTACTATCATTAACGAACTATAACCACTACTTAAACTCTTATAGTAACTACCACACTTATGATACTTCTGCTATAACCCTTACTACTACCAATAATACTACTACTAATGCTACTACTACCACAACTAAAACTACTTGAACTACTATTAGATGCTACTGGTTACTACTACTGTTACTATTACTATTACCTCTACTATTACTACTACCACTACTACCAAACTGCTACTCGTTTCAAAGCTAAAGAAAAAAACAGCCAAATAAAAAATGAAGCAAAAAAAAAAAACAACAACAAAACTGGATCCACGCGTGTGACAATCTCATTGTTTTTGTTATCCCTCTTCTCTTCTCTCTCTCTGGTCTTTCTCTCTCTCTCTCTCTCTCTCTTCTCTGTGTGTATGTATTATCTTCCCAACAGGCTCCAAGGCCTGGCATATGCGGCTGACCTTTGAACGGCTCTCAGGCGGTTGCAATCTGCATCGGTGCAAGCTTTGCGGCAAAGTGGTCACCCACATACGCAACCATTACCATGTGCACTTTCCGGGCCGCTTCGAATGTCCACTCTGCCGGGCGACCTACACCAGAAGCGATAACCTGCGCACGCATTGCAAATTCAAGCATCCGATGTTCAACCCCGACACCAGAAAGTTCGAAAACATGCTTTCCCCCACGATGGCGTCGCAAGCGGCTGCGGCGGCAGCAGCCATTTCGGCAGCGGCTGCCGCCGCAAACAGCAGCTTCAAGCCCGATTTTTCCACCGCGGCCGCGGTCGCGAACAGCTTCAAGTCGGAGCAGTTCAGCAGCGCGGCGGCAGCGGTTGCCAATTACGCGCTCGGGACCTTCAAGTCCGACTTCCCTCCCATTCCGAACTCGTCCGCGGCGGCGGCTGCGGCGGCTGTAGCGGCGGCGGTTGCCGCCTCCGTCTCTCCGGGCAGCGGCAGCGGCAGCGGCGGAGGTGGAGGAGGAGGTGGTGGTGGTGGTAGTGTCGGAAGCGGTGGCATTGGTAGTAGTAGTCTGGGCGGTGGCGGCGGCAGCGGAAGGAGTAGTAGTGGCGGTGGCATGATCGGTATGCATTCAGTAGCCGCCGGAGCCGCTGTTGCTGCCGGTGGAGGTGTCGCAGGCATGATGTCGACCGGTGCGGGAGTCAATCGAGGAGGAGATGGTGGCTGTGGCAGTATCGGGGGAGAGGTTGGCAGTGTTGGAGGTGGTGGTGGTGGTGGTGGAAGTAGTGTACGGGATGGTAATAACGGTGGCGAACTATCCGACTGATATCAAAGCACACGAGCCGGTACTGAACAATGGGATGCAAAAGACTACTATCGAGATCACGCAGACGATGACCACGACGATGACGATGCCCAACATCAACCCGTTCGACAAACAGCACCACCACTACCATCCGACAGGACGACGTCCCATCACCTTCACAAGCAGCAGCAACAGCAACCCGCATCGCCTCCCATTCTGCCTCCCTTACCTTGTCCACTCCCTGGTAGTCGGGAACGGTGCCTCTATCCGTATCCGTCGGTTCAGTCTCCGCTGTCGTCACCGCCCTTATGGCGCCCAGCTCAGCAGCTCGCGAAAGGTACAGCGGCCACTACCGGTACAGAAAGCTCATCACCGTCCTCCAGAATGGATTACGGGCCGGCGGGAGCGGTATGCTACCCGGGTAGCCGCACTGGCGACATCAGCTGTGCGGTAGCAGCAACCGCCTGGTGGCAGCGGCACACCATCAACTACGCTGATAACAGCAATAGTCGCTATCGCAGCAGCAGTGTGGATGACAGCTCCAATACTGCCGGCAGCGGTACGAACAGCGGCATGGCCGCCTCAAAGCGCAACTGTAGCCTATTTAGCCGCCACAACGCCAGCAGTTGTCTGCTGGATCGTCGCACTGCTCAGCCGCCGATCATTCCACTGTCGACGACCCTATACGGGTGCCGGTCGCTCTGCTCACCATGCGGCAGTAGTTGCAGATGCAGCAGTAGTAGTCGCTCTGCTCTCTCCACTGCTCCGCATCGGAGCTGCATTTGGCGGGGTTACAAATCACTGCCCACAACAACGCGTTCGGACTGGCCGCTAGGACCCCCTTCAGCATCTACCACCGGACGCGCAGCAAGCGAAAGCACTGAATGCCGACAATACCGGCCGCAGCCACCTCATCTTTCACATTATCAACAGCAGCAGCAGCAGCAGCAACGTCAGCAAAAGTACCAGGAACAGCAGCAGCCACGCAGACGGCGACGACGGCAGATGAAACGCTCCCAAGCGGGCATGTGTGAGAAGCGCATTCACGCCTATCCGACCCATGGTGCAGCTGCCAACCTCAATCAGGGCGAGTTGTTGAAAGCCAATAATCAAGGATTCACGAAAGACAGTAACAGTCGTGTAGGCGTCGGCGTTGGCGTCGTCGCTGATAGTGGTGGAGTTTCTAGTAGTAATAGTACCCATCGTACAGGAGGGGGCACTGTCGTCTGTCAGCCGCAGCTCTAGGTTAAGTCGCGCGACATCTTTGCTCTTGCTTTGGCTCCACTCGTACCTTTTGGCGTGGTTGTGTTCGACGGCTCTGCACCTTGCATTCCCCCAATCCCTCCTCTCTCGCCCCCCCCAGCGACAAAGCTACACGAAAGCGCACCCTGATTAGTAACTGTCACACTATCTGTGGATTTGTTGTAGTGGTATCTCTGCTTCGTCGCTCACACCTGTCGTATGCGTTTTGAGTGAATCGTTTGAATGGCACTCGTTTTGCCGATAGAGAGGTGTGAACGGTTTGATACAGCGTATTAGGATATTGACTGTCGGGATTCGTATGAGGACACCCTTTCCGCTCTGGCCCCCCTCTTCCCCCCTTGTTGTACATTTACCATTACTTACAGTCGTTGAAGTTGATTGTGTACAGTTTTATAAGAACGCAGCGTCCTAAGTACAGCTCGTAAGGGATCGTTTTTCTCTTTCTCTCTATATATTTATATATATCTCTCTCTATCTATCTTTTTATTTTGTTATGCTTGTACCTTTCCTTGTGTGTGACCGTACCTTGTTACCACCAACCTGCGCAATCTCTACGTGCATTTAACGCCATACACACTCATACACATCTTCTTTATACCATAATACTCTACTCGCAAAAAGCGCATCACGGCTCCCACTAGCGCTATGTTTCAGTTACGATTGTGTTGCAGTATTTTCTATTTCCCCCAGAATTTTTTGTTAGTTTGTATGGGTACTCAGCATAAGCATTTTTTTTTTATTCCATTGTTGTTCTACAAGTTGCAAGATTCGTTTTGCGGAGTTGCGGCACATAGCCCGGCTGGAATAGTGACACTTCTCTATTGCTACACATATATTTTCCCTCTAAACTTAGTCTTTACAAACAAAAAAGCCTCAACGTTCGGTATAATTGTTCATATGCATGCGTTGAAATAATAATAGCGGTTTTTTTGTTGTATTTTCGTTGTTTCCGTTGTACTAGAAATGTAATCGAATTAGTAAAGGGCAAGGATAATGAATTGAATACGACCCCAGCTGCGAACTTTAAGCTCAACAGAGGGCACAAATGTGCTTGATCGGCGTATTATGTTGATGATGGGCTTTCCATATTTATAATCCTAATCCACATAACACATCCAGCATCGAATGAAAAGGGTAAGGGGATAAAGGGAGGGGCTTGGGTGCTGTATACGGGGAAGAGCGTGACAGAAAACTCAGCTGTGTTTGATCGGTAGTGTTTGTTGAGGTCGAAGTCGAAAATTTCGGGAAAGCATGTTCTTTGTTCGTCCTAAAACGGAACAACAACGTAGGTCTGGGGGAAGCACACCTGACAGTGGTACGGTATCTTTATCTAGTCACATATAGTGAACGTTTCCCGAACCGTGTCTACGAGTTTGTTGACACGCAGTCGTTAGAATATTCTACCCAAAACACCCGCCACCGATTCTCCTAAACATACACACGTGTACGCGCTCAGAGACATCATTGTGTGTGTGTGCACACAGTTCTATTGAATCCTGATTAGTGCTCACGCACACACTCACTAGCTGCCACTCCCTTGTATCATATTGTTTGTATTTAATGTCAGCTGCCAACAACGCACTTGGCCGCTAACCGACTCAGTGTGCAATTAAGCACTCACCTGGTCGAGAACTCACAGCAAAGCAACAGCAGTGCTTGTTGACGTTTTTGGCTAGTAGGAAGAGTGAGTGTGATATTATGTGTGCAATTTTGAATGCATAGTGACCGGGAGCGGGAATGTCCCAGTAAACCCGACAATTGTGAACTGTGCTTCTTTTTTTGTTTCGTTAAGTCTTGTTTGTATTGTTTTGTATAATATTTTGTGTTTCATTGTTTACGGAGTGACAGATGCAGTTTTCTTTTTAACTCGCAGATCATTATGAATAACACAGGTGCTGTTTACAACCCGAAAGTCTCTCAAACACAGACAGAAACGTGATACAGCGTTTCATCTTTACAGCACATTCCCGAACTGGGTAGGCGAGAGAACAAACGCGTGAGAAAATGAAAGAGAGAGATAGAGAGATAGAGAGAAGAGAAAGAAAAAGAGGAAGAGGGAGATGTAGAGAGTGCAATTTAAAGATTAAATAGAGAGAGACAGAGAGAGACAGAGAGAGACAGAGAGCGACAGAGAGAGATAGAGAGAGACAGAGAGAGACAGAGAGAGACAGAGAGAGACAGAGAGAGACAGAGAGAGACAGAGAGAGACAGAGAGAGACAGAGAGAGACAGAGAGAGACAGAGAGAGACAGAGAGAGACAGAGAGAGAGAGAGACATAGAGAGACATAGAGAGACATAGAGAGACAGAGAGACAGAGAGAGAAATTATAATTAAATGCGTAAAAAACTACTAAGCTTCTGACGTTTACACCTTAGTGTACTAGATTCAGTTACGATTAGAGGTCATGCTTATGGGAAAACGAAAATGTTTGGTGTTGTTTGGCTCTGCTTTTGGCGACTTTGAGGCTTTTCTGATCATGGGCTCATAAATTTGACACACAGTTTATACCATATCATGCAAAAAAAAGCAAAAATAGTTCAATTCTTGAAAATTATTAAAATTTAAAATTACCAACGTTTATGTTTGTCTGTTTTTTGTGTGCTTACTTTCCGATAATTTCACGGACGATGAAGCTCACTTGGTTGACGATTTATTTTTTATAGCCGTTCAGGCCAAATACTGTTAGTTCTGGAGTAGTAGTTCTGGAGTATAATTCACGGTTCTTGCTAATTCTTGAGAAGCAATTGTTCCCCAAAAAGCTTTCATTTTTCAATGCGACCCCATTCACAAGCCAAACCACTCGTCGGAAAGATACAAACGTTAAGCAAAAGACCTCTTCTGTAGCATGCATTTCTTTACTTAAAAAAAAAAACGGGTAGATATATAGGAAGGGAGCGCACCTTCTTTTTTGTGATCATATTTTTCTTCTTCGTAAACATGTGATCCGTAATGGCATTACTGCAAAACTCTGGCAAAGGTAGTAAGGAGGAGGAGAGAGTTTAATGAAAAGTGGTGAATGTGCGGGAGTGGTTATAGCAACTGGAAGAGTTACTCCAGGGATGTGTAACTCGGGAATAGTAGGCAAAGTAATTATTTTATAAAACAAAACAACAACAAAAATGGTTTTGGTTGGGAAAACAGCGCACACAACTGAAAATAACCGATTGCACTATACTAGGGCTAGTGACGACGGTAACTTCCTTCTGCTTTAAAACTCAGCTACCCTCTCATTTTCACCTTCTTCTATTACACTTCGCCTGCAATTGCTCCCCCCCCCCCCCCCCCCACTGTTCTCTCGGTTAGAGTTGTCAATCATGTCGAAGCATTCCTTGTTGGTATTCCGATTAGGGAGCATAGGTCGAACCTTGGGATAGTGCGAAGAATTGCGCAAGTAGCAAGAAACAAAATGAGACGCTGGCACGAAACAAAGCCTACGTAAGGGACACGGAAAACCAGTAGAAATGGCCAGAATAGAAATGTAAACTGTTTACTAACAAATATTGCAAACGCAGCACCAATGCCAGTTACACGCGAATGCTTGGAGAATCACGCGTCCATACTCCTTCCCATAGTGCATAATATTTTTTGTTCTATTTTTGCTCTAGTTTTGTGTACTCTCTGATTAGTGTGTGTGTGTGTGTGTGTGTGTGTGTCTGTTCGTTTCATCGACTGTCTGTGTGTGTGTGTGTGATGATGATGATGAATGAGTACACCGTTGAATGATATTGTCTGTAAGTATTCCTTTGCCATGTATATGTATTTGGAAAGTGTATGTATACATCGAGCGCGCGGAGTATTTAAGTGTTTAGACCCGACACGCATACCGACATCTCATTACTCGTAGGCCAGGGCGTTTTAATTTACCAGTATATCGAAACCTTCTAATGATGTGCAATATCAAATCACAGTTTTTATGTTATTTATGTTGAATTCTCTGAATGGAATTCCCTGATATTCCTTTTTTTATTATTAAAACGATTAATTAATTAACTAATTATGCTTTACCGATCTACTCAGCCTCTAACCCTCTAAGTGGTGGTTATCAAAAGAAAAAGAAGAAAAAAGCTTAAAAAAAACCGGCATCTGATTGGAAATTTACCTTACATTTTCTTTACATTTGTAATAGTTATTGTTTTTTTTTCTGTTTAGGTTTTTATTCTGTTTATTTTTTACAATTTTTACTAAGTACGCGCGAGTTTATATCTATAAAAAAAAAACCATATGTATGATTAACTTAAAAGTATAACGTACTACCTCATTTTGTATGGTTGTATTTAAATGTACAGAACTTATCGGCGGGGGTACTTTACTTCCCCTTTTTACCTTTACTTGCATCCTTTAGTTTCCTTTTGTTGAGAGTTTGTTGTTATTTGTTTGTCGCTATCTTCTGTTTGTTTCATTATTATTATTATTTTTTCTTTAGTCAATCATCAATCTCAGAGAGCTTCTTTATATGTCTGTGTAAGCGTGTTTTTTTACACTTTCATCCCGTCGGTGAAATCTGTCGTATTGTTATTACTTTTACGTTGGTATGTTTTTGGTTGCTCTTTTTCGTTGAATTATTTTTTTTTTAAATATATTGTATGTTTGATTAAACCGCTTAACGATATTACTTGTGGGATGCTGCGTCTGGAAGATTTATCCCTTGTGATGAAAGAAAGGGAACGAGGCAACGGTAAAGAAATTTGGAAGGTCATTACTTCACGTTTCAAAGGTGCAGCGTAAGAGAGAAACAAATCTGTAAAAGCAACAAAACAAACGCGAAAAGCTTGTTTTACTAGTCTGTATTAATGTTTAGAGTTTACACGAGGCCAAACTGCACATAACTCACCACCCCTCCCCAAAGCCTCTCCATTATTGGCCGGCACTCGAAACAGCAAAGGAAGAGGTATAGCAATTGTACTGTGTTCGATTGGGTATTGTCTAGCTTAAGATGATGGTGCAAGGTCCAGCACAAGCAGTAAAAGAGAAGGAACAGGGAAAATGAAGCAGCGGGCGCCAAGCTGTCTAATACTCCAAACTCTTGCAACGTAGTTAAGATGGTTATTGTTCTTTTGTTTTGCGGTATGTTTTTTTTTTTTGTTATCGCAAACGAACGCCTAATTTATTAGCCGCTCCCGAGCATAGGTTAGATTGAGTTTAGCAGCACCTCTGATGATTACATTTGGTGCAAAAAAAAGGAACCAGACAAAAGAAAATCAAGAGTCTGCTAAACGATAGCGCAAAAAGAAGAAAATTGAATACAATATTACAATAAATACCCTTACAACCGTCAAAGTTAGCTTACTGTTTCAATTCGATCAAGATACCTGCGCCCACAGGTTAGAGTTTGTAGTAGTGTGTACAGTTTTTATTTGCACAGCATGAGATCGCACAAAAGAGAGCGAGAAAGAAAGAGAAAAAGAGCGAGAGGGGGAGGGGAGGAAAAGAGGGGCTTTTTTTTGTTTGTAGCAAGAGTATTATGTCTGCTTGGAGTTTTGCTCGAAAAACGTGAAATTTTAGTATTGCCACTCAGACAAGGATGCATTTTTGAAGATGCAGATCGGTTCTTCACTCCCTTTGCAAATCCCTTTTCCTCTTGTACCGTACTCTTTTCTCTCGATTTCTCGTTCTCTTCGCCACATACATGCAGTGATTGTGTTTTTGTTTTTTGTGTCTTCTCTATAATTAATCTCATTAATGCCGTAGCGTGTAACTTAACTTAAATGCAGTAAAATATGCTGTCGCTTAGATCTGCCAAGAAACACATATAGGAAAGCTAACATCGCACCATATCTCTCACTCCTCGTCGCGTTATGTTTCTTTCTATTGCGTGTTGTTTTTTTTTTTGTTTATTTAAATACTACAGTATGTGTGTGTGTTACAGCTTAAGTCGGTGAAAAGACTCATTTAGCTAATTTCAGTGCAATGATGGCAAGATCATGAACGCACACATCATGGTCAAGCCAAACGGGTAATGCATTTAATGGTTTAGAAAACAAGCTCCACAAAGATAAGGATGGGAGGGTGGGAGGGTGAGTGGGGGGTAGTGTGTGCACAAAGCACCTTCGTTTACAGTGCGCAGAGCCAGGGAAAAGGGGATTGGGGGTGATTGTATTAGCTAAAATGAATCGAATGACGTAATAGAAGCAAAAACAAACACACACACACACACACAAACGTCACAGAACACGTGGTGATGACACGTGGTCATTTACGGCAAGGGAACTATTCTGTTCTGTAACGTTGCATTGTAGGATGTAGGATATTTGTTGCTCTTCTTGCTCAATCCTTCTTCCCAACGCTTCCCCCCCCGCCCCTTTCATTCACACGTCCACTTAGAAATGCCTCCCTCAATATAATATAAGGACGGACAAGGGCGTGTATCCTGTAAGACAATGTACTAAGCAACACGAAGAAGAAGAAAAAAAAATCCAACAATAGCTGTAAGTGTGTGTAGAGATTGACATGTCTGTATGTGCGCGCGCGTGTGTATGTGTTGTGTGCGAGTGTGTATATGAGTGTGGGTCTCGTCTGCGCCGGGCTGTCGTGTCCGCACTTGTCCGCTTCAATCACCGTTACTCCTTCAACTATAGTCCCACACTCCCACGCGCCCTCCACCCGTTCCTCTCATACTCTGAGCTTCCGTGTAGCCTTACACATTAGGGACTACTCGTGTACTACGTGCAATAATCGCTATTTATGTTTTACAAAATCCGCTCAGTTGGTTAAGCTACACTACATGGGAGACGGGGAGAGAGGGAACACAGGGGAAGGAGAGGGGGAGAAGTGTAGAAGAGACTCCCGCGCGCCTCCCCCGAAAACAATCGAGATTGTGCAAATTGTAGGAGTTGTAAGGGGAAAAAGAAACCAAGCGGTGATTATCAATGGAGATATAGGTGCCGTGGGGTGGTTAGCAGTGCGCTATGGAAGGGAACGGGATGGGGGAGAAAACTTGGGAGTAAACCTCTCCCACCCTTCCGACCGACCGCGCCCACAGCCACAGTCTTTACTTCCCAATGTGTACCAGCGTGTGTGTGTGTATGTGAACACATTTACTTTTAATCTCTAAACTCTAGTGTTCGGATTCTTATATTTAATGTTTATCATTGTTCTTGTTATTATATCCTTCGTTCCTCGTTTTCTTTCCGCCGGTGTGTAATTGAATCTTACCTGATGTAAACATAGCAATGATGGTAACAAAAAAAAAAAGTTAAAATTAAATCGAGAATAAAACAAACGTGAAGCAGCAGCAGCACTAAATTGAAAAATAAATGGGATGTAACAAATGAAAACGAAAACAAAAAATATGAAGAGAAATTGGAAAAACGCTACTCCCATACAAAAAGTAATAACAGCAGATATGTAAAGCGGGGAAATAAAGGCTCAAAACCACACACAAAGAAGAGAAGTGGAAAAAAAGAATACAAGTAAAACAAACCGAAAGGGGGGAAACATTGCAGAGGAAACGGAGGGAGGAAAAAAACTAAAATCCTATTTGTTATAATTTATACTAAAATAATTTATATTTGATGACTAAAAGACTTAATAAAACAAAGGCAAAGAAAAAAAAAAACAAATATCGTTACACGTATCTCTTTCTGTCGTTTGTTCATACGGGTGTTTGCGTTGTTTTTGTGTTCGTATAATTGTTGGGTTTCACTTTCAAGTAAACGTACGTTAATGGTGTCGTGATTTTCGTTACTGTGTTGGCCACACTAAAGTTTAATCGTATCGGGCCGCAAAAGAACTAAACGGGAAGAAGAAGAAGAAGAAGAGAGAAGCAAGGAAGGAAGCAAAATGTAGTTCGAAAATCACATACGTGTAAAATACATCGAAACGAGTCAAAACTAACATTTCAAAGTGCAAAGAGAAAGCTCTCTCGGTGAAATTAAAATCCACGCGTGCCTGCCGACATAAAGCAACTAACCGGCTAATGGGTATTTAGTCGGCAAGGGTATGGGAAAACAACACCCAACGGGACAAGCGTTATTTGCAGCTACTAATTGTCGATCATTCGAGAGATGCACACGACGTCTGTAAACGATTGCCATTAAAACACGCTGAGTGAGTGTGCGAGGGACAGAGAGGGATAGAGAGAGAGAGAGAAACAAAGACAGATGGTATATTTAGTATTTTGTCGATCGTCCATTTCATGTTAAAAGATCGTTGCTACTATACACTCCTCTCTATTTTCACGCAAAGAGTTACCGTAAAGCCGTGCTCATTGGGATGTCGTGGGGTTACTTTGTTTGTGATGTCGTGAGTTCCATCTTTTGCGTTTGTGTTGTCACCATACGCTTACTTAGTGAATTGAAACGTCGGTGTTCCTGGTGTGTATGGTTTTGTTTTATTGAATCCTTACCGTAAAAATCGGAGTTTTTTTTTTAGTATTCGTATGTTTTGGCTTAGAATATAGCGATTTTATTGAAGTGATTCCTCAAAATTGTTTGCATAACGTAGCGTTCGAAAACACGTTAACTGAGTGTATCTGTAAGTTCACATCGAGGTCGCTCACTGAGCTTAGTGTGTGTATGTGTGTACGTATGATGTGACCTAAATGATGTGAGTCGTTGTTTTTCTGCATTAAGCAATATTCGTAACTTAGGCAAATATATACAAAATACGTTTAGCTTTGTTATGCTCGGATTACTTGAGGCCGTGAAACTGGTTTAATAAGTGTACTTGGGGGGGCTTCAAAGTTGCGTATTATTAGTAACACATGTGCATCGTTAAAGGTTGTTTTCGTTTGTCACATGGTTTGGTTTGTACAGCATTCTCGTTAAACACTGATTAATCATAAATCCTTTAGGAATAAGAAGAAAAGAACAAAAAAAAACCGAAACAAAATCGTACTATCAAATGTATCGGTCTACCAAGCAAGATCTACCAAGCAAGTCACGCATTTGCACCTGCAGATATATATTAGGCAGTTAAATTTGTAATTTATTAAAACATCTAGCTTTTTTGTCGATAAAATACCAATGCCTTAACACCTTCTACTTCCGTGCAAACCTACTCTCTTTCTAGTAGTACCTAATTGTAACAAACTTTGAACGAATGTAATGAGTTATTCATTGCGCCGCTTTTCATTTGATGGCTTTCTGTGAAATTATATATATATATCTCCCTCTTTCTCTTTATCTCTCTCTCTCTCTCTCTCTCTCTTCTCAATTTTATTCCTAAGCATATACATTTATAATATATATACATAGTTATTTTTTTCTATTACTTTTTCTCTCTTCACATTATCTTTATCTGTAACGTTGAGATTATGTTTGAGTAAACTAGAAAGCCAACGCCGTACCATTATGCACCTGTTCTACACGTTTATAACAGACGAAAGTTGATCTCCTCTCATCCTGTCCCAGCTATGCATAGTATGCCTTCCAAAAATCTTCGGCCGCGCTAGCGGAGAGAGGTAAAAGTACTAGCACACTTCAATCCTCTCTGCTATGAACGTGTTTTTATCGATAAGCTGTGATACACTTGGAATGGGGGGGGGGGGGGGTTCCCCCTCTTCTATGTAACATTTGGTCATCGTCTTTTCCTTCTGGGGAACAGTTGGACAATTGTATTCTTCTAACGGTTCCATGGGTGTGTGGCTGCAGGATGAGAGTAATGGCGCACATCAGCGTACGGATGCATCATAGTGTTTGTGTTTGTCTATCATCTCCAATACTAACGTCTGGATTGATCAGCTTCTGTTGGTTCGATGTTGTCGAATCATTTTATCAGTTCTCTTTTACTCCTTTCTAATCTATTTTGATCTGAGCATTAAATTTCATAGCTTGTTTTAACATAATGTTTTGTGCCTATTATTGCTTATCTTCAATTCAATCTTACAATTTTCTTTTTTTCAGTTGGGGTCACATTTTACACCTTTCCATTTTTTTGTTTTTACCTTGCATTGCTGGTATTCTTTTCTCATTGCTTTCATTTAACTTTGCCAAATTGTCGTATGTGATTTGCGACTGTCAATTTTTTTTTGTTCTATTTCGGCTCTGTATTTTTGTACTTTTACTTCTTAAAATTGACTCGCTGACTCAAGTTTTGGAACACGGGTACTACTTTCTATACTATTTCCGCGAAGTTCTTGTACTTTTTTATGCCTGTCGAATTTCAAATAATCTCTCTTTTTATCTGCCCATCTGACATGAATGCTCTTGACAATTTTATTCCGTCTCTCTTATTCTCTCTCTGTCTCTTTCTCTTTCTCTCTCTATCTCTCTCCCTCTCTTCCTGTTGTACGCTCGAACTCTGTTCTTCTTTCTCCTTTATGTCGCCAAGTACTCTCTGAGTTATCGTAATGATTCGTTGTATTGAAATCAGCTTAGTCTTTGAATCTTTCTTGTTCTGGACCCATTCCTTTGTCCTTGCATTATCTCTTTTGCTCTCTTTATCTCTCTGTCCCTCTTCCTCTCACTTTTCTCTCTTCTCTCTGGCTCTTTCTCTATTCCTCTCTCTCTCTCTCTCTCTCTCTCTCTCTCTCTCTCTCTCATTCTCTTTTTCTCTCACACACATTTAATATAATAAAGTAATTCTTACTATATATAACTACTTTATTAGTATTTTTTTCGCTCAAATCACATATTCTATTTCGCTCTCAATCTGGCTGTTTCTCTCTTGCCCTAAATCTCAGGTTGTTCCCTTGGCGCTCTTATTTCTCTATAACTCTCTCACACACACACTCTTTCTCAATCTTTTTCATACTATACGTGCATCTCTCTTCTTTTTCTTCTTGTTCAACTTCTGCTATTCGTACCTACTACTACTACACTACTACACTATTACTACTTCTACTACTACCACTTCTTCTTCTTCCTCGTATCTCTCTCGTCACTCTCTTTCTCTATCTCTCTATTTCCTTGCTTTATCTCACACACACGCGCGCGCACTTTGTTTTGAGAAAAAGAAAAAAAAAAATAAAGTAAAAAAACAACAATCGCTCTCTTGTTCTGTTACCAAGCCACTTCTTTGTGTGTGAGAGTGTCAGTCATCTCTTTCTATCTTTTCTCTCTCTCTCTTCTCTCTCTCTCTCTTCTCTCTTCTCTCTCTCTCTCTCTCTCCTGCTGCCCTATATCCTGATTACACTTCCAGAGCTGAAGACCTATCGCATTGCGCAGATATTCGAGAAGGTGAACTCCCTGGACGAGCGAAAGCGGTGCCTGCTGTGCGGGAAGGTTGTGTGCAACGTGCGCAATCATTACTACGTGCACTTTCCCGGCAAATACGCCTGCAGCCTGTGTACCGCGGTTTACACACGCAGCGATACGTTGCTCATGCACTGCCGCTCCAAACATCCTGAGTTGAATGTGTGAATGTTGTGGCATCGATTCACGGGCGAACGCTGAGGGCTCCCCCACTTCTCCCTAGACTCGCCACCATCGCGCTGGTTGTTTGTCAGAAACAGACCGTGCGTATCGGGGTTTTTTTTTTTATTATTGCCAATTGCATTGCCAGGATAAGCCTACATTTACCTCTTATGCTCCAACCCCCTTGAACCCCATGCCCGGCCCCCCCCCCCCCCCCCTGCCATCTATCTCCCTTGTTCTTCCGATTGTTGGTTCTGGTTGGGAATGCGATCTTCTGCTTCGTTCCGACGACTCTCCGGTGCCTGTGAGTGATTGAGTGATTGATGATCTAGGTGATGAAATAATTGTACATAAAAACAAACAAACAAGAGATTTGTCCATCAGCAGGCCAGCTAGACTGCAGCTGTATGCCTAGTATGTTATGATTAGAGGAAGATCTCTTTGGAGTTTGAAAATGTACTTACTGTGGGGTGTCGAGAGACTCATTTGCGAGTGAATCGACATTTCCTCACGATCTTGTAGAGTTAAATGCGCTTGCTTTTCCTGAAAGCCTTCGGGATCAAAAGCTGGCATGAGACAGACCATGCAACATACGCCATTATCTGTTCCGTTTAGCTTGTGTGTGTCATATTGGGTTTGAATTCTTCTCATTCTGTGTAGATAAGAGAGTGATGTTTAAGTCGTACTAAAAGCTCAAAGTTACTCTGTTTATTATCAAAATCTTGTTGCATCTGGTTTTAACTCTAAATGATGTACTCAATCTCTGTCTCTATTTCACTCTCTCCTCTATTTCTCTCTTTCTACTTCTCTCTCTCTCTCTCTCTCTCTCTTTCTCTCTGTCTTTCTCTCTCTCTCTCTCTGTTTCTCTTTTTCTCTATCTGTTTCCTCATAATATCCTTGTCACTTATGTCATATTTTTATTTTTAGGTTGTATGAGTGTTGTGTTTTATTACAATTCCTTTACATCAATTTCATTCTTTCTCTCTCCTCTCTCTCTCTCTCTCTCTCTCTCTCTCTCTTCTTCCTCTCTTTCTTCCTCTCTATCTCGCTATTTCGCTCTTTCGCGATTTTTATATATTTCTCTTTTTTAAATAACTCTATATTTCTATCTACTCCTTGCCTTTCGATGGTTCAAGTAAATGGTCTCCCTAAATACCATCTTTTTCGCTACTTCTTGGTTTTGTTTTTAACAAAAAATTTAACTTCCTATACCTTGCTTCCCGTTGTTTTTGGCTTGTTTGACAAAATAGCCTCTTATATCACCTTCTTATACAATTTCCTTTTCGCACTATGCTTCGGACAATCCTTTATTCGGTCAAATTAATTCATTGCTAACACTACTGTGCGTATGTAATGACATTTGAACTAACACACTCACCAAAGGCTGGTCCAATCCAGTTTCATTTATTTGCATACCTTCTGCTTTAATAAAGTTTAACTTATCTAGGTTCTCCTCACTTTCACGCCTGATACCGTACTTGATGATACTCCGTGCGTTTATTGGTCGTGTTTTATTGTTTAGTCCTAATTACTTTTTTTTTGTTAAATCCTGCACGGTTTCATACATCTAGTATAATTTCATCGCATTTTCATTTTAAATATTGTTTTATAATCTTACTATCACTTGCTAACCCTGTCCAATTATCGTGTCCCAGCTTTATTTTAAGTATAGTGTAAGTTTGGCATTATTCTCGTGATTGTTGACATCATACCCCATTATTACGCAAACTTTCTTACACAGCAAGAAACTCATCTTTCCCTTCGTAGTTACAAATTTGGTATATTATTCAATTTGTGCAAGATTTTGTTTTAACATGCACGGAATGCACTCTGCGTAAGAAGCAATTGCTAACAGTATAGTAGTATAACTTAAACAGTGTCAAGAAAGAAAAAGATGAATAAAGCAAAACGAGCGAAAAAAAGGAGAGAGAAATAAGAGAGGGGTGAGGGGATAGATTACGAGGAGGTAGAGATGGAAATGACAACATGGTTGGGTGATGATATCTTTCCATATCTTCTATCCTTAGCTCAGCATCGTGTTATCCGTTTTGCAGGTTCAGTTTGCTTAGCTTTTGACTTAGTCAACGACGCTAAACTTGTGTTTTGTTTTCTAGCGAGATATGAACTCCAATGCCTTCCGTTCACTTTCTCAACTGCACTATACTGCAGTGCCCCCTCGGTGTGTGTCGCTAGACACTTTCTCCTAGTAAGCTTTCTGCAAACGCGGCTCAGTTTTATCCCTTCATATTTGGTCTCTCGCTCTCTTCTTCGCTATTTCCATCTTTTTCTCTCTCACACAAAACTGTACTACTGTAGTAATACTATCTGCCAGTCAATCAGCCATGATTCACTCTGCCTTGTCACTTCATCGAAGTATGATTTGTTTATCCAAATTTTGTTTAAATACAAATTATTAAATGAAAAGATTATTTATGATCGACGTTTTTTTTTGAAAGAGAAATATTTGACGAAAGCAACAGCAGCAAAATAAAACAAAACAATCAACATTTACAAATACAAATGTGGTTAGTGTGTTTAGTTTACATCTTCATGAAGAGAGAGTACTTTCTCCCTGTCAAATTAGAAAAAGATTTCAAAAAAGTTATAAAAGAATCAGCGTAGAAAAGATGAAAAAACAAAAACAATACAACAATAAAACAAAGCAGAGTGAATGCACGCGAGATTGCTTATATCCTGATAATTACGTGCTGTGTTGTATACCATTTCATCTTTGTTAGTGTTTTGTTGTTAACTACTTTCATTTTCTGTTTTAGTGTTTCGTTATGTCCTCTTACGGTTTCTGCAACATTCTCCGATGTGTTTTACTTTTTTCTCTGTAATCTTTTCAAACATTTAATAAATTCAATCCGCCCTCTATCCACCCAGCCCACTGCCCAATACCTAGACCTTATCGCATCCTATGTAATTCTCTTTCTATCTCTTTCTCTCTTCTCTTCTCTTCTCTTCTCTTCTCTTCTCTTCTCTTCTCTTCTCTTCTCTTCTCTTCTCTTTTTTGTTTTGCTCTCTTTCTCTCTATCTCTCTCTCTCTATCTCTCTCTCACTCTTTCTCTCTATTGTTATCTTTCATTCTCTCTATCTCTTTCTCTCTCTCTCTCTCTCTCTCTCTTTCTCTCACTCTATCTCTCTTTCTCTCTATTTATCTTTTTTTCTTTTTTGCTCTCTCTCTTTCACTCTTTTCCACTCTTTTCCACTCTTTTCCACTCTTTTCTATTTTTTTGAATCTCTGAAATCCCTTCTAAATGTTTACTAAAACAACAAAAAATCCTGCTAACAACACTCCTCCAACTTCAACTACCTCACCCGTCTCAAATTCCCCTTCTACTTACCCCCCCCCCCCCCCCCATCCACTCCCCCCTCTCCTCTCCTCCTCATAATGGGACGGTATGAAATGGTCTCTCCGACCCGGTTGATCACGTTGCGCTGTTTTGCCCATCGGTGTGTTCTCTGTTCCTTTCTCTTGTCGGTTGCAGGGCCGGGGGGAGGTGGAGGTGGCAGTCGGTACGAGCATCACTTGTCACGGCACGCCAGCAGTATCCTACCATCCAGTCTTGTCTCGTCGCCCGACGGTACCGATCTGCCGCACCACACGCATTATCAGCTGCACCATCAGATGTCCTACCATAACATGTTCACGCCGTCGCGGGAGCCGGGCACGGCCTGGCGCTGCCGCTCGTGCGGCAAGGAGGTCACCAACAGATGGCACCACTTCCATTCGCATACGCCCCAGCGCTCCCTCTGCCCGTACTGTCCGGCGTCCTACAGTCGAATCGATACCCTGCGGTCGCACCTCCGGATCAAGCATGCCGATCGGCTCAACGCGCCCAAGTTTAGCAACCCCCCGAACTGCAAGCTGCCGATGTAAGCAGGTTGGGGTTGGGAGCGCGCTGCTGCCTGCCTCCAGCGCGCGTGTGTGTGTGTGTGTCTGTGGACCATTCCCCCTCCCGTGGCGGCGAGCAGACGCGTACCTCATCCACCACCACACTACAGAGATTACCCATCTTGAGTTACCCGATCGTCAGTGTTGTCAAATATGTTTTTTTTTTTTCTGTTTTCGTTCGTTTCTCGGTGCTTATTTTTATACTTTTTGTTTTGTTTTCTAAATTGTTTTTCGCTTTGTGGCTTTAAGTGCCGTTACTACTACTGCCAGCGAGAGAAAGAGATAGAGAGAGAGAGAAAGCGAAGGAGGAAACAGCCCCTGCTCCCCCGGCGGAGCGTAAATTTTGTAGCTCATTGCATTACGGGGCGGAGCTAACTCCGCACTGTCACACTCATTGCGTAGCTCTTTCAAACTCCTGAGGTGAGGTCTTCAACGGAAGGTTTCTACTTAGCTTACCAAGCAGACAAATTTGAGTGCTTTCATCGGGTGTGTAAATGTGAGGTACACGCAGCGAGGCAAGGGTGTGAGTGGATGGATAGTGGTGTTGCGGTGTGTATCTGTGCGAGAGAGTTGCTTTGTAACGCTACCACCAACAAACAGTAGTTTCGTTTTAGGTTGTTGATTGTTACTTGTTTTGTGCCTTTTTGTAATACTTTGTATTGTTTTTCTTATTCTTTTTTTCACTTTTCATGATTCTTTCACTTTCATTGATCTCTCTTCCTTCTCTATACTTCCCTTTTCTGCTCTATATCGCAACTTTTTAGTGATCATTTGAACAGTATAGTCTTTTCCCCCATAAATGGCGCATATGTACGTATAGTTATATTATTTTTTCGATTTCATGAACATCACTCTCTATTCTACCTTTGTCTATCACTCTCCACTTCCTTCTTCTACTGTGTTTTGTAAATTGTTAAGCGTTGTTTTACAACGCAACAAGTAACCTGTAAGCAACAAGTTAAAGCTCAAATACTCACAGAGACGCACCATCACTCACGTATTACGCTCTCATTCTTCCATTTGTTGCATTTAAATTACTTTTGCACCACTTTTGCCCCGTCTTTTCGCAAAATGTACCAAGAAAACGGTTTGAATTTCGAGAATTTAGATGCTTCGTAATCTCTAAAGCACTATTCTACCACAGAACTGGGAGCGGGACAACCGTCCAAGCTTGTGAAACGAAGAAACAGTGAATTAAAGGTTCGAATTATTAGTGAAAACGATTGGAATATGTTTCGTGCTTCCCTGTCAGTTCTTTAGTAGTGTTGGGTTTCCAGTTCTTGTGCCTTAATTTTCTATGACGACCTCTAAACGATTGCGATAACTCCCTCTCTCTTCTTGATGGTGAAGATTGAATAAATTGGGAAATTAAATTACACTAACGGAGCGTGGCATTGGATTGCATTTTGTACAGCACTTATCAGTATAAGGAACGTCAGTATTGGTCACTATACTGTAAACCCCAGGTCATTGGCTTAAATTATCTTTTCTTCCCAAGTTCGTTGAAATATCAATCCTAACCTGGCAATGCTGGTAACAGTTGGTAACCGGGTGTAGTTGAACAGTCCATCGCTTAGCGGTGGTTCGATGGTAATTTGTTATGTATGTCCTGTACAAGTAATTTCATTCTATTGGGCGATTGATATCGATTGAAGAGAAAGAGGCAATTTTATTGTTTTTTTTTTTTGAATAAAGAAGCAGATGATAGATAAAGAGTGACAAGGAGAAAGAGAAGAAAAATATTGCCCAGAGCTATCTTTATCATCCCTACTGTACCAACGCTAGTCTCCAACACCTAACAAGAAGAATTTGGTGATGACACACGGTGACGTAATTATTGTGCAGAGAATGTCAAGCAATCGATATGTCATGCAACTGTGTTAGCCTTGCTTACTTGGGTTGTTATGTTTTTGGCAATTTGGCAATACCAAAAAAAAACAACCTCATTTTTTGCGGTGTGCTTCTTCCACACGTGCCATATCGGGAGGTATGTTGAATATATATATGTATAAAAAAGACTCAAATCACACCGGGGGAGATGAAACATTTCACCAGAAGAGTTCCTTTGACATGCCTGGCTTCCGGATGATATAGTACACGGGAAGAGAGCAGATAGTGGGAACTCTTGGGTTCCCACAGTAACAAATCAAAAGCTTAAAAAAATCAACAGTGTTGCATACAAATTTCTCATTCACACAACCGGGCGTTGTGCGCGTGTACTATGTCTTAAGGCGTTAGCAGCTTTGTTTTTTGTTAGTACATTTAAGTAGACCCATTATGTTTTCTTTCAACGTCTTTTCTACCTTGTCCTCTATCTCTGTCTCTATCTCTGTCTCTATCTCAAAACGTTACGTTCAAACACACACACACACATAATTGCGCACGGATATGGTGTTAAACTAGCGTGTAAGGATTTTTAAGCGAAGAATCTCATTCAGCAGTGGGGTATGTACATGTATGTATGTGTGTTGATGGGTGACGTATGTTTTTTGTTTGTTTATCACCCTTTTCCAGTATTTGCTCAATGGTGTTCTAATGTCAGCATTAGATGGCAATGATAATGATTTACAATGTTGCGTGTATAGATTTTTTTTTATCCAAGGATTCGCTACGAAAACGTGTCATTGTTTGCTGTTGGTTGAAGTTTTTAACTCGAGACTGTACACTTAAATTAGTCCTTGGATGTTGTCGTCAGCTTCTTGACGTCAGCTCTATCGCGTTACGCATTTACGGGCTTGTTCCCCATTTAGCTTATTTTGAATAATTGGCTGTCTACTGCTTTGCTCGAGCAAATCATAAATAAGCGACATTGGTTTGATCAATTTAGGCAATAAGTCCTAAAAGGTGGATTTTACCTTATTTGTTATCAAATTTTATAAACAATCAGTTGGTGTAGGTGTTTGTATTGAATCAAACCATGAATATGTTTAGGTTCAATTTGTTTCTTCTGCTTCTTATTATTGGCATAATGACCTACGCGGTCATTTCTATACAGACTTTTGACACTTATTATTGAGTACCACGCAGCCGGATAAGTCACTTCTCCTGAGGGACAAGGTCCAAATGAGGCTTGAAACCACGACCCCACGACGGGCATGTTGATAAGTCTTGCGTTTTGACGACTGTACCACGGGACCCCTCCCCCCTCCTTCCCCATACATACATGCATACATACATTCATACATAAATACATATCCAAACGGTATATAAAAAGGAAAGTTTTAGCGCTTGTTTGCTTGGAATTGTCCTAAGTACTACATGCACGTCGACAGTTTGGTTTGAAAATCGACCCTTTCGACAGTTTGCTTTTCTGTTTTCTTTTTCTTGAACTTGACATCGTTTGCGGCGGTGTTTTTTTTTGTTGCTATAATTAAGGCAATGGCAGGTAATTGAATTGAGCCATTCGAAAATTCTTCTAGAACACAACACTGTGTCATTTACTCACGAACCTAATCATTTCGATACGACGTGCAAATATAAACGGACCCGTCTGTTATCATCAGGGTAAAATTCCACGCAAATAGTACGCGATAACTTATGGTGTCCCGAAAAATAATAAATTATCAGAGACCTCCGAGAGAGTTCTATAAGGCCTGGATCCCATTCATCCTTCCTCTAATCCTTCAACCATTTTGTAGCTATGTAGGATCTGGCTCAATCGTGTACATTTGTGTGAATCTTTAAAGAAGTGGAAACAGTTTAAATGAAGTAAAAGCAAGCTGGACAACTCAATTCGTTGATGCCAACTGTATGAAATTTCAAATTTGAATAGAGCTGAAAACAAATATAAAGAATGAAACAAATAAACCAACTATGTTAGAGAAGAAAATAGAGAGGGAGGAGATAGTGAAATAGAAACAAAATGAAAGAGAGGTAAAGAGAAGTAAGGGAATAAATAGAGAAAACATGAAAAGAAAGAATAGTAATAGAGAGAAAGGGAGAAAATAGTAAAGAAAACCTCGCGCAACGAATGTTAAAAGGGAACAAAAGATAAACAAAAAAAAAACGTAAGACAAAACATATAAGTCTGAACAATGAATATAGTGTGTATAAAAAAGATAACTAAGACGTGTAAGAAGATAAGCGGGAGAAGCACAGTGCGTGTTTGTATATATGTTTTGATTTCTGCCATACACTCCAAGCGAACGTTGATTGGTTTGCTAGCGTTGATATACAGCATCTCTCATCGATTGAATCTTGCTATAAGCCAGTTTGAACGCAACGGTGACAGGAACTGGAAACACAAACTAGTTCACATTTCGTTCAATCAATTTCTCTACCCTATTTCCGATTGTTCAACCATTTTTCTCCTGCTCTACCTAGAGTATGCTGTAACAGTGTATTCTAACAAGGCAAATTTGCTGATAAAAACATAAATGGCAAATAATATCGGCGAACGATCAGCGTTACGCTGTCGAGTACTAGTTACCAAGCAGAGAGATAAAAAGAGAGAAAGAGAGAGAGAAAGAGAGAGAGAGAAAGAGATAGAGAAAGAGAGAGAGAGAAAAAGAGAGAAAGAGAGAGAGAAAGAGAGAGAGAAAGAGAGAGAGAAAGAGAGAGAAAGAGAGAGAGAAAGAGAGAGAGAAAGAGAGAGAGAAAGAGAGAGAGAAAGAGAGAGAGAAAGAGAGAGAGAAAGAGAGAGAGAAAGAGAGAGAGAGATAGAGAAAGAGAGAGAGATAGAGAAAGAGAGAGAGAAAGAGAGAGAAAGAGAGAGAGAGAGAGAGAGAGAGAGAGAGAGAGTGAGAGAGAGAGAGAGAGAGAGAGAGAGAGAGAGAGAGAGATAGAGAGAACGAGGGGGAACGAGAGAGAGAGAGAACGAGAGGGAACGAGAGAGAGAGAGAACGAGAGAGTGAGAGAGAACGAGAGAGAGAGAGAACGAGAGAGAGAGAGAGAACGAGAGAGAGAGAGAACGAGAGAGAGAGAACGAGAGAGAGAGAATGAGAGAGAGAGAGAGAACGAGAGAGAGAGAGAGAACGAGAGAGAGAGAAAAAGAAAGAGTTTTGCATTTGATTTCAATTTAAACAATAGTGTAAAACATAGTGTTCTACTGCAGTAAAGGGGGGATACACTTTTAGCTCAAGAAATTACGAGCTACGTACGCCCCCCCCCCCTCCCCTCCAGGAGAAGATTTTTTTTTTGTTAAAAAGGGAACCTTTCATCCTTTTTCATTATACAGGGAGAGAGGCATACAAAGTAAAACCAGAATTTTAAATAAATTGCAAGTAATCGTTTTCTTACGCCAAAAGTAAAAGCAAAGCTCTAAAACACATTTTGGGAAAATAAAAAAGTAGTAAAACAAAAAAGTAAAAATAAAGATTGACTGCAGGTGTACATAGAAAAAAACAAAAACAAAACGGCTATGCATATATGCGAAAACATGCGTGGAAAAACACGAACGTAGAAAAGAAAGGAAAACTTCACATAAGAAAACTCAACACGTTTAATCATCTTTCTAGAAGGATTATTCAAGTATCGTACGAAATGCCATTCCCAAAACTATATATATATATACAGTTAATGACATATGAGAAAAAAAAAACACCGTAACAATATATTATCTATGAATATACGAAAATAAAGCAAATTACAAAAGTAAAGAAAAACAACAACCAACATTAACAACAAACTGCATGGTAAAATTGCACCCTCCTTCCCTCTCTCCCCAGACCTAGTTTTTTATCTCATCATCTTTTTTGCATGAGTCAGAATGAAAATTTGAATGATCAGAATGATGAATTTTTAAAAAAAGTAAACTTTAACTGAAATATGATATCGCAAGCAGATTTGAGCGTATTTAACATAATCAAATATATATATATATACAATCAGACGACGAGGAAGAAACTAAAAGGGAAGAACAATACAGCGTAAGCGGAAAATCAAACCAGGTAGTGTAAAAAAAGGTTAGCATGAACAGCATCAGCTCCTTCCCAGTACACTTACAAACACACGCACACACACACACACAAAGCACTCCCAACAAAGTAGACACGCACACCAGATCACACGAGACGGATACATTCATATACGTACCAGGAGCGGATATAAACCACGTAAGAGGGCTAGTAGTCGTTTAAAGGAAGAGAAAAACAAAATGGCATAACAATTGCATTAAGACGTTTTATTACGATATAAGTGAGCAAAAGTAAGTTTGAGAAAGTAATGATTTAAGCGAATCCTGTAGTGATTTAAACCCATGACATAGAATTTTTACAAAAAGAAAAGAAAAAAACAGAAACCAACGGAACAGAGGAGGCCATGTTAGAAGGGTGAGGCGAGGAGAAAGGGAAGGTGTTAAAAAACAAAAAACAAACAAACACAACACGCCCTTACGCTAGCAGCACATAAAGTGCGCGACGATGTGTGGAGCTTTGTTGGGGTCGATAGATTTTTTTTTGTCGAAGTGTGTGTAACAGAACAGACAGGAATCGAAGTCAAAATCTATCGCGCTTGGGCAGTGGACGACGATACGGAGTACTGTCGCGTCTGGGAGCTACGGTTTGTGTGATTGCAGTGAAAACACACACACACACACACACACACACACACACACACACAGAAAATCTTTCAATTTAAACAAAGCAAAAAGAAAAATAAAACAACAAAATCAAGATAGTCTAACAATGATACAATGCTTAAAATACTCTTATATAGGCAACTACTGGGTTCCTTAGATAATCAATTATCTTTTTTCTGGCTGTTTTCACGTTTGATGAAAGCAAAGGATAGTTCTATATATTTCATAGCATTGAGCAAGATTTTGAAAATCAGAGGAAGGAAAAAAAAAATACCGTAAGAAGGCGGTAGTGTGTGCGTCGGTTTAAATTATGAACAAAAAACGCACATTCGTTGTAAGCGGCAACACACATACACACACATACACATGTGGCAAAGCGTATGACCATATGACATCGAGGCCATCCTTGTTTTTCCCCAGTCAAGCGAGGGGAAAAATAAAAAGTTGTAAAATAAAAAATTTACTGAAAAATTCTCAAATTGATGATGTTCTCTTATGGCAAACAGCGTGCTGCGATGAATTTACAACACAACACAACGGCGGCAGCTACATCGACAGCAGAACCGCAAACATGAAAAATGTAACATGCATGTAGTATTATATTTTAAAATTACCGACAATTTATAAACTAAAAAAACCCATCACGACAATTTTGTCAATAGAAGCAAATGATCTCCGAGCGCCGAGATAGGGGCGGTGTGTAGTACACGAATCGAAATACAGGGCTGGATTGAGCCCTGGCTTTACTACGTCAGGGTGTTTGGGATGGCTTTACTGATCGACGACGTCAGTTTTGGTAAGTATTTATTTTATGCTTCACGATTAACCCAATGAGGCAATTTTCCCGTTTCAAAACAATCTATTTATCAAACACAAAGAAAATGATTGAGAAAATGTTTGGTGCGTGTTTATGTTTTTGGGGCGCTTTTAATAAAGCAAAATGAAAGAAACAAAAATGCGGAAGATTTCGTGTTACTATCTGTACTCAGCAGAAGAAAGAAAATAGGGAAGAGACACAGGTAAATATATGCGCCCTTTTCGCCATTTTTCCTGAATCATAATGCTAGATCTAGGTGCAACTAAAAGTTAATCATATAGTATTGATTTTGGTTTTGTTAGTAAAAAAAAATTTACATTACAGCTAATATTATTCAGAAAGAACGGCTTCGACCGTATTGCTTAATGTTAGGGTATAATCATACAATTCAAATGGTTGCGAGACATTTCCTTCTAATCCGGGTGTACTCGGACAGTGCAGATATTATCCAATCCTAGTCCTTCTTGAATGGCCTAATTTTTCGAATAGCAGGGGTCGAAATCGTGCAATTCGTCGTCGTCCAATCCAGTTTGTTTTGTGAAGTCCATTCGTGGCAGGGGTCGTGATCGTGTTGTACGTTGTCATCCGGCGTACTTGTCCGGGTCATCATATGGATAGTCTTGGAGTTTCCGAAATATCCATTGCAGGTTCGATCCAATCCGCTTTGAATGGTCCAGTAAGCGTAGCAGGGGTCTTTATTAGGTTTAGCTTCCAGCGCTTTCAAGTGACGGTATGCACCTAGCATGTTTTTAGAGACCCTTTTTTGCGAAGGACCTTGTCCTTGCCCTTGGCGAGGATCTATATGCCAGGATCGAGGGTTAAAATCTTTGCAAGGACCTCATCCATGCAAAGATCTTCTGTCTCAAGCCGTGTCTGATCCTCCAGCCATACACATCACGCACATTCATTCATTCATTCACACGTACAGTCATTCATCACAAGCAAACTAGCGATTTACAACATGTAGCACAAGGACAAATATTCCAGGTAATAATCTTGTATTAAATGATATGTTGTGTAGTAATAATTTATCATCACTAAAATAGAAAGCTTTCAGTTGAGCTTCGTTCAAAAATGTAGCAGCGAGCCCTGCCCCGATGTGCATTCGAGTAGATTTTGCATTCCCAATCTCCCAACTGCTCGAATGAAAGAAAACACGAAAGCTTTGCTGACTCAGGCAAAAGCATTTCTCCCTACCCGCCATGCAATTGACAGCGATTTGCGAGGGCGCGCGAGGGCTCGCACGCCATACAAGTTCACCGCCCCAGAGCCCTCACATTAAAGAGCTTGCGAGCCTTGGTAGTTTTTTCACCCCTAGTTTTAGCAGTTATAATTATAGCACCCCGACGGCAGGTATAACAATGCGATTTGTAGCATACTAAACACCTGAATTTTGAAATTTTATTTTGCAAAAATCCACTAAACTGGATATGGTTATCTTTTCGACGAATAACACGGCAAAAAATATAAGTTATGAATAAAAAATAATATTGTTGCAAATACCATAACGCCAGGACTCCACAGAGCATAACACGGAGCGCAACATAACAACTGACAGCTGCTAAACGCTTCATAAAACGCTTTATTGCCGGTACCATGTTTTGAATATCCTTAGTAGGCCGCTCATTTTTCGTTGAAAAGCTACCAACCTACTGCGATGACCGATAGTTAATGAAACGCTTAACCTCCTTTCCCAAGCGTTTTCTCAAGCGTTTGGCAGCTGTCAGTTGTTATGTTGCGCTCCGTGTTATGCTCTGTGGAGTCCTGGCGTAAGATTTCAAGCAGATGATAGAACTCGCAACCCTCGCAATGTTTGACGGGTAGCGCTCAATTTGTTCGAAAGTATACGAAAGCAGAATAATGGCAACGCAGGGCAAATAATTAACTTTGTACGTGTAATTTGAAATGGGTTGACAACGAGTGTCATACGCATGGGCGTTCAATATGGAGGTTGTGCAGCTAGTTGGTCGATACAATAAATAAAGACATAAATAAAAGTATACATTTCATTGTACGATCGCCTCTGCTCGTGTTATTTTTAGTACTTGTTACTTTGTCTTGAATTTCACACTTAACAACTGTCAGATATCTGCAGCAACCCATCGATGGGAATAGATTTTCATATAATCCAGTACTTAGCGCAACCGCAAATGAAGAATAATGTCATGATATCTAAATTTTGGGATATTCAATGGACAAAAAGATGAAACTATTCAATGTAGCTCTTTATAACGATTTGATTAAACTCAAACTCGGCTCTCGAATGATGCGTTTGATTTGAAGTGGATTTTTAATTCCCATCCCCCGATCCCCCCATAGCAGGATAGTCAGTCCTACGTATGGCGGCACGGTCTATTTGGGGCTTGAACTCATGCCGGGCAAGTTGTTCAGTCGTACGAGTTGACGACTGTACCATGAGAGGCCTTACAATATTAAAAGCCAACAATTGTTAAATTAGGGTCGACAGGCAATGCATTTTAGTAAAAATACATTAACCCTATTTAGTTAAAAACAATATACGCCGATCAGTTTAAACGTTTGCTGCTGGCAAGTAAATGATTTCAGTGGAACAGAGGAAATTGAGACCGTGCTGGAGACACGATGCTAATTTATGTTTCACTGCATGAAAAAGCTATATGAAACAAAACATTACAAAAAGACAAATAAATAATACGACTAATTTCGCTTATAAAAAAATAACCAAAAATTATTTCCCACGTATATTAATTTCATATTTAATGATTATATAAAGCATCGCCAAAAAGTCGTCACAATAAAAAAAACTACTTTATTCTGTTTAACGTTCTAACGAGCAGTTGAAATTATTTGAAATGTCTCGGCACGTTCGCTTCGACCAGACATACGCACACGCACGGGATGAAGTACGCAATCAGGCACCGTAAACGACTTCATGCGAGCGGCTCTGCGCTGCCCGGCGGCAATATGGCGTCTGTGGCGGCGGCTTGTTGACCCTTTCTTTGGCAACACTGGCAGCCGTTCCCCCTGGTGGCTGTGTGTATACACACAACAAGCGGATCAACATTCTGCAACACAATAGACGAACGAGCGGTGAAAACACTCACACATCCACACACACAACATACGCACACTCGCTCTGGGACACAACAGTGAAATATTGTTTGTGTGTGCAACCGGGTGCTGTATAGTGTGCGTGTGTGCGAATCTTTCTTCCCGTTGTTTCGACCGAGCCCGTTGTGGATGGACGCCAAGTGAGGCCGGGAGGGTGGCAAGCCCGTGCCAGTGGTAAGCGGGGAAAGAACGCGTTCTTTGCGAAAGGCCCCGAGCGCGTCTCGAGTTTTTCCGCTGCCTGTGGGTGCGTGATTCCGACCGTTGTGGGTGTGTGTGTGTGTGCGCGCGCGTGTGTGTGAGATTGTTTAGGCGTCCCAGGCCCAGGAGCTGCGAGAGGCCGGGTCGGGTGCTATTGTTTACGCCCGGAGATCGGGCTGCAGGTGACAAAGTGAAGGAAAAACAGTTTTCCACCATCGCCAACCTGCTGAGCGAGCGGCGTGTGTTGGTAGGCCCTGCTACTAGTGCGCGCTATTCGCGAGTGGTGGATACGGTTAGTGGTGTGTGTTTGTGTATGTGTGTATGATGTACGTCCATTTTGCACGCCGCAAAGCAAACAAAACAATCAAACAGTCGCCGCAAGGACGCCGTTCCAGCCCCGTGAAGCGAGGTTAGGAAGCCGCTCGGCTCTCGCTCCCACCTCCTCCCCCGCACACCCACAGCATCCTTGCGCTCCGTCGTTGGTGTGGCGGTGGTGGTGGCGTTGACGAGGTGGAGAAGCGTCGCGAAAATACCGAACCAATTACCACAAACTCGCATCGAAATCAACTGTGAACAATCATCCTACAGCCCACCCAACCACCCACACACACACACGCACGTACGCAATCGCAACCCCCGCCAAGCGGGCTCCTATCAACTGTGCACAGCGGGTAAAAGGGAGGGCGATACAAGCAGAAGCAGAAAAGGGAATCAAAGGAACAAATCATTGAAAGGAACATTTCCTCCTACATCACAGCGACATCCCGCGGCGGCGAGCACACACCCGCCCCTTTCAACCGGCAATCAATGGTAAGTGGACGGTGAAAAGTGCGCCAATGTTTAACGATGTTTATGTTCCTTTTTAGCCACCGCTGGCGGCGTGTGTTTTTAGCAGCAGCAGCAGCAGCAGCAGCATCACCAGCATCAGTAACATTTACGCACAAACATACCCACACAAACACTCGCAGGTAACGCACAAGGAACGCACGCGCATACGGCAAACCAACACATACACATGTAGGTGCGATGAGCTGTTCTGCTGTCTCCTCTGCCACCTCCGGGATCGGATTGTCTTTGCATGCGCAATCACCCCGTTCACGCAAAACTCACCAAACCACCCTCCCGGTGTACCAAACAAAGGTCCCAAGTGGAGTGTGGGTGGATGTGTCTGTGTGTGTGTGTGTTTCCTGAACTGCATAGGGAAAATAGGGAGTTGGAACGGGAGTGTTCCTTGGCGCTTGAATGCTCCCAGCTGCATCGAGCGCACACGCGCGCGTAAACACGTACATCTATATGTGCATGCACACGCACTTGCTAAATGCAACCCCCTTTTCTGGAGGAGGGGAGAGTGCACACAGGGTGCAGCCAGGCTGTAATCTAACAAAACAACGTGAATTTCCACCATGGCTGAGGGTACATTCAAATGGCTTGTAAACGGCACCGACGGACACACGGGCGGGTGACACAGTTACAGCGTCTTGCTCATCCTAATTGCAGCAAACGAAAGCCATTCTTTATCGTTTAAACGATGGGCGGAAACGGTGTGCAGACAAGTTAGAATCAAACGTCAACAAACCATTTTACCCGTAGCACAACGGTCACTTTCCAGCGTGGAATTTTTCACCCCAGCGCAGCTAATTTCACAGCCTCGGCTATGTTTATGTGAGGGCGTAGTGTTCAATTACAGCTCATTTCGGAAGTATTTTCATATTCTGCGACTAATATAGCGCCCAACATGCGTATGAGTTTTTAAGTTTTTAAAAGTGTTGGAGTTGTGATAATGCTTTCCACACAAGAAAACACGCTCCAACACGACAATTGAAGTATTTTGTTTTAAATGCTTTTTTCTCTGACGTTGTTAAATGGTCCTTTTGATGCTGAATCTCCACGCAAACCCACAAACCCAAGTCAAACCCGATACTTTGACTGATAAGCTGAGCTTAAGTCGGCGCAAGCAGAATCATGACTTTTTCCTGGCTGTGAACAGTGCTGCCGAATGCCATTGTTTCATTCACCAACACTCATGACTGAAACGAAGCTCAAATCAGCTCACGTACATGTAATCACTATCGTGATAATCATCGACAGAAAATGTCGCGACAAAGTGACTGACCAAGGGTTGGGTACACAAAATGGCACCAAGTATTGATCACACCAATCGTTTTGAGTATCACCTCTGATTATCACAATTGAGTACGTGACGCTGACATGGATTTGGTTTTAGTTCAGTTTTTTTTATGACACTGGCAGTGACATGTTGCAGCACTGCCCATGTAACCCCCAAAGCACCGACCCACTGCACGATGGACGAGATTGAATGATGAGAACGGTTGGTTGTGCGTGCATGTTCTTGAACCTAAAAAAAAATCGATTGATTGAAGTATTCATTTTATTATTTGTTACATTTTTCGATCGTGAACCACTGAGACGACCACTCCGCTCATCTTCACGTTCACTGGTATGGTACAATGGTTTGCTTCGATGGCATTTTGTGTTGATAATTCTGATAATGCTGTTACACTACTAATACATGAGCGTTTACGGCTAGGCGAAGGCTAGATACCGGCGTCTCACCTTCTTGTTCCTTTTCTTCTTCTTCTACTTCTCCCCCAAAAAAACCGGGCATGGAATTGGTCGCTGGAAACGAAACGAACAAGCGGAAAAACGGTTGTTTAGTGCACAGGGGTTAGGTTAGGTTAACACGGCTGTAAATTCCATTAAATTACACCGAAAAAGCACACACACACATACACACACACACACACCTTAGTCATAGTACTGCGAGTCCTTGGTGCCGCAGCACTTGGCAAACTTGGAGCTGAGATCCTCGAGGCAGAGGCGCGTGTCCTCCTTGATCTCCTGCATCTTGATGCGCACCTCCTCCCGCATCAGGATGTAGCACATCGCGACCAGGCCCATGCCGAGCAGCATGTAGACGAAGTTGATCACCAGCTTGGTCGGTTTGCCGCTCTGCGAGTCGAGTATGTTCGCGCCCGGCACCAGGTCGCCGATGCCGATCTTGCACAGGCTGGTCACGCAGAAGTAGGCCGAGTCGAGGTACGTCCACTTCTCCCACTCGGCGAACATGATCGTGCCGGTCGCGATGTAGATCGTGATCACCCACAGGCAGGCGGTCGTCGGCACGATGATGCGCTTGCGGGGCGCCAGCCCGCCCGGGCCCTCCTCCAGCGCGAGCCCGCCGTCCTCGTCGCTCCGGTGGCTGCACTCGTGGAACCAGGTGTACAGCCACTTGAACGTGGACGCCAGCACCTTGCCCATGTTCATGAAGTACAGTATGTAGAGCGGGATGCCGAACGTCGCGTAGATGACGGTCGCACCCTTGCCCCACGCCGTCCGCGGCACCATGTTGCCGTACCCGATCATCGTAAAGACGGCCAGGCAGAACATCAGGGCGGCCGGAAAGTTCCACACCTCCTCCGGCGAGCGGCCATCGTAGCCGCGCCGGATCGCCTCCGCAAAGTCGTCCTGATAGCGCTTCAGCACCAGGTCGGCCTCGTAGTGCCAGATCGAGCTGTTGAACAGGTTGAGCTGCTCGGTCACGTCCCACAGCTCGGCCGCACAGTTCCGCCGGAGCGTGACGACGTGCTCGATCAGCGGGTTCGGCTCCTGCGTCTCGATCGACATGAAGCTGGCCGCGCCGACCAGCGCGTACGCGACGATCAGCCCGCCCACCCCGACCTGGGTGCACATGAACGCGACGAACTTGCGGCAGCAGTCCTTTACCTTCTCCCGCGGATCGCTGATCGTGGTCGAGGACGAGCCGCGGCTCCGCACGGACGAGCGCTGCCGGATCATGGTGGGGCAGTGCTGCTGCTGGACACAACGCTGAGCTGAAGAAAACCCGTCAACGCACACCGACACGACCACATACACCCAAAGCAAAGGCGTGCGGAACCAGAGGGATTCCGTATATATATATTTTTTTTTTGTTGGCTCTCTTTCTCACGCGCAGGGCACACGGCACAGCGGGCGTCGCCTTGTTCGAGATGGCGATAATGGCGTTCTTTTAAGGGAAGATTGTTAGCACAATGGCGCCTTATTCTTCTTCCTCTGCTCCCTCGAAACTGGACCCGTCACAGGAGAGCTGTCTGTTGTGAAAGAGTGTACACACACACACACACACACGCGCGCACACACTTAGACCGCCGACCGCCCCGTTGCTGCGGTGTGTACGGTACGCCGAGCGCTCTCCTTCTGTTTTTAATGCTGAGTAAATTTAGACGGCAAAACAAGAACTAATTTTAAACTTCGATCGGTCTCACGCGCACACCCCAAACCCAAACCCCCGCTTGCATCCCCCCCCCCCTATCCGCTCCCTATTCCGCTCCGTTCCTACTGCACCTCATCAACGCGCATCTTTTATTCCGTCCATTTGCTTGACCATGGTGTGCGTATGTGTGTGTGTACATGTGTGTGTGTGTGCATCGCTGACTCCGTTGATCCGCGATGAGTGTTCGGCGAGTCGGCTATTTAATGGGTTTCGATGGGTTTCGTTCGCGTCGGGGAAATATGTACATATCGCGCCGCTTTTCTTTTTTGGAACGGATGCATGTTTACCATTTTTTTTCCTCCTCCATCCCATCAATTCACACACCCCACGTGTCGCTTCTCTCCCTCTTCATCCGCCCCTGCTATCACACAGTCACGTGTGAATGGGGCGGGCGGATGGGTTTACCAACACGACAACCGGCACAGCGATCCCGAAGAGCGCGCGCGGGGCCGACGTAATTAATGATTTGTTTAAAATTTGCCCTCGAAAACACCTTCCCTTTAGATTCAGTGATTCCCAAAGGTGATCCCAGGTGGGGGGAGGCGCTGGACAATTTTCAGTCGGCGATGTGCATGAAACGGTCCACAGAAGGGTGCGACTGGTGACCGATGTCTGATCGATACAGCGTCTGACAGGGCGTATTGCTAGTTTGCCACGCCTTAACAATGCTGAATTGATAACTCGATTGCAATATTTGTGTCACAAATACGATCGTCTAATGTCTACATTCATTTTCACCTCAAATATTGTCGCTTTTGGGTAAATCGGTATGAAGATGAAGGCTATAGTCCTGTAAATTGATACAATACGTTGGTTTTATCCAATTGTCATGGTGCTTTCTTACTTTCTTGTGTCCGTTCGGCCGCTAGAATGGCCCAGATCGCCACTGGAAAATCTGTTGGAGAATACATCTCCATGGGGTCAACAGATTCTCTTTTTTTATCAAAGTATTTCTGCTTTTTGTTGCAAATGTTTTGCTTTTATGCTACGCTTTGGCTACTTCGATTCCACAGAAATTGGAAACCGTAAGTAAGTAATAAGATGAGGTAATGTTGAAAATCATCATAAATAGACCGAGCGATATCATAGCGGGTGTTAATCCTAATTGGTGAAAGGTTGTTACTGTCATCACATCATTATTCTTAGCAAGTAAAGCTGTTGGTTGTACGGTTGTAACATTCCAACATGGAAAAACATGAATGAGAGACGATGTTTATTTCGAGGTATAAGATATAAGAAAAGGAGAACCAGATCCTCCCTAGCCTTCCAGTTCAATTCAATTCTGCTGAATCAGAACTTCAAAAAACTTCCAAAATCCAACAATATGTTTGAACATCAAAATTAATGCTTGAAGATGGCCAATGCTAATAGAATCAGTGTTGTGTTGAAGATTTGCGAATCTTTAGAGATTCATGAATCGTTCAAGAATCGATTCGAGATTCGAATCACTCATCATCTATATCAATCAGATTCATATGGACGAATCTCTACGAAAGACCCATGAAACCCATACCTAGAACTCCTGATACCCGATGATTGGGCACTATTAGCAATAACCTCACAAAAATGTGGGCGCTGGATGGAAAAAGTGTGGGAACCGCTGGCCTTTAGATTATTATTTATTTCCCAACGATGTTTTACCATCACCTCATCCCCCATACACAAAAAAAAAGAGTGGGCGCAATACGGTTGTGTAAAGCACGGGCAAAAGGGTTTTTTTTGGTTCTTTGGGCATGGAGACCTCTTTGGGAAAGAGTTTTTTTTTTGCTCGTTGAATATTGCGTTTCTGTTTTCTGCATTTCTAACGCGTCTACTTGCATATACTTGCAATTTTTGTTGAATGAAGCGAAAGTGAACTGTGTATTTCGCTTAATATTTGCATAAGATGATTTCATTCTTCATTATACAAATATTTCTTTACAAAAAAACCAATTGAACAAAAATGTACTACTATGCAAATTCTCTAGTTCTTTTCCTTTTATTTTTTACCACAGCCGATAAATTGATGAGCCTGCCCCGAAATCCCCTACCCCTTCCCCGGAGCACGGCGATCGATTCAGCGCAATGAGTAACGTACGATGCAACGAACCGCCACCGACGGCGACCACTTCCCTCGCCGCCAAGGACACGGAGGCTGATACCGGGCCATCGATTGCGCCGGTACCACAGCCGCAGCAGCAGCAGGCGCCGCAGCAGGCGCCGACCGTGCAGTCGAGCAATAGTAAGGGTACGCCCTGCCGCATCAACAGCGTGAAGGGCTACCAGAACCGTACCAACAGTATTATCTACTGTCCGCCATTGTTGCGCGGCAACTCGCCGAAGGAGAAGTGCAGTGCGATCGTCTACTTCGGTGGCGATGTGCAGGTAACCAGGGGTTATGGGGTTTGCCCGCGTACAGTGTTTTTTTTTTAATGTTGAATCTTGGAGTTAACATGTTTGTTGTTCCCACCCGCTCCAGGACATCCCGGAAAAGATGGAATCCAATCGGGACAACAAAAACTACATCAAATGGAACCTGGAGAACACGGCGCTGCTGCTGCGAGAATCGTTCCCCCAGTCGCACATCGTGGTCGTGCGCCCGATGCGGATGGAGTACAGCACGTTCAGCTGCTTCGACAACTTCGTGCGGGGTAACAATGCGGGCATACCGGACCACACGCCCATGCACTACTCGCTGCAGCATCTGGAGGAGTAAGGCCTGGCTTTTTCTTTTGTTTTTTTTTTTCATTTCAATTTTGTGTGTGTGTGTGTGTGTGTGTGTGTGTGTGTGATACGTTCACTAATTGCCTCTCTGCTTTCCATCGTCTCCGTGTCGGTTTTCCAGGCTGCTTATAAATCTTACGAAAAAGCTCACGAAACCTATCCTGGATCAGGAATTCCTACACAAGCTGCTGAGCGCTTCCAGCACCAAGGGGTACGGGGGCGACGTGCCGTGCAAACAGAACAATGCCGACATTTTGCAAGTATGTAGCCAGTGTGGTGTGTTTCGGCATGTAAAAAAGCATTGTGTGCTTCCCTTCTTCCACGCAGAGCAATATCTACGATGGCGGGGCCGCCGGGGCCGAGGATCCGGCCGAACCGGACGACCTGGCCGAGCTGCTCTGGTGGCGCGAAAATCTCAACCTCGACAAGGCGAGCCTGAAGCTGATCGGGTTCAGCAAGGGCTGCGTGGTGCTGAACCAGTTCATCTACGAGTTTCACTACTACAAAACGCTCACGCCGGACGACAGCACGATGATGCGGCTGGTGTCGCGCATCAGCGACATGTACTGGCTGGACGGGGGGCACGGCGGCGGCAAGAACACCTGGATCACGTCCCGCAGCCTGCTCGAGACGCTCTGCCGGCTGTGCATCAACGTGCACGTGCACGTCACCCCATATCAGATCCAGGACGACCACCGGCCGTGGATACGGAAGGAGGAGAAAGCGTTCACCGATCTGCTGAAGCGGCTCGGGGCCGCCTTCGACCGCCACCTCTACCCGAGCGAGGCGAACTCGACCAACCTGTACACGCACTTCGACGTGCTGAACCGATTTCGGCAGCACCAGATCAGCCTGTTCTCGCAGCAGCTGCACCAGACGGTGATGCAGCAGCAGCAGCAGCAGCAGGGCACGCTCGTCCAGCACGCCGCCGGCGGCGGTAGCTACGGGCGGGTGGTGGTGGCGGCTGCGGCGGCTGCGGCGGCGGCGGCGGCGGCGGCTGCTCCCGGGCAGGGCAGTGAGGAGTCGGCGGACGGTGGCGATGGTGGCGGCGGCGGCGGCGGCGGTGGCACTGGCTCGCCCGGCCCGGAAGAGTACGGCACGGTGGGTGAGGACGAGGACGAGGAGGAAGAGGAAGAGGAAGAAGAGCCGATGGATGGCACCGGGGGTGGAGGAGGAGGAGGAGGTGGGCGAGGAGGTGGAGCCATCGGGAAGGTGGTGGATGAGGAGGAGGAGGACGAGGACGCGTCCTCGCTGGCACTGGAGGACGGTGTCGGGGAGGAGGGACCGGGCGGCGGCGAGGGCGAGGAGGAGGAGGAGGACGACGATGCACCCATGCCGGCGCACCACGTCACCGCGATGGAGACGGGGGCGGACGACGACCAGGGTGATAGCAGCGGGGGCAGCAGCAGCGGCGGCAGCCTGCACGACAACTGACAATCGGCACGCGATTGCATCAACTTCATTTCCGTATTCATTTAGAAAATAAAAGGCGCGGAGCGCGAGAGAGAACGAATTTAAGTTGTTCGTTTCGCGGCGGTGCCGGCGGCCGCGGCAGCTCACCTACACACAATGGGGTACTCCTCCCACCCCCCCCCCCCCCCCCCCCCCCCGCTCCCTACTCGCGCGCGCGTAGCATACATTTACGCACACATCGTACGACTTTGCCATGTTAGATTTTACGCGTCCCCTCCCTCCCGGTGCATTCCCCGTTGGTTTCATGCACAGTGCAGCAGCCACGGCCCATCGCGGCGTACTCATAGCGACCCGAGCGGACCGGGTGGAGGCATCCCGAATTGTATCTGTAATATTATGTTGTACTGATTGTACATTTAAGTAGATTTTAGTGTGCCCTTGCTGGCGGTAACGACGCACTTCAGGACCATTTTTTGTGTGCTGCGGCAGTCGAATGCCTACCGCAGCTGGGGGTAAGGGGGGCTCATATTTTGGCCGCTAAGTTGAGGGCTGAGAAGCTGATAGAAAGCTAGGGCGCGCTTGTGGGTCGTGCAAAAGCGTGATCAAAAAATGGTCGCCGGCTGCTGTTCAGTTCAGAGGAAGAGGACACACCCCTTTCATACCTTCAGCCGCTCAGGCATGGCTTGGCACCAGTTAGCACCTTCCCTCTATCTCTCTCTCTCTCTCTCTCTCTCTCTCTATCTTTCTCTCTCTCTTGGTAGCGCAAACCACCCGTTTCGATAGGCGCAGTGCAATTTATGACAAACCAGCGCAAATCATCAGCGGGCTTTGCTTGCTCCGCGATGCTTTCCACGCCGACTAATAGTGCGGAGAAAAATTGCCCCCGTTTTTCCGATGCGTACATGTGCGTGTGAGTACATGATGTTTTTTCCCAAATCGGTACGTGTGCTGGAACTGTTCCGCGGGGGGTGATTTTTAAGGAAAAGTGGACCTACAAACACCTTTCGAACGACAATTCCTCGCGTACTTTCAAACGATCGTTTGAATTACATCACAATCCTCTACCACCCTGGTCGTGAGATACCCTAAGTGCACCGGTATGTGTGTGTGAGTGTGTGTGTTTGTGCATAAGATAGGAATGTGTCTGTCTATGCGTGGCTGTATACGTTTGAATGAGAGAGAGAGAGAAAGAGAAGGAGAAGAAGAGAGAGATAGTATGTGAGAGAGAGAGAGAGAGAGAGAGAAAGAGAGAGAAGAAAAAAAAATGGGGTGGGTTGGGGAAAATTATTTTCATCCTTTTTCACAAATCCTTGCATTCGTTGCTCAATTCAATTGTAAATTTGTCTGGTACTGTAAGCTCTCTCCCTCTCTCTCTCTCTCTATCTCTCTCTCTCTCTCTTCACTTTTAACAAACACAACAAAAACCGTAACATCAACACAACACAAAAAAGGAAAAAACCACATCGTTCATCGCAAATCATCCCCCATTCTCCCGACCGAATCCCCCTCTCGCCCTTTTTTAGAACGTACACACCCAGCAGTGGGTGAAAAGAAAAAGGTATCATTTATAATTTTAAAATTCCTTCCTTATAATAATTAAATATATTTTAATTACAATTCTCGAACCGCCTGGCAGCGAATTTTTTGTGAGTCTTCTATGCATGTGTTGGTTTCATTTGTCTTCTTCATTGCGTCGGTGAAAATGCGCACCTGATTTTTTAAGACGGAGTAAGGATTTGTTTTCAATTAAGAAGGACCTTTTTTTTAGAGAGTGGCTGTGTATACCCTGCTCTTCCAGGCCAAGCAGCGCCGATGTGAAGAGTCAGATGAACAGCTGATGGAGCAGCTTTCCCCGTCGTGGGACATCCGCTAATGCTACAGGAGATTGAAGGAGTCACGGAGCGTGTTTGCTCCTAAAACCGCAATGTGCCGGGACGCTCAAGGAAATCTCCTGACAGACGAGCGGAAGGTGATCGAAGCGTGGAAGTGCCACTTCGAAGACCACCACATCAGCAGCACAGCAGTAACAGCAGCATCCGAACTCTTCAAGATGGGACCGGAGAGGCGTACCGTCGAGAAGAATCAGCTGATCGTGAAAATCTGGGAACAGGAGGAACTGCCGGAGGAGTAGAAATTGGGTGTCATTCGAGGCGTGGGGCTAAACAACGACATCCTTGGTACGATCCTCTTGGTACCATTTCTTGGCTTCGCAGGTTACATCGACATCATCGGCAGGACAACAGCGAAGGAGTGTGAGTCGTACATCCGACTTAAACGCGAAGAAGCAAGAATTGAATTGAGAATCAATGGGACGAAGACGAAGTACCTGCTTGCCGGAAACTCAGACCATCTGAGAAGCAGTGTATTAGTTGACGGCACCATCCTCGCGAGAGAGAGAGAGAGAGAGAGAGAGAGAGAGAGAGAGAGAGAGAGAGAGAGAGAGAGAGAGAGGCTGTGTAAAGGATGCTAGTTGGAACAAGACTATATTTCTAGGAACCTTATAATAATAATCATGTCCTACTATTAAAGCTTAAATACTCTTGCATACGTTTTTTTAAATGTACTGTTTCTTTTTTATTCAATACTTCAGCTTCGGCAACTGCTTTGCAACGCTTTAAATTCAAATTATTTAAATTTTTCCAACTCCAACCTTGTCACACAAAGCGGCAGAACAGTGTTGGCCATTCATGACGAATTTCGGCTGGATGCGATGGAAAGAGTTAGAAATATAAGTCATGTAGTCGTAAAGAAACTCGAACAATTGTATTTGTAACGTGTTTTAAGCAACTGTTTCTAAAAGTCCCCCGTTTATCCGTTAAGAAAACTCCCAAACGCGACACTATAAACGCGTTTTTCCGGCTTCAAATTTACGCACCCTCCTTGAAAATGTCAAAGGACGACAAATCAAAATACGCACTGAAAAAAGCACAAAACACAACGACGTGCCCTTGCACATTGCAGCACGAATTCCCGCTCGGTGTTACGACGCATCAAAACTTGGTGAATAAAACCCGTTTTTTTCAACCACTTTCAATCAAAAATCGACCCACATCGATCAACCATCGTTGCGGCCATCGTTTCAACCCAAAACAGAGCACCGTTGGAGCAAAAGTGCAAAAAGTACGGCAATATGCGCTGCGGCCCCTACCGCCACCCTGCACTGTAGCCCGTGTGTGACGTCACAGGGGGGAGTTTGGTGAACATCATACGATGCTAAACGGCGGCCTCTGATTGGTCGAGACGGCATGATCTGATGTGTTTGCATCAGATCGTCAACATACGCGCATACACGACGTCGTCGTTGCTTTGGTGTTTGGTTTTTCTTTCCTGACGACAGTGAGTGGAAAGTTTTGCCGCATTTCCCTTTGGTGTTGTTCAACGGGGTGACAACTGTGAGTTTTTTTTTAAATAAAACAAACGTAAAGCGAGAAGACAAAACAGAAAAGTCCGACAAAATGGAGCAGGACCGAGGGTGGAACGATCCGTTCCACCAGCCGGGATTGTTTTTCCCGAACACGGGCTTCAAGGAGGACGAGCTGGACATCGCGGACATGAACGATATGAGCGACATCGTGGACATTGCGGAAATGTGTAAGTGCTTGTTTTTTTTTTCTACAACCGTTTTCTCCAGCTTTCGCATCGCTCACCCATTCCCGCAACGTTGCATCATCCCTTTCAGATCAAATGAACGAGGAAAAGCTGCTGAACATGATGGGCGAAGACTTCCTGTCCACGCTGAGCTGGGAAGGGACAATTGGCGATACGTCCGCCGCCGCTGCCGCCGCCTCCGGCTCCTCCTCCTCAGCCTCCATGGCGATCCCCTCGCCGAGCGGAGCGGGCGTCACGATAAAGGAGGAATGTGTCGGGCAGAAGGAGCCATCGGCCGTACCGCCATCCTCCCCATCGGACACGCTTTTCCAGCCGATCCCCAAGTCATCGACCCCGTTGCAGTCGCCGAAGCAGGAGGAAAAGCAGGTGCTGCTCTGTGCTCCCCAGCTCCAACCCACTCCTGCCGCCACGTCACTGCCCACGCTAGCCCCTCAGCCGCACGATCACGGACAGCAGTTGCATCTGCAGCCGGCCAGCCATCTCGTGGCGGGCACTCGCTCGGTCATTCTGGCCCCGAGCCGCCCAACGATGGCGGGTCAGGCAGTGGCTACCACCCCCACCACCACCTCCACCACCCAAACCGCACTACTGCTGCAGAACGCACGCACCCCGGTCACACAAACCTACCAGAAGAAGATAGCCCCTGCTCCTGCACCGCCCCAGCAGCAGCAGCAGCAGCAGCAAACGGCCAACCTGCTGCCCGGCATTGCGAACGTGCGCGTCCAGAATCTGGTCGCAGGCGGGCAGCCGCTCATGCAGCAGGTCTTCACGCTGCAGACGGTGGACAAGCAGTCCGTCTTCCTGCCCGCCAACACGCCCGTCATCTACGCGAACGCGAACGTGCACTCGATCGCGAGCACCGCGCCCGTCCCCAGCACGGTCACGGTGAAGACCAGCCCGAACCTGCACACGCTCGTCAACACGCTGAGCGGCCCGATCCTGGCCGCCGGCATACCGGTCGTGCTGGACGCACCGACCCAAGTGACAGCGGCGGCGGCGGCGGCGGCAGCACCCTCCCAGCAGTCGGCCGACGGGCAGCCGAAGGTGCAGTTGACCCGCCTCCAGCCGGCCGGCGTGCCGAAGGTAAAGGAGGTGAAGCGGTCGGCACACAACGCGATCGAGCGCCGGTACCGCACCTCCATCAACAGCTGCATCGTCGAGCTGAAGAACATCGTGGTCGGGGTGGACGCGAAGCTGAACAAATCGGCCATCCTGCGCAAAGCGATCGACCACATCCGGCACCTGCAGAAGCAGAACAACCAGCTGAAGCAGGAAAACATGACGTACAAGATGCGGCTGGCCGACCAGAAACACTCGCTGAAGGATCTGCTCGTCGGGCAGCAGCAGCAGCAGCAGCACCACCATCCTCACCACATGGTGGACGACCTGATGATCGGGCCGATCACGCCCCCGCGCAGCGACGAATCGAACCCGTCCTCGTCGCCGGCCCACTCGGACAGCTCGATGCTGGGGTCGCCCTTCCCGGGGTCCGGTTCGCTCTCGTCGAACGGTGGCGACGACCTGCTGGACGACGAGATGCTGTCCGGGCTGGGCGGCATGTCCTCGAACGCGCGGCTCACGATCTGCATGTTCATGCTCGCGGTGCTGGTGGTGAACCCGTTCGGCAGCCTGCTGTCGCTGGCGGGCGGGCGTCCGGACGCACCGGAGGAGCTGGGCACGACCCGCCGCATACTGGCGGTGGAGGAGCCGTACTTCTGGTCGCGGCTCTCCTCGATGCTGCTGGTCGCGCTCGTCAATCTGATGTTTCTCGCCTTCTGTCTCGTGCGCATGCTGGTGTACGGCGACCCGGTGCTGCTGCCCCGGTCCCGCGCCTCCACCGACTACTGGAAGCACAAGCGCCAGTCGGACGTGGAGTTCCGGCGCGGCAATGCGGACGCATCGTACCGCGAGGCGAAGCTGTGCCTGCAGTCGTTCGGGCTGTCGCTGCCGTCGACGCGCGTGCAGCGCGTGTCGGCCACCGCCTGGCAGTTTGTGCGCATGTTCTTCCACCGGCTGTACATTGGGCGGTGGCTGTCGCGCCGCACCGGCGGCCTGTTCAAGCCGGAGGGCGACCGGATGCACGCGCTGCACTCGGCGCGCGAGCTGGCCCTGCTCTACCACCGGCTGAACCAGCTGCACCTCGTCACCAACCGGACGGACGCGAACGGGCTGATGATGAGCCTGTGCGCGGTCAACATGGCGGAAACGGCTGCGTCCGTCATTTCGGTGGACGATACGATCGAGATCTATCTGCTGGCGGCGCTGCGCGTGAAGCGGAGTTACCCCCGGCTGCTGCAGTACTACTGCCGGTACTATCTCGCCCAGGCGAAGCAGCTGGCCAGCGACCACACGAGCCGACGGTTCCGCTGGCTGTTCACGCCGTACGGGTTCCGCTTTCTCACCACCAGCCGGTTCCGGTACGGCGAGCGGATGGACGGCTCGACCGCACTCTTCACCACGCTCTGCAACAGTGCCGACCCGATCGAGTACGTGATGCGCGAGTACCGGCTGAACCTGCTGCAGCAGGCGCTCCAGCTGCTGGTCGGGTCCGGGCACGAGCGGACGGTGCGCGACCCGGGCAGCGGGCCCGGTTCGCCCGGCAAGGGCAGTGCGGCCGGGCCGGGACCGCTCACGGGCAAGGAGACGAAGGAGGACCACCATCATGGCAGCAAGTCGAGCGAGGCGGCCGATCTGACCGCAACCGGCAGCGGCGTTAGCGGCGACATACTGCACTTTACCGAGCTGCTGCAGGACACGTTCGGGCTGGAGAAGCCGGTCCCGTTCGATGGGTGCAGCGTGCACGGCACCGACTGCTGCTTCGACGAGCTGGCCCACTGGTGGTGCAATCTGCTGCGCGTCGCCGGCTTCTGGCTGCTGGGCGAGGACGAGCTGGCCGAGGCCCTGTACGGCCAGGTGGAAACGCTGCCGGCCGCCATGCAGCAGCTGGAGGATCCGCTTGCCCGCGCGCTGCTGCTCGCGTTCCACGCCAAGCGCGGCTTGATGTAGGTGTTTCCCTTTTGCTTCATCTCTCTCTCTCTCTCTCTCTCTCTCGCTAATGGGTTTTGTGTTTGGCTCGATTGCAGCACCAAGACGGAATCGAGCTTTGAGACGATCTTTGGCCACTGTAATGCAAGCAGCCGCTTCCTCGAGGACAGTCTTACCGGCAACATCTGCAAGACGCCGAGCCGGCTGAAGTTGGTAAGTGATTAGTATTTGTTGTGTGTTTGGATGTGTTGTTTTTTGTTTTGTTTTTTTTTTAAATAGTCAGATTTGTGCAGGTTGCTTTGCTAGTTTATATTTTATTTCTGTCGCATCGGGGGCAGTTAGTAGCAATACCATGACATTCCGAACGCGACGTGACATGATCAGAGATGAGGTTGGGTGCTAAACAAAATCTCACCAAGCCTGTGATTGATCCACCAACACTTGGTCACTCACTTGGTCACGACATTTTCTTTCGATGATAATCACGACATTCTTGTAATTTTCTTGGCGTGTGGTCCCATGAGCATTCTTTCTCGCTCTGTCTGCTTTAATTGTCGGTCGGGTCAAACACAACGAAAAAACATGTTCAATTTGCTGCTTAGGACAGTGGTCCTGCGCACGCACCGCTTATCTCCCATGACTATCGTGATGATCATCGACAGAAAATGTCGCGACCAAGTGACCGAGCAAGAGTTGGTTACACAAAATGTCACCAATCATGTGATGATCGCAACTGTTTTAAGCCTCACCTCTGATCATCACATTAGTCTAACGCTGACATGATTTTGTTTCAACCAGAATTTGTCATGACTATGTCAGTGACATTTTTCTCAACTGATCGCAGTAAAAAAAAGGTCATGACATAGTGACTGACAAAGCGTGGGTCGCAAAAATGTCGTGAAGCATGTATTGGTCATCGTTTTGAGTATCACCCCTGATTATCACAACTGAGTACGTGAGGCTGAGATGGAAACATCATTGGTCAATTGCGTGTTACAGTTACAAAGCCAAGAAATAACAGAGAATATCGATAGCGATTGTTAACCAAGCACCAAAATGTTCCCCGGAAGCAACGGTTTAATTTCTTTACATTGACATAACAATCGTACCTATTCTAAATTACATTCAAAATGACAGTTAGTTGATAATTTGTTGTAAGTAGTTGATAAGGTAAATAACAGAGCAACATTTGACTAGCTTAAACATCAGGTTATCTTGTAAGTCCTACATGCGTATTACCCTCGGGTAGAAAATTTTTCTTTTCTGTCCAATTCCTGGCTGAGTGAAAACTCATCCCCCGGTCCCACCTTCGGGTGCATTGTAGTTGCATTGCACTTACCGTGTTGGCAACAGGTGCAGTACTTCTGCAATGCAACCCGAAGGCGTCAGCTTCTAACCCGAGCGGACATTACCATCGTGGAAGTCCGGCAGACACTCGATCGTGTTCGAGTAAATTATTATTATTATTATTGTTATTATTATTATTATTATAATTTGGTAACTATTTGGTTATTATTTTTATTGTTTTGATTGTTTTTATTATTATAATTTGAACGCACTTTCGTTTTTGACAGTTAAAGAAATTCAAAACAAGCAAAACAAATCATACTAAACGCTTCCTTCTCTCTCCGCGAATGTTTCTTCCAACAGCTATCGCAACTGCTCGCCTGCGACTGGCTCCTGGAAGCCCGAACGGCCCTCTGGGAGATCGAAAAGGATATGCGCTACAACCAGCAGCTGCACCAAACGGTGCCGGGGCAAATTTTGGCCGCCTTCCAGGCCGACCTGAACCTGCTCCGCATGGTGACGAGCAAATTCCCGGTAAGTGTTGCTCGACAGCAAATGTTGAATTGCATTTTTAATCACCCTTTTCGCTTCCTTCCCCACATGCCCACCACAAGAATGCCCAGTCGCGCGTGTTTCTGTACGAGGCGGTCTGCCGGCTGATGGCGGGTGCGGCGCCCGGTCCGACCCAGCAGCTGCTGGACCGCAGCCTGCGCCAGCGCAACTCCCGCTCGTCGCTCATCTGCGGCAAGGACCGGTCGGCCCAGCTGGCCGGTGGGCGGGAGCGGGCCGCCGCCCTGTACGTCGCCTGCAAGCATCTGCCCGCGCCCTGCCTGTCGTCGCCGGGCGAGCGGGCCGGCATGCTGGAGGAGGCCGCCAAAACGCTCGAAAAGATCGGCGACAAGAAGCGGCTGCAGCAGTGCTACCAGCTAATGAAGTCGCTCGGCAGTGGCAGCGTGACGAACTGAGAGACAGAGAGAGAGAGAGAGAGAGAGAGGAGCCGCGTATTCCAAATGTTTTGCAGCGCGTTTGTGTGTGAATGTGTGTGTTTTTGCAGCTTTTAATTAAGGACGAATCGACTCTCCAGAAAGAGCAGGAGAGGGAAGTGCGGCTAACCGCACGTAGCAAATAAGCAAACAACCTGCGCACTATTTAACAATTATCCTAGGCTAAGAGCAATTGTCTTTACTGCACCTGTACCTTGTGTGAGAATAAGGCCGAGAGTGGCCAATGAACAACTTTTTTTTTTTCCACTGCATGCTGGAATATTATTTTTTAATTTGTCACATTTTAAGTTTACCCCAGCAAATGTCTACGCTACACTGAAACAAAGCGGGAAGGAAGGAGAGACAGTGTTTTCTTCTTCTGTGTACTTTAAAACTATTGAGCTAAGGAGCTGTAGATTTTATTTCACACAGTAACACGCGCGTGAACCGCGCCCCAGCCACACAATACTGAAATTTACACTTTGGTCACGATTAAGCATTAAATGACTTGGCACGTCGTGGAGCAGGATTTTACGTATATAACCATTACAATACTATTGCAATGTGTGTGCATGTGTGCGTTCGTTTTGGTTTTGGCTTAAAGCTAAGCTAACTAGTAATAAAGTTAGGAAAGAAAAAAAAAATTACACTTGTTATGCACTTGTCGAATAACCGAACAAACACTTTGCAACCAACGAAACGAAACGACGCTTCCTTCAGTACTTGTCGAGCGTCACGCAAAACGTGCAGATTGATTGGCGATAGTAGGTGGGTGGTGGATGGGCGCCCGTACCGTCCTGCTCGCCCACCGTCGGCTGGGGGCGCTGGTTGGTGCTGGCACAGGGCCGCTGGCTGTTGCCGGTCACGAGCACGGCGATCAGGTGCGAGATGTAGCTCTTCGCCAGCCGGAGCGTCTCGATCTTGGACAGCTTCCGGTCGGGCGGTTCCGTCGGTATCAGCAGGCGCAAATTGTTGAACGCGGAGTTGACACTGGTTGGTGGGAAGAAATAAAAGGGGGCGGCTTTTTAGAAGTGGGTTATGGTTCCGATTGCAGGCAACAGGTGCAGGTACCTGAAGGAAGGATCTGCATATCCAAAACAAATACTGATACTTGTCTAAGCAAAGTGTCTTCCGCTGCTTGAACTGATCTAAGCTTGTGGCATCGATTAGCAAACAGTTGGACCGTTTTTTTTTTGTTTTATATAATGTAACAACAACACTCCAAACCACCCGCTCGCCTCACCTGTGTGTTCGGTAGCGTTCGCGCGCGTTCGCCTGCAGCCGCTGGTCGAAGGTCAGCTGTGGATCCTTGCCGGAATCGCCGGACGTGCTGCTGGTGCTGCGTCGGTTGCGGCTCATCGTTCCACACTGCCGGTGCGGTGGGCGGTTTCGTCGCGACTGAAACGCGGGTTTTGGGCGCGTTCCGCTCCGAGTCGACTGCGGTTTAGCCGAGTGACAACGAGATTAAAGCAAGGGAGGGAGCGTGAAGCGAAGCGATGGCCATCGCCAGTTGGTAAAGAAATTAAGTCATTTGCGCGGCATGACGAACGGGGCACAACAAACCGTCGCGCTGTCTCAGCATCTCAGCATCGTATCTCAGCGTTTGAGTACCCCTCCTTCCTCCCCATCCGCACCAACCCCCTTTTGCCTACGCTCGGGATCTTAGTGTGGGCGGAGGAGCAACAACAACAAAAAAAAAACAAGTGATCCGATATTTATGGGTTAATGAGGTCGGAACAGATTTCTGGCAAGCGATAACACAGATGTGTTTATGCCCTACCCCCCCCCCCCCCCCCCCCCCCGAACCCTCCTTGGTTACAGAAACCGGATGCAAGCGTACTTGTACGGGCAGCGCACACCCACCCCGGGGCCCATCACGTCTCGTCTCGAGACTTTTATCGCTCATCTGCCGATCGGAGAAATGGGCCGCGAAGGACCGGACGAGTGCAGGAACGGAAGAAACCGATAAATCAGCGCATAGGGGTTTGTTTTCCACCGCTTGGGTGAACCAAAACAACAAGCAAACGAGTGGCAAAGTGCGGGCTCAACAAGTCGTCGCCGTGAGTCGTTTAACGAAAGCATCTTTATTATCGAAAAAAAAAAATACACATACACATCTAGCCAGCAACCTTCGCTGCCGCTGCGGATGAGCGGCTATCCGGGGTTCGCTATCGTAAAATAACAAAAAAAAACGAAGGAGGAAAAGAAAAGAAAAAAAAAACAAAACAAAAGCGTCACACTACCGACGAGCGGCTCGCAAAGTCTGTCCTTCGAGCCTAATACTGCTTATTTTGAATATTTTAGTGGAAGATTAACACGTGCGCGCGCAGCAGGACCTTTCTCGCTGCCCGGTGTGACGGCTGGCGGCAATGGCGATTGATGAAGGCATTGCACCCTACCCTACCCTACCCTACTAGCAAACTGTTTAGGCACTAAAAGGCACGTCTACGATCCAGCGTGCACCTGTGTTGGCGGTGCGGAAGTACGTTTTCGGAGATGGCATTACAATCTAAAGTGGTTTTGTAAGTCACGTGCGCCCACCACGTGTTTGTAGGGGGCTTCACATGGCGGGAGGAAGAGCAGGCTGTTGCAATAGAGATCCTCTCTCTGAGTTGCTTCCATTCCGTATCTACAGAGCTGTAGCTGAGCCACAGCCTTCCTCTAGCTCTCTCTTTTGCTCTTTATCTCTTTATCTCTTTTTCTTAAGTTCTCTTTTTTTCCTCTCTCATTCTCTCTCTATATCTCTCTATTTCATCTCTCTCTCTCAATATCCCTCACTCTCTCTTTATCTCTCTCTCTCGTTTCCTTTTTCTCTCTTTTTTCTTTATCCTTTTCGATCTCTTTCTTTATCTTTCTCTTGTTTTATCGTCTCTCTCCTTCTCTCTCTTTATCTCTCTTTCTCTCTCTCTCTCTCTCACACTTTCTCTTTCTCTCTTTCTCTATTGTGATCCCTCTTTTACTCTCTTTCTGTCTTTTTTGTCCTCTCTCTCTCTCTCTCTCTCTCTCTCTCTCTCTCTCTTTCTATATTTTGTTATTTATCTCCTTCTGTATCTTTCTCCGTATATCTTTCTCTTTCATCCTTTATTACTCTCTTTGTATTATCTCTCCTATCTCTATCTCCTCCCTATCTCTTTCTCTCTTGGTATCTCTTCTCTCTGTTTTCTTTCTCTTTCTTTTACTTTCTCTATCTTTCTTTCTGTTCTTCTGATTCTCGCTCTTTCTCTCTTACTATCTCGTTCTTTTCTCTTACTATTTCTCTCTCTCTCTGGTTTTCCTTATCTCTAGATTTATTGCTCTCTTACTCTGTATTCCTCTTTGTTTTCTCTCTCTTTCTCTCTCTCTCTCTCTCGCTTTCTCTCACTCTCTCTCTCTCTCATTCCAGTGACCGCTAGTGATGGTCGTTAATCTTCACCTTGTACGTCGACTTCCACACCTCGAACAGGCAGATCGTCGAGTGGAAGCGGTAAAAGATGGCGAGCGGCATCGACACGTGCGTAATCACCGTCCAGGCCCAGGTGCCGAAAAAGTCCAGATGCGAGGGCCGGAAGCTGGCCCGCCCCTTGATCAGCGTGTTGATGAACCACATCGCCATGTTGGCGACCAGCAGGAACGTCACAATCTCGCGCCCCGGTTTGGTGCGGTTCTGCTGCGCACCGCGGCACTTGCGCCACACCGCGTTCAGTATGAAGAGCGTCTGGATGGAGGTCTGTATCAGGCTGAACAGCTCCGCCACGAGGCCCTCGCGCGCCCCCGGCACGCCCTGCCGCATCGAGAAGTAGCTGCCGACGATGCTGAACATGCCGTACACGTACACGCCGGTTTGGGCGAGCACCAGCAGCGTACAGTCGAGGCTGATCGACCCGCTGTGATGGTCGTTCTTCTTGCGCTGGTACTTGAGGTCGCGCATCTTGAGCATCGCGACCACCACCGCAACCGCGGTCAGCGCGTACATGAGCGTTTCCGCGATCGTGACCTCCTGGATCGCGAAGTACTCGTAGCCCGGCTCGTCGTACAGCACGAAGTACATGATCAGGCAGATGATCGTCAGCACGGTCAGCAGTATGCCGCCGAACATGCCCCGGTGCGCCCGGGAACAGTCGACCGAGAAGTGGTGCGCGCTCTTGGAGCCGGCCCCGGTCTGCACCTTGATCGAGCTGCGGCGCGTCCGGTCGATCTCGGCGATCGTTTTCACCTTCTTCCACATCTCGTACAGTATGACGGCACAGATCAGCGAGTACTCGATCGTGCAGGGGAACAGGAACGGCGACACGTTCTGCACGAGCGACCCCATGATGTTGGTTCGCTGGCACTCGACGTACTCGGCGTCGGCGCCGGTCGCTCGGCGCACGAGCGTGTGGTTGAGCGCGTCGAGCAGCAGCTCCTCGGACGAGCCGGCGCCCTCGGTCGTGGTGGAGGTGGTGGTGATCGGTGCGGGCGTGGCCGTACTGAGTGCGGCGTGAGTGTCGAACCCACCCGCGTCTGCAATCGGTATCGGTGGGATGTTAGCGAGCTGTTGATGTGTTACCTGTGTCAACTCACGCTCACCTTTGTGATGATGGGCGGTGTGGGCGAGATGGTGGATCTCGTGCTTCGTCTCCTCCACCAGCACGTACAGCCACTCGCACAGGTTGGTCGCGACCATGTGCATCAGGCCGAACCGCGCGAACACCTTGTGCCGGGCCATGTCCAGGTCGGACGTGTTGAGAAAGATGAACTGCATCTGGACGAGCGAGAGCAGCATCCGGGCGGCCGGCGTTAGCGCGATGAAGATGCTGGAGCAGCCGGGCGACGCGTTCAGCTCGAAGTACTGGCCGAACTCGAGCCCGGAGTAAACCATCGTGCCGATGCCGAACGCGATCGCACCGACGCGCAGATAGAAGCTGCCAAAGTGCGGTATGCGCTTCTTCACCGACCCGCTGCTGCTGTTCGTTTTTTCATCTGTTGGGAGGCGGAGAAGCGTTAGTAGTGCGTGTGTTCATGCAGAGTGACTGAGCTAGGTTGCATTGGTGAGTTGCATCTCGGACGCACTCGAATAGTGTCATGAAATCAGGCTGACTCACAAAACATTCAACGTAAAATAATTAAACCACTCATTGTGCTGGAGCTCTTAGAAGAGTTATTTTGAAACTCAGTGAGTGAGTGCACCACTCAGAGCAGAGAGTGAAATCGAGCTCAAACTCTTTAAAGAGTTATTTGAATAAAAAATTACTCAATTTATTGTGAGTGAGTTGCTACTCATGTCAATCACTCATTGAGATTTAATTCCTTGAAAAGTTATTTACCTCATGCGGGAGTTGCAGCTCAGCCAACAAAATCTCTGATCGAGATTCATCCTTAAAAAGAGTTGTTTCACTCGCCATCATAATTAAATGACTTAATTAACCGTTAAATAGCTCTTTCGAGAGTTGTGTATAGTTAAATTGAGTTACTAGTTAGCTCAAAGAGTAGCTCAACACTCAACGAAATTTACTTTTTTAAAGCATGATCACAGCGGAGCGATTTACTTTCGACAGTGCGATCTCAAACTCTCGAACGATTTAACTCACTGCACTTGAGCTGCTGCTCGTTTCGGAGTGTTCAATCACTCATTGTGAGTGTAACGCTCGAAAGAGCTAATGCAATCACTCAACTCTGCTTCGGTACGCACATCACCGGTGAATTGGTTTCGCTGACATACAAGAAACGAAAAAGGTCCAGCAACTACTTACGATAGCTCTTGATTAGCGTGAGCACCGCGCGCCGCCGCATGGTGGAGGCGTACACGAAGATCACGAACACGATGCTGACGGTGTAGAGAAACAGGTAGAACCCTTGGTACACGTTGGCCGGTATCTGGGAGGAAAGGATCTCGGTGACGGGCAGCGCAATGCCCAGGATGACGACAATCTTCGCGTACAGCGCCGACAGAGCCGTACTGAGCGCATCGCTGTGAGTGTGAGTGAGTGCAAGGATGAGGTTACTGCGGTGACCAATTGCGCTACCCGACTGCTGTTGGCACTCTGGGTTACTTACTCGCCAAAGCGTCGGTTCTTGCGACGCGACTCCAACGCCTGCTCGCTGAGCGGACCGCTCGACGGGGGCAGCTGGCTGAGCGACACCTTGCTGCCCATGTTCGACTCGAGGTCGTTGTGGTTGTGGTGCCGCCGGCCCGGCAGCCACGCCAGCGACCCGCGGCGTATGGCGGCCATCAGCGACGGTTTCGCGTGCCCATTGCCGTGGCCGTCGTGCGCCACCGACGACGAGCGCCGTCCCGATGTGTAGTGCTCACCTCCGCCGCCACCGTTTCGTCGCGATTCCAGCCCATCCTCCGGGATTTGGTCGAGCATCGTGGCCGAGCCGCCGTGATGGTGATGGTTGTACTTGGCCGGCATCCCGGTCTTCCCGCTGCTCAGTATCGAGCCGCCCGTTTTCGGGGCCAGCAGCTGCAGCCCACTGTCCGGGTCGTGGTCGTGCCCGCGCGGCACTGCCAGGTACGGTGCGCTGTTGTCCCTCGCTAGTGCCGGATGCGCATCGTCCCCTTGGTGTGCGTCGTCGGGCTCGCCCTCGTCAACGGTCGAGCCAATGCCGCCGCCACCGAGCGACGCTAGCTCACTTTCCAACTGTTCGCTGGAAGGTAGGGGAAAGAAAGGAAGGCAGTTTGGGAGGGGGGGGGGGAGAACCGATTAATCGAAATTTGAAAGTGGGTAGATTAGCGGGCCAGCAGCCGTCCGCCGCAATCGTTCGATGAGGTTTGATTAGCTCCCGACGGCGACCACTGTACAAAACGTGACCGATGCCGTGCCCGGGTGTCACCTGAGTGCCTACGTTCCCGGCCACCCATATCGCTCAGTCCTCAATCTCCCATCCCCCCCCCCCCCCTGTCTGATTGATGTTATTATTTGCGAAATGCGACTGATTGACTCGGAAATCGATTGCGTTATCTCGGTGCGACTGCTGCCGTTTTGCTGGCGCACGGTAGTGCGCGTTTGGGCTACTGGAAACGTTGGTCCCGCGATACGCGCAAGTTGCGCAATAGCGCGGTTCAGAACCTCCCAGAAGACGCGAGAACCTCCGACCGGGGTGAAAGTGGTCAAGTCCAGTTCCCGTCCCACCTATCCACCCTCTTTCACTCACCGAGTGGGCCGTGTAGCCGCGCTTTTACCCGTCACCAAGCTGTTTGATGAATCGTTTCGGTGCTCGGGGGGGGGGGGGGGGGGGGGTTTCGTCGCCTGTCGCGTATGTTTCGTCGCTCGCAAGATGGGCGGCAGCACGAGACCTGCCAAAAAGCGCACGAAACCGGCAGCACGTCCGCGTGTCGACCGTGTTCAACAACAACTGAACCACTTGGTACGGTATCCCTTCTTGCCGGTCCCCTCCCCTCCCTCACAAAACAATCGAATCGCAGGGCCCTTATCAGAACCAAGGGGGAGCCCGTGGGTGCTTCTGTGACTAAAGAAAGAAGAAGAAGAAAAAAAAAGAAGCAGAATACCCCGAGTGCCCGATCGATAGGGCAGCGCCACAGATTGGCATCCCGCGCGATACCCAAGATAGCTCCCGCGGGCAGGAAGAAGGTGGAACAAAGTGGTCACCAATCAGTTTGGCAAACAAGTGTGCAAAATGGCAGACGGCTCGTTAGCACGCGTTCGATGCAAATTGTGTGTGTGTAGGGGGGGGTTTGGCAGGGCCCGGCCGTTCACGCTCGCGGTGAGTGACACCGTTTTTTCGACTTTTTTTTTTATTCTAGTGTAGCTGCTTTTAATTAAATTTCCGGCGGAGGGTTCGTCGCCTGCTGCTGGTGCAGGACTGCAATGGCAATGGCGGGCGCATCGTGATCGTGCTGTACTGCGGCGGATTAGGTAGTTACCTCTGGGCGATCGGTGCCCGCTCCCTTCCCAGCTTCACACTCGGCCGCACCAGTGGTCGCGCGAACGCACTATCTACCGGCAGCTCGCCAACGATCATGGCGGTGAAGGGACGGTGCTGGTTGCTACTTTGTACTGCCCTTTATAAACGGCACACGGACACAGACACACACACACACACACACGGCGCTCGAAACAGCTCCACTACGTCTACCAGTCACTGCCTGTCAGCCACCGTGACCATGATTCACTAAGGTCTGGCGTGCGCGCTAAACGCGTTAGAACGGATCTCCTCGACAGCACGTGCCAGTGCGGGCGTGCGTACACGCGTGCGTGTGCACAATTATTATCACTCGATCTCTCTCCCACTCTCTCTCTCTCTCTCTCTCTCTCTCTCTCTCTCTTGCTCTCTTGTTCTTTATCGCTCTCTTTCTCACACACACACATACACACACACGGAGACGCAATCGCAATTTTGTGCTGCTCACTGCCGCTCGATGTGCACCACACGCAGACGGAGTTTTGCCGGTGAGCGACCGGTTAATGGGCGATATACAAACAGAGGGAGAGGGAGAGGGCACGGTTGTCACCCTCTGTCGTAGGTGTTTGTTGAGTGGTGCAGTGGTGTAGCTGGCACGGTTGAGGCGGGGAAGAGGGGGGTAGGGGGTAGGGTTGGTGGTTTGATGATGTGCAAAATGCGCCCTGCGACGCGCAACTAAGTGCGCGTATCGCACTCACACGGTCTTTTATACGGAGGTGAACTACCCCGTGGTCCGTGCACCGTCTCCCGACCTGCCCTCCCCCCCCCCCCCCTCGCGCGAAAACCCACATGCTTCCACCAGACCGATTTTCCGCCCCGCTTCGCGCCCCAGCATGTGTTAGACAATTAGCGACCCGCGACTGCGATTTATGTGCCCCGTTCAGTTTTGTTCTAGTTATTATTTCGTGCGGTTGAAGAGAGAGAGAGGAAAAAAAAAACAAACAAACCAAACCGAACGCGCTGCAACGGGGCGGGCGGCGTGACAGTCCTTAAATGTCATCAATGTCTGTGCAATTGCACTCTCCCGCAATGCATAACTTTGGTGGGATCGCTACCGAACCACGCGCTGCTGACAGGCCTGGAGACTTCAATGCACACGGGACGCCGAGGTGGACCTGCTTCGTGCTGGGGAAGGGGGTGGCGGAAGGAGATGATAAAGATGCAGGAGAATGTGATTGTTTTTCTCTGGCCGCAAGGGTCTCTTTTGTTTTTGGGAAGGAGAATAAATGGTAGCTTTGGTTTGAGTTTGAGCTGTCGTCATTGTGTGAGCGTTTAAGCGACGAACGTATCCTCGTCACTACGCTTACTAAGCTTTTATGGCATTCTCGGTTCACTTTGCTGTTATCACCTTCTTAAACTCAAACTCTCCAAGCTCGACAGCTTCAACGGCTTTGCTTTAGAACCGGAAAACAATAGCAAAACAATTCCCCAAACAATTGTTCCTAATTATTCACCCTTCCCCCCTGAGCCACTCATCACTCCTAAGCGTTTATTTACCTTCCTGTCGGTGCTAATTTTAATAAGAATTGTCGGTCACTTATAATTGGCGCTTCATTTTGCCGTAATTTGTGTTTTTTTTTACTGCGATAAACTGTTTAGCTGAAAACCCTCCTGTTGGCGAGCATTTGCTGCAGTATATTCTGCTAATAATGCTCGCTTAGAGTGCTGCTTATTCATCTTAAGCAGTTTCATACAATTGAGCATAGGATACAATTTAAATTCTTCAATGTATCGATGTAGAATATATAATAGATCTATAACAATTCTGATTTTTGTTTATTTATCCTACACAAGAACAATAACATCAGTTTTTTGGCATTTGTATTGTATATTATCGTCCAAAAAGTAATCGTTGCTGCATAATTGAGTCACCGACGCACCTATTATTGTCTCTAAGGTTTAATGTTTAATGACAATGTTTGCCGCGTAGGCATAAGTTTTTGCCTCTGTAAATGAAACTATAGAGCTTTTGTAAGTGCTATTGTAATGCAACTAAGCAGCTGTTATAAATCTATTGATGTATTGATGCTTCCGAGCCCTATATAGCTGCAATGACTGAAAGATGCAATAAAACCTACTACACGTACAATCATTAGTAGGACAGCTACGTTTGAATAGCACTAATGTTTGATGGCGCATTGTACGCATACTATACGCAAATGAGTGCTAAAAAGCTCAGCAATGTATTTCTATTTGCCCACCAGCCGAAGCTCGGATGCGAAGTCAAGAAGGAAAAGGTTGGAAAACGTTGAGTTCTGCAACGAATCTTATGTTACTGCAATATCTCTATAACCAGCGGTAGTTTCAATTTTGTAGACACACTCACAGACTCGTGAAATCGTAATCGCTTTCACACATGCACGTTCTTTTTTTTTGGTATAATGCAGCTATGTGCGACGGACATGCGGACATCTCTAAACAGACATAGAAAACTTCCTAGACTATCATCTTCTAATACAGCACCATACACACGTACCCGAAAAAACCCTATTTCGTGGTACAGAGTGAGTAATCACGGTGGTCTTCGATAAGAATCGAACCCTCGTCCGATATTGTGGCAGTCCGCGCGTCTCTACAATAGACCATTCAAGTAGCCACCGAGAGGCATGTCTTATTTTGGTACTGGATGCGAAGCGCTGTATGACGGACGGAGTTCCAGAATGACAGAGCACCCCGCAAAGCGATCTTGACGGCTGCACCACGAGACTGTAAACACGAGACGGCTCCACGAGTCACTCGCTTAGGTAATAATAATATGACCAATTATATTCGTAATTAAGCGCTCGAACCTCCTAGACTTGATTGGGCGCCGACAAGAGGCAACAAGGGGACGGTCCGCGCACATTCTCTAGCAATCGCAAGAAATCATGGTGTAATTGATTAATCTCACTTTTATTTGCTAGTACAGCTCGCACCCCCCCCCCCCCCCTTTTGCACACAGTTAACCACTTGAAGAAGTCACCCGTCACTGAGCACGGCCATAAAATGGGGGAGGGCACGGTTTTGGGGTCGCAAAAAAACACACACACACACACACACAAACACAGTCACCCGAGAGATTAACGTGTCCGGTTTTGTCTGCTCGTGCAAACGGGTGCGGGTTCTCTCTCGCGCTGTTTACATCTTCGCATACACTAGCGGCTGATGAAATCTTAGAAACTGAAAACAAGAAAAAAAGCGTACTGGCCCCCACAATTGACGACGTAATCGGAATGCAATTCTGTTCCGATAAGAGTCCGACACAAATAAAAAGCCTGCAAGTGCACGTACCTCGGTGTGTGTGTGTGTGTGAGAGGCAGAATTCAGCGATGGTTTGATAGGTAGTTGAAGTAGGCTATATCCAGAGCCTATCAGATCAGACAGGGTGTGCCGAACGCATGAGAGGGTTCGCGGTGTGTGTTATCGCTATTTGGTGTCTTAACGCACTCTAATGCCGAACGATGATCTCTACCCCTCCTCTCATCCCAGATGTATTCCCCTTCCATCCCTTTTGTTTACCTACCTGAAGGAGACGGAGTTCTTCTTGAGCAGCTTGCCCGCACTGCCGCCCGGGCTGGCGCTGCTGGACATTGTTGGTTGTAGTTGGATTTGGGGAAGCTTGGGGGATGTTGAGTTGAGCTCGCCGGCGGTTTGACCTGTGGTTTTGTTAAGCACCCTCGGTACCGCTACCACTTCTGGAGCCTGCGGTACGCACCTTCGCAACCGTGGTTTATGGACGCGCGGGCACACGCGCGCGTGTTAACCTGCTCGCGGCCAAGAACTTGTCACCGCTTTTATCTAGCAAGAACTGATGCGTGGAGACACAACCGGTGGTGTAACACAGATAACGGCGCGCGAGAGTACACCTTCCCTCACACACACACACGAGCACGCACTGACAGACCGCACAAGGTGGGTGTAGCCGCGCTATCTGTCTGCCGGACTGGGGTTTCAATCAGGGCTTCTCACACCGTGAGGAAGTCAATCAATTTAGCTAATTGAAGCAAAGCGCCCTCCTCCGACGCGTCCTTATTAAGCGTTATCTAGCACGGCAGGCTTCGTGGCTTGTGGTTTGCGAACTTGATAGGGAGGGACGGGGCAAGGGGTGTCCCGGGACCGGGGGAAGAAGAGCCTTGCAAGATGACGCGAGCTGCGAGGCGTGTAAAGGCCCGCTTGGGAGGTAATAAGCTACTGGAGTTCGGGCGACAACGGTGCGGCAACGTCATCAACCGAGCGCGTGCGACATGCGGACGTCCGCCTTTGTCCAGTCCCCTCCCCCTCCTCTCCTCTACCCCTTTGTACCCTTCAGACACTAGAGATGCAAACGTACACACACACACATACACATAGACACACAGACACAAAGTGGTGGAGTTGAATTCACGGCGCGAGGAGACACCGTGTGACACGCGTCCAGTGCGACACAAACTGAAGGAGGGAGGAAGTTCCGATCCCGTGTATCGTGTAGAGCAGGGGAGAGGCTCCCAAAGACACCCAAGTTCCAGGTGGGGTGTTGGATAGTGAGATAAATAGAAGAAGCAAAGAAGCGAAAACTACTCGGCGAACAAGACGTCAGACACCGAGCCACACAGACTGAGATAGGCTCCCCTCTGCTGCTCTAAAATCCAACAGCGGAGTAAGCAGTGTACTACCACATCTTGGGAGTCTGTGATGTGAGCGAGATCTTGCCTCAGTGAGCTCCGCAGAGCCAAAAGAAAGAGAAAGAGAGACAGAGATGGAAAAGAGGTGGGGCAAGCCCTGGTAGGCTGCCAAAGTGCGAATAGGCACGGCAAATATCTCGATGATCTCCAATGCCCTCCCAGGCACCCTCGGGTCTTGCCCCCCCCATGCTGCAATCTGGCGTGACATTATGATCGTGCGTTTTTGCTTTTGTGTCTCTCGGTGTCAGACAGCAAAAAAAAAACAAGAACGCAGAGAAAAGAAGGAAAACCCCCGAAGGTTCTTACGGTTACGGAGCTGGAAGTTGCACTGGCAGGGAAAAGGCAGGGGGCCTTCAGGGGGGAGTGTAGACGCCTGTCGTTCAAAGTTCAAGTTCATCCAGGTTTGGGTGAGTCGCGCAGCGTCGGGTCACGAGGACTGCCGGAGTCGGAGAGCAAACTGGTTCGCCAGCTTGCCCATTCTAGTGCAGCTGTGCGCTGGATGTCATTGCAGGCCTCGCCGCCTCACGTGACGCGGTGTCTGTTGTGCCTGGTGGCGTATAGGACGCGGAGCGCCGTAGGACCCTGCTGGATCGAGCGAGTTGGGGCGATGGCGCTCCAGACGGACTGCCGATGACGTCTGGCCGAATGACGTCCGCGAGTGGTGGTCGTTCGGCGCCCCGATTGCCCTGAGCGCCCATAAACCAATAATCCATTATCAATCAATGCCTTGTTGTGTCCCTAGGGCAAGGGGGTTTGGATTGGACAGACTGGTATCGGGCGGTGCGAGCAAGTGCGTGTGTGTCGAGCTCTGCTGCAGGTCGCACAGAGTAGCGGTGGTGGGGCTCAGGAAGGGCTTGTTCAGCAAGGAAGGCTGCAAGAGACCGATACTTCGAAGACTTCAAGATCGCACCGCTCGCACACACACACACACACAATCGGAACTTCGGAAACCGGTGCGCGGCGCTTATCGCGGCGCAAATCCCCTCGAGGGCGCAATGGGCAGGCAATCGCGAAATACTTTAAGCTACCCACTGCTGCTGCTCCGGCTGCCGCGAGAGCAAAAACGCCTTGTACGTTACCGTTTTATTGACCGGCTCCTGAAGCTATCGGACCCCGTCCTCCCCCCCCCCCCCCCCCGCCCATCCTGAACCATGCGCTATTAAACTGTCCGAATTGGATTATGCGCGGCCCGAAGAACTGCGCGATAAACCCGCGGAGCCCTCTCTCTCTCTCTCTTTGTTTCTGCTCTGTGGTTCGGTAGCTTTTTCGATCAATCGCGTCCGCTCCCCGTCCCCCGCCAGCGAAAGCCAGGTTGACAGCAAATCAGTGCGACGCGTACGGCGCAGGTACTCACAACTAATTAACGATTACCTTTACCACCACGATTACTCCGGCCCCGAAGGCTCCCCCAGCACAGCCTCCCTCCTCTGCCGACCGAGGCATACACCGTCGCCACCAGTTCGACCTGGTTTTTAATGGTTTGTTTTCTGTTTTCGCCTTTTTCTTGTCGGAGTTTTTTTTTTGTTTTGCTGCCGTGACGCCTTGCCTTGTTCGTTCTAGGGCAGGGGTCGGCAAACCTATTTTGACGAAACCCTGCAGGAACTGCAAACAAAAAAAGGTTATTTGGAGTGAAACTTGAACTTATTGTGTTGACTCATTTTATTTTGAATTTTGCAAATATTGCCATTTTGAGCTTATAATTTTCTACTATTTTTATAGCAAATATTTGGTAGCTCAAGAATAAAACTCTTTCACTTTCCAACAATTGAGTTTTTAATGCATCGTTCACTGTTGTTATGGGTTTCAAAGGAAATTTGGCTTAAGCGAACAGAAAACTTCTTCTCAGCGAACTGAAAACTCTTCTCTAACTCACTTATTTTTGTCTCGAAGGCACCAATTTTTGAAAGCGTTTCACGATTTTTGCCTCGAAGGCATCAATTTTTGACAGAGCGCATAAATTTTTGCCTCGAAGGCATCAATTTTTGACAGAGCGCATCAATTTTTGTCTCGAAGGCACCAGATTTTGACTGTGAGTCAATCGCTTTATTTACAAAATTTTATGTAATTTCTGAAAGTGTGTGTTCTGAAATGATTAAAATTAAGTTAAATAGTGAATAATTTTATTGATACAATTTAAAATAAAACAATTGTTTTGCCAATTTTGGCAGTTTCAATGGAGTGAAAAAAATTGGCACGTATTTTCAGCTGTAAACTTTCTAAAGCTTTCAGAAATTCTAAAATTTCATTATTTTTTCTCAAGAAATAATCAATTTACACAGTTTTTGTATTTTTTATGAGTTGTGGAATAACAATTGTTAAAAATCTGCTTAAATACCTTGTAAAATTGTCATTATTCCTACAAGAGTCAAAAATTGATGACTAACAGACAAAAATAGGTGCGTTAGAGTCAAAAATTGATGCGCACTGTCAAAAATTGATGCCTTAGAGCCAAAATTTGGTGGCAGCGACTGTAAGGCTGAACGTAAAGCTTGACACATCATTATCAAAAGAAAACAAAATGACTTCAATAGTGAGTTAACGCGCTGCGGAAAATGGATTTCGTAGGTAAACGCTCCATCCCTAAAAGAAAATCCGGAATTTATCTCTCTTACTTGGCTCTCTTGTCTATCTTTATTGGATTTCATATCTGCGTGGTAAATTAAATACATCTTTTAATAATTAATATAACAATCACATATCGAAAAAGTTGTTTGGCGACGGCACAGTTAGGGCTGGGTTATGGGCTATTCTTTCTAAAATAATCGCCGTATCACACATTGACACACGAATTTCCATAGATTTTTTGAGCATTATCTCAAGCACTCGAGTGCTGTTAATCGTGTTTGGAGATTTTATTAAACATCAGCAATATACTCAAATACTTCTGTTCACTTTGAAATGAAAACGTCATCCAAAACAACCATGTCCAATTCCGATTTTCAAGCCAGTATTTAGTTGTTAAAGGTGGTTGGTTAGAAACGTTCGATATTCGTGTGACATTGATTTATTTATTTTACTGAATTCTATTTATTTTATCTATTGTCATTCAGGCATCAATACTTAATAGCGAACATTTAAAACTAATTAATTACAAACAATATGATTCCTGATCTAGACGTATAATTGATCTAACAAACTAAGTTCGTACAACGAGCTAGCGAGAATGCTTTTTTGACATTTAATTCTTTAACACTGCTTCAAGACTGACTCGGACCACTGGTTCCGTTATAGTTAGCTGGTTTGGTAAAAGAAAAAAAGCGAAATGTATCATCATTTAATACAAACGAACACGCAACCAAAGTCTGTCTGGATTTTGCGATGCTTTGGGGGGAAGAAACAACCACCGTAAATTATGGTTTAGAAGCAGACGGACCCATGCAGAGTAGTTCCATAGTTCCTGCCCCATGTCTGCATTTACTGTGTAAACAATTTTATTCGTTCTCCTGAAGACACCGTTCGTACACTGTGATGCATTTCAAATTGCCCTAATTTCCAATATCTTTTTTTTTTTTTTTTTTTTTTTTTGGGCACATCAACAACACTTTGCCGACCCCTGGCACCCGGCGCTGCGTTGACCTCTCGCGTAGCTCGCGTGCGCAGGGAAGCGGAGGCGCACCGGGGGGTGGGTGGCGGCTCCGGCCGAAGTTATCGATACACTCCACACCATTTAAGCCCGAGATTACCATGTTCGGGCTGTGATTTGACATTTATTTTGCCGTCGCGCAGGGTTCGGCTCTAGCCAGCCCAGCAATTACGCGCCGTCCCGCGATTTGATTGATGGCCGCGCGAGCGGAGTGATTTTTTTTTTCTTCTAGTAGTTGTTTCGGGGATTTACTTCCCCCTTTGCTTGGGGAAAGGGGGGAGGGGGGGGGTAATGTAGAGTAATTTAAAGTTTGTAGTATGGCTCACGTTTATTGCACTATTAGTCAGATATGCGTAGCACTGCTTGCCCGTTATTCGTTTACACTACGGTGAGGTGTGATTTGATTGGTGGCGGGCTCGCTGGCCTAAGCGATCAGCCCTCCGTGTACCGGGCCTTGTAGCTGTTCTTCCAGATCTCGAACAGACAGATCGTCGAGTGGAACCGGTAAAAGATGGCGAGCGGCATCGAGATGTGCGCGATGATGGCCCACGCGCCCGCCCCGTAAAAGCCCATCACGAGCGGCCGGAAGCTGGCGTTGCTCTTCACCAGCGAGTTGACCATCCAGGCGGCCAGGTTGGCCACCAGCAGGAAGGTCACGATCTGCCGCCCCGGCTTGGTGCGGTTCTGGCGGGCGCCCTTGCACCGGCGCCACCAGCTGCTCAGCACGAACAGCGTCTGGAGCGAGGTTTGCGCCAGCGCCAGCACCTCCGACAGCACCGCCCAGTGCAGCAGCTGCCCGTGCGTGTGGTACGTGCCGATGATGGAAAACACGCCGTAGATGTAGATGCCGGTCTGCGTCACCAGCAGCAGGTGGCAGTCGAGCGGCATCGTCCGCTGGCTGCCCCGCTGCGCCAGGACGCGCAGATCGCGCATCCGCAGCATCGCCGCGACGACCGCGCCGAGCGTCACCGAGTAGAGCGCGATCTCGTACGCGACGATCTCGAGCGTGGCGGCGTGCCGCAGATGCTGCTCCCGGCGCAGCACGAAGTACATGATCAGCACGATCAGCGTGAGCACGAGCGTGACGATGCCGCCGAACAGGCCGCGCTGGGCGCTCGAGCAGTCGATCGAGAGGCGGTTGGCGGGCCGCCCGGTCACCGTGCGGCGGTCGGGCGCGCTGGTGGACGGTTTGCGCGGGCCGGCCGCCGTCGCCGTCAGCGTGCGGTTCAGCGCGCGCCACAGCTCGTACAGCGTCAGCGCACAGATCAGCGAGTACTCGATGGTGCAGGGGAAGAGGAACGGGGCGGCATTGTGGACGAGCGTGCTCATGATGTGCGTGCTGCGGCACGGTTCCTTTGATCCTGCGGCCCAGCCCAATCGATGTTGTGCTGACCGTGCAACGGGTGGTCAAAGGGGGGGGGGGGGGGAGGGTGGGCAATGATGGTGAGGGGGAGAGAGAGGCAAAAACATGACTGTCATCAATCTCGAACAGAACACGAAGGATACGCCTTCCCGCTTTGCATTATTGCCCACACACACACACACACACACACACACACACACACACACACACACACACACACACACACACACACACACACATACAAACACAAACACTTTTGACGGTGTGGGGAGGAAGGGATGGGGAAGGGTAAAAGGACACGAAATGAAGGGGGAGCGGGGTGGGTGCGGTTTTTGTTTTAAATTTCCATACAGGATGGGAAATTGAAGTTGTCACCCTCTCTACATGTGCGTGTGTGTGTGTGTGTGTGTGTGAGTAAAGGCTCATCAGGTACGTACCTGGGTCATCCTGGTGGTGGTGCCGGTGGTCGGTCCGGTTTGGCTGCAGGCTGTGGTCGATGGGCACGATTTCATGCTTCGCCTCCTCGACCAGCACGTACAGCCACTCGCACACGTTCGTCGCCAGCATGTGCATCAGACCGAAGCGGGAGACGAACGCGTGCCGGGCGAGCCCGTAGTCCTGCCCGCTCACGATGATGAACTGCATCTGGACCACGCACAGCAGCATCCGGGCGGCGGGCAGCAGGGCGACCAGGAAATTGCGACACCCATCGTGCGCTGCCGGGAGGGGTGGGCGCCGCACGGGGTTTTGATTGGTTCGGTGTGTTGATGGTGGCGCGGCGTTGGAGGTGGTGAAAAGACAAGTACGACAAGCAACTGTAAGCGACCCCCTTCATACAGCAGCATCATATTCGATCGATAATGATACGCCGCAGGCTTCATCCAACCGTGAAATCGGTTTTAAATTCTTCCCCCCTCCTCCTCCTCCTCCTCCTCCTCCTCCTCCTCCTCCTCCTCCTCGCACTCACACACATACACACAGCCCCTGACTACACTTACCATCGAGCTCGAAGTACTGGCCAAAATCTAGGGCAGAGTAGACCAGGCTGCCGATGCCGAACGCAATCGCACCGATGCGCAGGTAGAACGAGCCACTGTGCGGTGTTGGGGCCGGCCGGGCCGGCCCGCCTGATCCAGACCGGTCCGCACCTGCTGTAGCGGATACACAGAGCGGAGTGGTTGGTATTAGACACGTCACGCGGAAGGTGCACAACACGCCGGGCCACCTCACCTGGACACTGGGACAGGAACTCAAGCTGGGCGGCGCGGCGCCAGCGCGCCACGAACAGAAAGCTGCAGAACAGGATCGACACGCCGTACAGGTAGAGGTAGAAGGGCTGGTGGAAGTTTGGCGGTGCTTCGCGCGCCACCAGCTCGGTCAGCGGGAGCGTGATGCCCATCACTATCAGCAGCTTCGCGTACAGGGCGGACAGGGCCAGCCCGAGCTGGTTCCTGCCGGAAGGAGAGAACGTTTCGCTTAGCGTGGCCCGGGCAAGTGAGCGGATGAGTTGAAGCGTTCAAGCGAGTGGATGGACTGAACTCAGCAAGAAGAGGTGATTCGAGTAGAATCGCAAACGAGTGAGTGAGTTGCGTCCCAAAAGTGAGTTGGCTGAGTGTGTGAGTTAGTTGTTTCATAGAAGCGTAGTAAAAGGAGTCAAGTTGATCATTCTCTTTCGAAGACGAATCTTCAAAGTGTGGGTTAGTTGGCACAGAGAGTGAGTGAGTGAGTGGAATCGATAAAGAGTGAGTTAAATACTCAAATTGCTGTGAGCACTTTCCACTCCGCTTCAACTCTCTGAAAAGAGCAGAGTAGCTTACTCACTGAAAAGAGTGAGTTATATACTCAAATCCCTCTTTAGCGCTCTTTCTCTTTGCTTCAACTCACTCAACAGAGCTAAGCTGAGCCCTCAGCTCTGGTTTGGGGGCCTCGGTTCGTGGGCTAGAGCACCTCAGTAACCTCATCCATTCTTACCTCGCAAGGATGCTGTCCCGCTGCTGCTTCCGATGCTCGCGGCTCAGCTCGTCCGTCTTGTTCGACACCTCCGAGAACTTGCGGGCGAGCGACAGCCGGCTGCCCTGCTTGCGTATCAGCTCGAGAAAGGCGCGCTTCTGGGCGCCGAAGCTCGACAGGCGCCGCCTCGACTCGTACAGGCTGGGCGAATGGGAACCGCTCCTGTTTGGGTTCTTCGCAAAGTGGTACCGCTCGACCAGCTCCACGCTGTCGAGCGTGCCGCGCCGGCTCTGGTGAGGTGACGGTCGGGCCGAGCTCGCCGCGGAGTTATCGCGAGCGGAGCCGCGAGCTGCCGCCGGCTCCCGCTCATCCGGCGGTGGATGGACACTAGGGAGCGAGAGAGAGAGAGAGAGAGAGAGAGCGAGAGAGAGAGAGAGAGAGAGAGAAAGAGAGAGGGATAGAGTTAGACAATATATTATAACACACACACACACAAACACACACACAGAGACACTGTTTTGGTTCGAGCGTTGATACACACCGAAGTTCCGGCACTAGCATGACGCTTGCGGGGACGGAACCGGATGAGAGGGGGGGGAGGGGGGGGGGCGGGCCTTGATTTTGGGGACGCCTATTTACACACTTCTCGACGTTTCTCCGAGCTCCGACGTCCAGCTCGGAAAGCGATCGACTGTGCCCCGTCTCGGTGCGAACCGTCCGGAAGCTAGCCGGCGGCGAAGACGCCATTTCGCTCCTTCCCTTCCTCCCTCCCTCCCTCCCACGACAGCAAGCCACAGCAACAACAAAGATGGCGACACACGCGGGTGATCTAATGAGGCTCGAACGGCCGATCACGCAGAGCCGTGATAATTGACTGGCCAAGCAGACCTGACGCCCTCTCCTCTTTTCCCTCCCTGGCCGCTCCCTGGCCCGGTGTCATCTGACTTATGCCGCCGGGGGGAGCGCGTAGGGCTGGAAATAGCTGGTTTATTCGCAGTAGCAGGTTTCTTTTCTACGCGACCACCACTCAGCATTTAGCTGATACTTGGGGGGGAAGGGACACTTGACCTCTTCCACACGCTAGCACCGGGTTGGAGTGTTCTTAAGGTCTTTCTTGTAAACAAAACACAGCAACAATGACACCGACAACAACAACGACAACAACAACAACAAAAAACTGGATCCCTTTGACCTACCTTGAAGTTGCCGCGCCCGGCATATCCGTTGCGGTGTTGCCCTCGGCGAAGGTGAACGGCAAATACGGCCGCCGGTGCAGCCCAAAGCGCTGGAATCCTACCTCCCCACCAACCTCCAGCCCAAGCCAGCAAAGGGGGCGGCCGCTGCCAATCGGCCTCAACCATAAACATTAACTAGCAGCGTGTGCGTGTGTGTGTGTGGACGCAGATTTTGTTGTTTCATTCATTCCAAATTTTTGTTGCTGTTGGTTGCTTGGAACGCAGGGGGAAGAAGGGAAGGTCCATAAACTGGGTCCGATTTGTGCGCAATTGTGGCGGGCCATGCGCGCTTATTTCACCTTCCCTTAGCATCGTGTGATTGTTTGTGTGTGTGCGTGTGTTTGTGTCGTTCTGGTGACGCCAAACTTATCATCAAGTGGCTCTTTCTGATAAAAATCGCACCAAACTTCATCACCGTGCGTGTCGGACGTGCAAAATGGGCATCAGGGGTACCGTGGGTACCCTTGATTTAAGCATTGTTACACAGGTGCGATAAGAGATACGCTTTACAGCGCACTTGTTGTCATTCTCAAGCAAGCATTAGCAAGCAAATGATACATGTAAATTTATAATTACTTGAAGCACGAAGTTATTTTAAGGAGTTGGTTGTTTCAATCGAACTCGATCGATGGTTCTAGGTTGTGTGGAAGTTTTGCTGCGTATATTTGCTAGGAGATGTATTTCAAAGCTCATCTGAACCACATTCTATGGCGCTGGATGTTGTTGCAAGCTGTTTGGAGGAACCTCTGAGTCAACTTCCGGTGACATTGGATATTCCAAAGGTGTTGTAGCAACTTCAAAATCTTCAGTCTCTCTATGTTCGCATGAGTTATCTTTAGAGATCTTTAGAGATTTTTTTCAATGTACTTGGAACATCGTCCAGTGACTCTGAGATACTTTTAATCATATTGGAACATCATTCACTTTCATATAAATTGGCTCTGAGGTATTTTCAACTTCTTTGAAATACCACAAAGTACCTTAGAGCAAATTTCTATGACGGTGGATGTTATTCGGAGGTGGTTGAAGGGTTCACAGAGTCACTTTCGATGGCACTGGGCCGTGTTCCAAGATGGCAGAAAAAAAACTCAGTATTACTTTCGATGGCACTGGCTGGATATTTCGAAGAGCTTGAAAGGATTTTAAAGCCAATTTAGGTGTCATTGGGTGTTCCAAGGTGGTAAAAATAACCTTAGGATAACATTCTGCGTTATCGGATGTTGGTAACATTGGCAGAAAGAAACCTAGAATTCGTTTAAATTACATGTTAAATGGATGATGTTAAAGTTGGCAGTAGGAATCTCAGAGTCAATTTCTGAGCCATTGGATATTGCAAGCGGGTTTGAAGAACCTCAGAGTCACCTGCTGTGCTAGTGGATTTAGTCTCAAGACACTAAATGATATTCACATGTTTTTGGAGGAACCTAAGAGACACTTGGTATGACACTGGACAATGTTGCAAGGAAAGAGGGGAAAGAGTCAATTTATATGCCATTGGATGTTCCAATGGGCTTTGAAGAACCTCAGTGTCATTTTCTATGTTACTGTATGATGTTCGAAGTATTTCAGGATTACATTAGGATGTTCCAAGACGGATGCCAGTACCTCAGAGTCACCAAAAATCATTCAGCAGGGCCCATGAAGGCCCCACGCTCCCACACCAGTCGCTCACTCCGCCATGCCTGTGTACGAACGCGCGCGCAGTCACAGGCACCAGGGGACGCCACTATGCCACCGCGCGCGCGTATGCTAATTAAACTAGCCCGATAAAGAGTTTATAACATAGTTATTTGTTGCGAGCAGGCCGTACATTTTCATTACCGTCGGTGCGGCCCTATCTTCGAAGGCCAGCCCCATCCGTTCAACAGCGTGTCAAGAACGCTCAAGCCAGTGTGCAAAAAAGACAAAAAGAAAGAAAAAAACCAGCACGGTATGGAAAACGGGGAAGCGAGGCCACCCCGTTTTCCACCTTGATTGTCGGCCGGGCCGCCGGTGACAGCTTGCGAGCAGCGTCGACGACAGGTCTGGTACGGTTCTGCTACCCTCTCCCCTCGGTGGCGGTGCTGGTTGGTACCCGGCGTCCGCGGACGCCCGCGAAGTGTGCGATTTGATTACGCTGCTGGGGTGTGAATTGTGAGCCAGGTAGTGAGGGCGAGCGATGGAAAACGGCTGGGAAGCTGGGCAAAAACGAAGAGGTGTAATTCACGATTTCGTTGAGCATTTATGATTGAGTTACATTACACACTTCTCGCCGATGCACTTGCGCCCCACCGCGTAACGTCCCGATTGCAAAACGGGCCACAACGTCGCGAGGGATGACACAAACAGAAGAAGAAAGGGGGAAAAAAACACTCCCCGGTGCGAGGGGTGATGCTTTTATCATACACCACCATCCACCATTTTCCCCCTTTTCCCTGGGCTTCGGGGGGGGTGGGCGCGCGCTGTTGAAATTCGCTTTATTGGCGACTCGTTTATCGCGATCGTGATAAAAGCGAAACTGACGACCCGTGACGTGTGTGTGTGTGACGGTGCCATATTGAGCGATGGTCTAATGCACCGCGTGTGTGGGGGTGCGATTCTCGAGCGAGTCGCGTCCGCGCGCCTGTGTATGCACTGGCTAATAGCCTTAATTCGACTGTCGTAATTTTATTAGCATCGCCAGCAGATGATTTCCCGACCCTCCCTCTCTTGGTCCCTATTGCACACGGGTACCGGTAGCGAACCGGTAGCGACGAGCCGTCGTGCACCTCGTGTGCGCTATTTTCTATTTTAATGGCACAGCGCCATACTGTTCACTGCCCGTCATCTAACCAAACATAATCGACATTTGTTTGCGGCGGCAAGATGCGCAACAGTGGCAAACTTCCTGCCCCGGACTGGCACCTTGGACGCCATCCTGCAGTGGTCGGCACGTGGTGTGTGTGTTCGCCCACAAAGGTTGGTCTTATCGGGCCGTTTGGGTGCTTCGTAAGTCGGTGTGATGTTTTGGGTTTATCGTAACTCTAGACTCGCGCTGTCGAATGAAAATGCAAGATTAAAACTGCGCGCCGCTGAGGGTCTGCTCTATGCTCGAGCTGGCTAGTGTTTGGGTAGGCAACTGCGAACAGCCCGCATTGTTCGGCCATCGCAGCGTTCCAGAGGGCGCTGGCATCGCAAATTATTCCCAGTCGGGGCAACTATTATTTTTAATTAGTGTTGGGCATTGTGCGCGAGTGCGCACTGTGCGCACAGCACACCTCATTGTGCGCACTGCACAGCACACTTTGTACTGTGCGAGCACACTTCGCACAGTGCGCGCACTTCGCACTTTTCGCACAGTGCGAGCACACTCCGCACGGTGCGCGCACTTTTCGCACAGTGCGTGCGCACTCCGCACTTTTCGCACACTTCGCACAGTGCGGGCACTTTTCGCACACTCCGCACAGTGCGCGCACTTTTCGCACAGTGTGCACACTTCATACTGTGCGAGCACACTCCGCACAGTGCGCGCACTTTACGCACAGTGCAAGCACAGTCCGCACTTTTCGCACACTTCGCACAGTGCGGGCACTTTTCGCACACTCCGCACAGTGCGCGCACTTTTCGCACAGTGTGAGCACACTTCATACTGTGCGAGCACACTCCGCACAGTGCGCGCACTTTACGCACAGTGCAAGCACAGTCCGGACTTTTCGCACACTTCGCACAGTGCGAGCACACTCCACACTTTTCGCACACTTCACACAGTGCAAGCATGTTTCGCAAATTTCGTGCAGTGCTTCACTTTGTACTGTGCGAGCACACTTCGTACCATGTTACAGGAAGTCAGGTGGTATAGTACTGAGCATATTTTGACAAACCGCCTTTAAGCATTAGCATCAGTTAGCATTAGCGACTCCGATCCGTTGGTGCTACGAGTTCAAGTCGGGGCGAATCAAAGGTCCATAAATCGCTTGCACACATTCATACCACACACATGCCCATCGCCCCCCCCCCCCCTCTCGCCCTGTCCCATGTCTTCTCTTCAGTTAATCACAAAATTTGACTAGGACTCCGAGAGAAAATTGTATTTTTTGTATTAAAACATGCGCTGCTATCGCAAGCCTGGGACGCGAATAACAGTTTTTGCGTGAAACCAGCTGTCTGTTTTATTGCACAATCGCAAAGCGGTGGCTCCGAGTACAAGCACAGACACGTTTCATCTCAGCCAAATTCAAGAGAAACCTCAACCCACTGGAGCGTCGTTTACCTACGACCTTCACAGTTCATAGTTGTTTTAAAGAAACGCGTGCTTGATGTCAGCCGATTTTTCCTGATAATTTCTTCGGCTACGGACCGCTGTGTTGATATTGTGTTTCCTGGCCTTTAAATTTCTGTCTGGGTGTGTTGTATCCTTGTGTTTGTGTAACGGGTTTTCTATGGTGGTCAAGCGCAGCGTTCTGTGCATTCGATTCTCGCAGCAAATGTCTCCGCGCGGTTTCGGTGTGCTCGTGTACCGGCCATCCACACTTGCAAAGAATTATGTTGTTTCTCGCTCTACCCAATGCCTTGGGCCAACGATGATTAAATTGTATTGATTTCAGCAGTGCGCGCGTGTTTCAGCGTTCTGTGCTTTTGCCATACGTAAAAGGGTGGAAAAGAAGAGCGAGGAATGAAGTGCAGCGTAGAAGGGGGCTCTTAGATTGAAAAAATATTGTCTATACCCGTTAAAGGATTCGAAACAGGTGTATGTCAAATCGATGGAGTTTCCAATATTTGCATGGATCTACACATGCTTTCTGTTGGGACCAATAATAGCCATCGTGGATGGGCGGGCGGAGTGGGGGGGGGGGGGGGGGGGTTGGACTTGAAGAGGTCAGGTGTCCGCCAAGTTCATCCACTGTTAGACGAACCCGATGGCTGAGTAAATGAACTCTAAGAGAAAAAGCTGACATTGGTCGTGTGGTCGTGGTCTTTGTGTACGTATCACCATGGTACGAAGTGTGCTCGCACAGTGCAAAGTGAAGCAAGTGAAGCTTGCACTGTGCGAAGTGTGCGAAAAGTGCGGAGTGTGCTCGCACTGTGCGAAGTGTGCGAAAAGTCCGGACTGTGCTCGCACTGTGCGGAGTGTGCGAAAAGTGCGCGCACCGTGCGAAGTGTGCTCGCACTGTGCGAAAAGTGCGGAGTGCGCGCACAGTGCGGAGTGCGCGCACAGTGCGTAGAGCGCGCACAGTGCGAAATGTGCACCGCACACTGAGATGTGCGTGCGTGTGCGCATAGCACACCTAATTGTGCTCTTTTTCCCAACACTATTTTTAATGGAATCGAATTGCAAGGGGTAGCATTATTTCTTGGCGGGATTGTTGTATCAATATTGGTATTGGTGTGGAATATGTTTTACTCTCTTTGGTTGGTGCCTAGAGGCATTTCGTCACGGAGCAAAAATTTACATATCCTGAGCCCCGAGCGCCGATCTAGTTTTGAAGCAACTTGGGCCGTCCAATATTGGAGATAATGATGAGTATAAGTACCACATATGGCAGGAACGAATCGAGTCCGTTGTACTGAAACTAGAGAAAACATGGACACAGAGGTCCAACGGAACCTTTGTTGGCTTTCGCTCGGAGATCTAATGTGTTTTTCAGGCTTTTTAGTTTTTGTGTTTGTAGATAGTTTAAATATTTTGTTTTGTCATGATGTCACATAAAGACAAACCAACTTCAGGTTAATCCATAGTTACCTTTTCCCTGAAGTTCTTCTTCTATTTGGCGTAAACATAGAAGTGAGCGCGGCTATGCCGTCCTATAAAGATTTTCGAGAGTTTTTAGTACCACGGAGCTCGATAGTCAAGACCATGCTACGGGGGCCGGTCCATGTGTGGTTTGAATCGGGCATGTTATTAAGTCTTACAAGTTGACGACTATACGACGTGGCCACCCCCTGGAGCTACAGATCAGTAATATACGAAAAATATTTGAATGTTTGAACATCTGCTTAACAGTCCTGATATTGTTTGATGTCAAGCTAAAAGCTCTATCGTGCATAACACAAATCCTTTTTTACAAATAACGTATAATTTGCTACTTTTATCTAGTTACTCGTAAATAGTGACTTGTAGCAAGTTGTTATGTCTATTTTAAACCGCCCTTTTTCATTGCAACCCGACGGCTGGTTGCTCTAATTGATTACTCATAACAGGATAACTAGTTTCTGTTACATTTTCGGAATTGAATTGACATTTTCTTCACTAACCGGAGGATTCAGGTGTACTTGAAGTATTCGGAAAGCATTAGTTTCAACTAGCACTGTTCTACCAGCAGAAGAGTAGTTTCGACCGGCTTGTTTTATCTCGAATTTGAATTGGAAGTCAAGAGATACTTCAATTTCGCCGGAAATCGAAATCTAACGTTCTAGTTATGGCTGTCTTGCCAATTAAGCGGTCTTCATGGGAACGCCTAAGATAAGGCTGTCACGTCTTGCTGATAGATGCTTGAATAAACTTTCAAAATGATGAAAAACAGTTTCAGAAAGATGGCCATGACTATCCATGAGCGTAAAGGTTAAGATTCGTGACGTCAGAGTGCGTGATGAGTAATTGCGATTGATGGTTCTGAGGACCCAAAAACTCTGTTAGACGAAAAGCGATGCCCCGTTAATACAGGCGATGATAACTGACTGGCGGAAGTTGGAAGGGTAGGTAATAGCTAAGGAACTTCTTAGTAAATATCCTATTAAGCCACGAAATGGAATCATTGGAGAATTTTGTAGAAAGTATAATCTTGCATCATGAAATCTCGAAAAACTGGGCTATATTTTCTATCTTTTTTATGATTGTGACATGGAACTCCATTCCCGGAAGTAGTATTCCACATCAATACACAAATGCTATAACTTTTCTTTCGAATGATGCCACCGATAAGCTGTGTAAGAGTTATATTCGAAGCAGCTACGAGTATATAACCGGTAGAAGGCTTGGCACCTCGCTGGCACTTCCCGGAAGAGTTCGCCCATAGCAACTGTCCATTTGAGCGCAGCAAAGCATTCTAATGTCCGGCCGGCACCTGTTGCCTGTCAATAGGTTGTCACTTTAACCACTGTGTGTCGGGTGTGAAACTTTCGCGACCGTCGTTGCAGGCGGTGTATGATTGTGCTAAATGGATAACACCCAACATGACGTCGACAGCGCTGGCAGGAAGCGTACTGGATGTACGTCCGTGGGCAAAGTTTTGGTTTGATTTGTTAAGTTAGCTGCACACCGTTGGAGGATGGTAATGTATGTGTCAAGGCGAGATACGTCGTCTCGCTAAATAGTCAGCTTAAAAAAAAAACCGTTAATACTACTAAAGATGACTGCCGTGTGCTAAAGCCTTTCGATTGGAAGAACCCGAAGGCTCATTCAGCTCTGGGCCGTTTTGCAAAAAAAAAAGAAGTTGTAGGTATTCCAACAGATCTATTCAGAGCCCTTTCGAAAACGCAACTCTTCTTTCAATCCTACCATATTCAGTGCATCTGCCGCGCCTCTCGTCCGAACCTCTGCGAAAAGAATCTTTTAGGCTTTATACTGCCTTTCCTCAGACAGAATCTTCCGAAAAAAAAGGTCGCTTGCAAATCTTTTTCCTCTCTTGCGTGTGCCGTAAATAGCCTTGTTCCCCTAGTGCCGCCCTGCTCAATAAACTAATTTCGTATTGGGGGGGGGGGGGGGGTAAAGGTGCCCCGGCTCCTCCACAAAGGCATCGCTGCTGCTCCACTCCAAAACCCGGAAGTAAACGAATGCGCGCGTTCGCGAGTGGCAAATTTAATCAAACTCCTGCGGCGGCGACGACAAATCTCCTGGCAACCTCTCGTGCTACCCGTGGCACAGGCTCAAGATACGGCTTCTACATTTGTGTGTCCTTGTCCCGCGCGTGCGTGTGTGTGTGTGTACTTGAGTAGAAAGTTTTGTAGCAATCCTAACAAAGCGCGTATGATGGCGAACGATAAGAAAGAAGTAAGGATACGACCTTTTTTTTATTATTATTATTTTGACTGTTGCTCCCGTGTCCATTCTCACTCCAGTGCGGGTTTTGCCGACACGACAACTTCCTTTTTTTCTCTCACAGCATCGCTTAATTTCTACACTTCATCACTTGATTAGCGAGCGTGCGGGTGGTGCTCCGTGCCTTACTCCGTGCAGGTTTCGTCGACAACGAATTGAAGTTTTTTTTGCTCGCTCGCACAACACGTTAGCCAGCGAAACCCGATCCAGATAAGGCTGCTGCCCCACGTCCGCTCGCCTCTCACCACGCTCAGCAGCATCGTGCGCTACTTACTTGCTCCTTATGTTAGAATGCGCGCTCAGCGACGAACCTCCTGCCGCCGAGTGTTCTGGTGTTGTTAACGTTCATTTCTTCTCCTTTTTTTTATTCAAAATGTGTCAAACTTTTACATCTCATACTTGATCATTCAAACACACACACACACACACACACACACACACACACACACACACACACACACACACATGCCTAATCTCCGAAGCAGGCAGGGGTAAAAGGTGCCAAAACGGCAGGGGGCAGGACTTTCGATTTGATTTGAATTACGCTAAATTGAATTATATGTAGATACACTCTTGTTCCTTCGCTCTTCCCATACGCCCGTACCCACCAACACTCGCGGTGTGTGTCTTTTGCCTCCTTTCCTTTGCTCCTGTGCCCGTTCCCAAACACACACACACACACACACCGCGTGCCCGTAATCAGGAGCAAAAATCCAATCAGAGTTCCCATTTCCGGGGCTCCTCCCGGGGTGTTTTTTTTTTTGTTGCGCCTCACAAGGCCCGCAGCAGGCCTCATAATTATTTTCCTCACACTGTGCTGCTCGCTCAGCAAAAGCAAAAGCAAGAAGGGAGCAAAAAAAAAAAACCTGCAAAAGAACCCATTCTAAAGTGTCCCGCTTCCACCACTGTTCTTGTGTTCGTTGCCTGCCCACCGTTGTGCAGCTTCACTAGCCTAGGGTGTATGATTTTTTTTCGTTTTTCGTTTTTTTTTGGTAGATGTTTTCCCCTGCCTTGTTTGCCTACAATTTCCTCTGCATCGATCCAAATCATAACGGCGCGCCGACCGGCCCCGGGACCCTGAGGCTACCGAAGCGCTGCCCAGCAGGGAGGCGCTGATCTGTCATCGGTGCACCGAGCAAAAACCGAACGAGAAAAAAAAACACACACACACACACACCCAGGGGCTCGATTTCGCACACAGGTTGCTCATCCCGGCGGGAGGTTGTGCTAGATTTCCGCTTTGGTGCCTGGGCTCCGTAGCAGCAGCAGCAGCAGCAGCAGTTAGGTTTACCTGGCCCACTAATCGCCTCTGCACGACACCGTGCGTATAACAACGAGGGGGAGCAGTAGGTGTGCGGCGCTTACACTTTTAATCCCAAATTTACGACGTCGCCAGTGCACGGCCAATCGAACACGGGCTAATGGTTTCGCATCCTTGGTGTTCGCCTTTGGGGCGCCCGGCGAGCGCGGACAGCACCGGACACACCTGCGCAGGTTCGCCGCTGCGGCTGCTACGTGCCACTTTTATCGGTTGGAAAATTCAAATCCCAATGCAGGCAGACGGTGGCGCTGTCGTGCGTAGTAAAACAGCACGGAACGTAAAGCGACGACGATACGCGCCTCATCCCGGGCACAGATTCAGGGTTTGTGCCGTGGTTCGTCACAAAGAGGAAATATTTTAAAAAAAGCTTTTTAGGATAACTTTTAGTATGCAAAAAAGAGAAAAATAGACGAGAGCGAAAGAGCAAAAATTACGGAATGCAAAACGTGCATAGAGAGAGACAGAGAGAGAGAGAGAGAGAGAGAGAGCTGCAGCGAAGCAACAAAATCAACAAGTGGAAAATTGTAGCTTCACTCCCGGGCGGCGCGCGCTGGGCAGCCGCTTAACGAGCGCTGCAGCCAGGCTGGAGCCTCGGGTTGACCGTGTCCTAATTTTTTGTTTCGCGCAAACCAGCGCAACAAGTGTGACTGCTGCTCGCCACAGAGCCGCAACAAAAAAGCGTGTCCCAGTGCGGCTCCGCAACTGCTGCTTAATAGCCTTTTTGCGGTCGCCAACCAACAGGGAGGCAACAGAATGAAAATGAAAAAAAAAGGATTCTCCAAATGGTTCTACTTACCGGGTGCTCCGTTTCGTCCAGCCGCTCTGTGGATAGCAAACGCACCGAAACTAGCGCACCACAAGCACCCGCGAAGCACTGCACTGACGGCACAGAGGTGAATTCACAATCGACGATCTGTTCGGCACCCGCCGTTCGCCGTTGGAGCGCGTCGCACAGCAAACTGCCGGCCCACAAAACACACGCCGGAAACGTGCGCGGCTCTGCCTGTGCTTTTCCGCTGCCCGCAGGCCTGCTGGGCAAATCAGCTGGGTTGGTCGTGCCTGGTTCGGGCTGCCACTTGGGTTGATTGAAGAGAGCCACGCGTCGGTGGAAAGCGTGGACTAATGACGAACGCGAACCTCTGTACTTTTGTTTTCTCTCCAACGTCCAAAGTCCTCTGCAGCTTTGCGCAAAGGCACCCTGAAACACCTGTCAGCACACGACAAAACCCCCAACAAAGTGTGTATGCGTGTGTGTGTGTGTGTGTGTGTCTGCACGGGTGTTTGTGTGTTTCGGGGGAAGATTGGCTGTCTCTCGGGACCGTTCTGCTCGGCTCGGGGGACTTTGGGCCAACCGCTCGCTGGCGCGTCAACTATCGAACTGATGCTGCCTGGTTCGCATCCGTTTCCTTTACGATAGCCCTGGGGTGGCCGGCGACGGGGGCGCGACGCGGGCGACGCAGGGCAGCGAACGACGGCCCTGTTCGCATGGCCGAGCGGAGGGTTCGTCGTTTGCTGCGGCGCCCTCACCAAACCTTGCTGCGCTGCGTGTGCGTGCGAGTGAAAACGTGGGCTGGCGCGCAAAAAGGATGCTCCTATACAGAAACGCTCTCGCTCACCTCCGGCCTCCGCCTGCCCTCTGCTTCCATTCCTATCCCCTTCCGCTCATCCCACCCGTTGTGGGTGATGTGTCCTGGCGCGCCATTATCTGCATGCTCCCGGCTTTTCATGTACTATATATAATGTGGGCACCGCGCCTGCCAGCACCACCGGTTGCTTCGTGCTGCTGGCAGCTTCCTGCCCCATCCTTTCCCCCTCCCCCAGCCCGAAGCCCTTTCCTTTCTTTTGCTGTTGCGCGACCGCCCAACCGCACGGTGGTGGCGCGTTGGAAGGCCTGCTCTGCGCTGCGGCCCTGTTTTGTTTGGTGGCGCGAAACGCTGGGTACACTAGGTGCAAGAAAAACATACCAATTTCCCTCCAATCCCCCTTCCCCCATTCCCCGCCCACTCCATTTTCCGACCCTGTTGTGCCTTCGCTCTTGGTCTCCGGACTTTGGTGCTTCCGGCAAGTGGAACGCCACACTGTCACTCTTTACTCTCTTTCTCGCTCGCTCGCTCGCTCTCTCTCTCTCTCTCTTTCTATCTCTCTCTCTCTCTCTGGTTGCCAGTGTGTGTTCTAACCGAAACCGACAGACAGCAGCATCCGGGAGGCAGCGCGCCCCGACCCATCCAGCAGCAGCAAGCCGCGACCAACAGGTTGTTTGGCTTTGGCGTGTGTTTGCGTTTTTTGGTTTGGCGTTTCGGCCTCCTCCCCAACTCCTGCCGCGTTTTCCTTACACCCTTCTTCTCTCTCTCTCTCTCTTTGTGTTTGTGCTTGAAGTAATGTAGACATTAAGCGAAAATAGGGGTTGGTATAAAAATCAAAGGCAACGATGGAGAAGAGATTCATTGTTGTAGCAAAGGATTGGCGTTCCGTTTGTTGCCGTTTGTTTTTTGTTGTTGTTTCTTCTGTGTGTGTGTGTGTGTGTGAGTTTTTTGTTTTTGGGGCAGGATGACAGGAACGAAAAAAGGGGAAAAAGAAGGAAAGGGATAAACGAAAAACAATAATACAAACTACGAGCTGTAAAGGAAGGAGCGGGGGAGGGGGGGAGAGGAGGGAGCGAGTGGTGGAGGCGAACACCACAACGGGAAGAGGGTCCAAAAATAGGAACGCCAGAGTACAACAAAAAAAGAAGCTGGAAACGAACTATTAAGGACAAAACACAATTCGGGACCTAACCTCAAAAAAAAAAAAAATAATAATAAGAAGAAGGAAAATGGGAAAAAGAAGCGAAAAAAGGATTCCCGCTATTTATTTGATCAATTTATTTCATTTCATATTTTGTCCACCCCTCTCGTAACCACACACACACACACACAGGAACCATCTCACAATTGCTTTCATTTTTCCTCCCTCCCCCCTCCCCCTCCGCATCATCTCATCCCACCCCGCCGCAAACCTCTTCCCAAGATGCTACTGCAATCCTCGCGGGGCGACTCGGCTGCGGGGCTTTTTTGTATCTCACCCTCTCACCCTCCTCCATCCCCCCACCCCCCCTCCTCCCCTTCCCTACTTGCCTCGGAAAAGCGTTGGGTTCCGTAATCGCTTTTGCACCCCTTAAAATAACCTATTTATTCATCGACTCTGTGTGTGTGTGTCATAGAAAATGGTAGGGAAATGGGAAATGGGAAAACAGGGAGAGAGGGGAGGAGGAAAATTAAAAGAAAAAATCTAGATTGCTACATCCGAAAGCAGAAGATCCGCAAGCAGCATAAAAGGGGTGCTTTTGTCGGGAGCATTGACACAGCGGGGTGGGGAGGCAGGAGGGAGGGGAGAGGATGGTAGAGTCACTTTTATTTATGTTGCGTCTCGCTCACCTGTACGGGCGCTTCATTCGCTCGCATCCATTTCCGCCATGTGTTACACACACCCCTCCCACCACCCCCTCCCCTCGCACACCCGCACCGCCCAGATAACAGCATATGCGCACGTACGGGAAGAAAAGGACACGCTTTCGCCACCCCAACCCCCCCCCCACCCTCGCCACGCCCCCCCCCCCCACGAGCGCTGGCACGGGATGAAAACGTTTAGTGGTGGAGGGGGTGGGGGGGAGACGAGCCGCGGGGGGAGGTTGATTTGCTGTCGGAGGTGGTATCCGTTTTTTTGCCCTGCCCTGCCACCTTTCCAACTCGCCTTCGCCGTACCCCTTTTCTGGGGTGGGCAAAAGCACGCTAAATGGCGCTCTGTGCGTGTGTGTGTGTGTGTGTGTGTGTGTAGTCGCCTTTTGCCGTGGTTGTTCAGAGACAGAGGCACAGGACGACAACAAAACGGCCAAATTCTAAATGGAGAAAGTGAGACAGAACCAGCGGGCCGGGGGACAGTTGGGATGGGCAGAAGGGAAGGATTGCGGAGTAGCAATTTCCCCCTCTCCGCTCACCAGCATCCCCGTCCTAGGTTGGGCCTCTGGGATGGCGATGCTCATGCGCCCCAGGACATGCCGTGGCGAGCCGAAAGAGGACAGCAAGCGGGCGAAAGAGTGAGATGGGACGGACAGCAAAAGAGTGAGAGAAGATGCTCCGGTAGAGTGTGTGATAGAGAGAGAGAGAGGGGGAGAGATGTGTATGTAATTTCCACCTGTGCGATCGAACGAGATGGGGTAAAGATTGACTGTCGTCACCGTTCTAATTGGCACCAGCGGAAAAGGAGACATCGGGGGGGGAAAGAGTGCAATGTGTCACGGTGTAGCGCGCCGGTTAGCTACACCAAATAGTGGGGGGTAGGTTCGATTGATGCACATTGAATGCATCGAATCCAGCGGGCCAACGGTCGTACAAGTACAGCCAAGAGCATTAAGGCGAACGAAATTATCATTTTGCAACGACCGGCCAAATGGGGCAACTGTGTCCACTGCTGCTGACTCTAGCGCCCCCTTTCGGCGGACATGCAGCTAATCCGCGCGGTCGCACGTGCTGGTCTTTTCGCGGAACCGACAGCAACAGAACCACACGCATCCCTGCACTGAAGGATGGAGGAAGAATTGAGGTCGCGGCAAAAACCTGCCTGGTGCCTGGTGGCAACCCAATCCAGCCCTACCAAGCGCCGGACCCGCTAGGATGTCCGAAATGTTGGGCTGCAAATTCGCTGCGAGCCGCCAAGCTGCCTTTATATACACAGCACCTCTCGCTGCAAGGATGCTCCCGCTGTGATGCGGCGAAGGACTGGGCACAGGTTGGGCCTCCGAGAGAAGTGACAGTTGTAAAACAGGATGGCACCGAGCAGATTGCGCGACGGCAGGCATGTACGACACACACACACACACACACACACACACACACACACATATACAAACAGATACACACATTCACCTGTTGCGGGAAGGATTGAAGGCATCTTCGGAAGCCGGAGGGGGAAAAAAGGGGTGCTTTTCCTTGCAACGGTGGGCCCGGCTAGTGATGACGAAGTTTGGCCCGCTTTACATAGCACTTAAGGTTGTCCGTTAAACATAAGCGCAGGAAAGGGGAAGGGATGGGGGTCCTCCTCGGTTATGCTACCTTTTCGACAGGTTAGGCTCATGCGGGGGCCGCGCTGGGGAAAAGAGTTGCTTCCCGAGGCAACAAGAATACAAGAACGAGCAAGAGAGTGAGAGAGATATGCTTTGAGCGAAACGTTTGATGTGCTAGAATGAAAGGGCTAAAGTTTGGCGAAGGTGAAACATAGTAGTTCGGGACGACGATCCTCTGGCGACGGCTGCTCAACATCAGAGAGAGAGAGAGTGAGAGAAGAATAGAGAGTGAGAGAGAAAGTGTCAGAAGTGCTTGGGGATTAGCCTAGCCACGAGACATCTTTCACAGGTGGATATTTCATCGGGAATCACTTCACAGGTCCTCCTCCACTCGTGGCCGTAGACAAGCGGGGTGGTGTAAGGCCGGGTATGGTGCCATCGCCAAATCAGTCGTGGAGGGGGGGGAGGGGGGTGAGATGAGTCGTTCGGCTCGTCTTGCCAGAGAGCGCCAAGCCGCACACACGGGTGGACACACTTTGCAGGACGGCACAATGTTGCCTACATGAGTAAGGCTTGGATGATGCTGTGTCAGGCAGGTGGGCAAAGGTAGGCTTGTGCTCCATTCCCTCCCCCTCCCCCCCCCCCTCCCCCATTTCTGATAAAGCCTTCGCACAGCCGCCTTGGTTTTGGGGCTTTTAGTTACTCCCAACTCGATGGTGGTCAGTTCCGGTGGTTTCTTTGCGAGCCTACGCTCGTGTGCCGTTTGGGACAGGAAGGGTTCGGGGAAGTATGGCGCGTGGGGGAGATATACCCCCCTCTCCACACTCCTACTCCTTCCACACTGCAAACCACTTTGCAAGCGGCCACCGTTTTGCGTTTAACTATTTTATTGAATTGCGGCCCCGTCCTGATTCACTCCTTCCCGGGGAGGCCTACACACTCACACACGGGCTCCTGGGGGCGCCTTCGTTTCGGCCAGAACCTGCACAGGAATAGCAATGAGTGTGTGTGTGTGTGTGTGGGAGTGTTGTATGTGTGCAGTGTGAAAATTAAATGCGGCACAAAACTCTACCCGGCACGGGAAATGTCACTCAAGGCGGGCGGGCAGACTCCAACGGGGCACTATCTCTAGTGCACACGGGCACTAAGGCACCTGCTCACATGCCAGCCCCTTTGTGTGTGTGTGTGTGCTTATGTGGGTATGATTTTGTAGATGCAATTATGGAACCAAACGGTTAGTGTGTGTGTGTGTGTGTGTGTGCGAACACCACACTGATTGGCATCCTTCCACCGATTGGGGCAATGGAACGTGGAATGGGGGCTTTCGAGTCGCTAGCCAATTGAATGCTGCGGCAGCGCTCTCGCCCGGTCTAACCCTCGGTGCAAAGATCATTGAGCAAATGGATGCCACTTTCGACTCGGCTCGGGAATGGTTTTGTTTTTTTTTCTTTTCTTTTTGCAATTTTTTCTTCTTCTTCTACTTCATGAAGACAGCGTCGAACCCCCCTCCCGTCCACCCCTATCTGACAGGAACGCTGCAGGAACGGTTGAATGGTGGCAGGCGGAGTTGCCAACATTGGGCGTTGGTTGGGTTGGGAAGATGCGCCAAACACTGATGGGTGTCATAACCTCACTTTAGCCCGATGGTGGTGCGCACGGCCCACCCCATGCCGTATCTCGGGCGCTAAAATCGGCCCGCCGGGATTGAGTTAGAACGGTCAAAGGTAAGACGCAGACCCACTTACCGGCCCAGCGAGGGAAGCCATTGTGCCCATTTACCAACGAACGAGCGATTAAGATTGCTTGCTCCTAGTTTGATCGAGGCGCCGGTTTTTTTGTTCCATTTCCCCGTAGCGTTTTTATTTGATTTCACTCAACAAAAAGGGGGAAACAAAACACTGGAGGGGGAAAAGGACCAACCGTAAGAGAGAGAAAGAGAAAAAAAACAACAACCCGAAATGTCCGTTTTGCGTCAACGTTAACGCATTTTGTGCTTCTTCACACATGAAAGCCTCACATGAAAGCAAGATGACAGGGCGGTTGACAGAGAGAGAGGGAGAGAGAGAGAGAGAGAGATAGAAAGCGAAAAAATAAGAGGCAGTCTAGTTTCAGGAAGCGTTTGCGAACCGCACGGAGGGTCGGCGCTAATGAGCGACTACCCGTCGCGCCACATGTTGCCGAAAATGAGCGTGACCCTTTTCACGCAAAGCGACATGGCGTGGTAGGAGTGCAAACCGGATTCTAGGGGCTAGATATGTGCAGGCAAGCGTTAGCGGCAACCAGCTAGAGCGGGAAGCGGTGCGATTGTGCGTAGTATCGGTTCACAGTTTGATAGTGCTGTAATCCGCACAGTCGGCGCTGCAAACTTAGGAACATTGCCCCTGATGTCAATATCTTCCGCTCTAGAAGTTCGTTTACCACTTTCAACTGCCGAACAACTTTGTTCAGAGTATCGAAGTTGACAATGTTGCTAATGAGTGCTGGTTACACTATAGTAGCGCCTGTAGGCGCAGTCACTGTACCGGACACCGAATTCGGCTACTAATTTCACAATCCGTGCAATTTTTGGACACTCTCTCCCTCGCAAACACGCAAACCTTCCGGCCCAAACACCAGCCGCTAGGTACTTGGGAGTTGGTTCGACCGCCTCACGCTAATCACCGCGGACTACTGATCGCATGCCGACGCTCATCGTGCACCGCGCTAAAAGGTACCGACCCCGCGTACCGGAACCGTTGCTGCTGCAGTTGCTCTTGTTCTGCCCCGTGCATCTCCCCACCACCCCCACCCCCCCGTTGTGCCACGGCATATGTTCCGCAACTGGCGCGAATGTTCCAAATTCCAGCATAAAACCGGGTTATCGAACCGTGCGAGTGTTCGGTGCGACTGTTACGCGCACTTCCGCACTGCGGTGAGAGAGAGAGAGGGGAGGGGGTGGGGGGGGGGGGTAGCGTGCAGTAGAACGGCAGCGTTGGATGCTGCTTCCGGTTTGGGACACACATCCACGCTTCCCCAGCTCTGAAGGGAGGGAATGGATTTTTGCAACGGGTGCGCTTCCAGCCAAACACAATCGGTTGTTTGCAGACGTTGGGAAGAGAGAGAGAGAGACAGAGAGGCACGGGAAGTTTATGCTGATGACCTGGGCGCTCTGTACCTACATTATGCTTTGTAAGGGCGGTACATCACAGACACACACGCACGCACACCCATGAGGCACGGTGAAGCCAAATATGGTGCTTTAATTTGAATCTCATCCAGCTGGAAATAGTGATCCCGCTGCCATTTGAAAGCCGCTGATCGTCGAGTCGGCCGAGGGGTGGCGGGCCTTTGGGCGGCGAAACCAGCGGCAGCAGCAGAATAAGAAGCAGCAGCGGGGCGCACAATGGCAAAACACTCGATTTGTCTACCGAAACGGTTCATTTCGGCGCTCGTGGGTACGTGTTTGCTTTAGGGCCGGGACGGGAAGCGAATGGGGAAAATTGAAAAAAAGGGGTTTGGTTTTTACACTGCATACCAACAACGACAACAACTGCCAGGGTGTGGCGGAGGTTCGACCTAAAACCCGCACACACACACACACACGAGGTGCGCGACTGCATTCAACCGGAACCTCGGGCGTTTTTTTCTTTTTTGGGGTGTGGAGTGTGGAACCCGGTCGGTCACTGCGACTTTCCGGACCCTTTGAAGTTAGAACGAGGGGTTACGGCAGAGCAGGTTTTCCGAGCCTGTGGGTGTTGCTCACTGATCGATTGATCGAATAATTTACCAAAGGCTGACGATGAGAACAGGCGGACGGGAGGTTGGTTTGGTGTGCTGGTCCATCGCCCGTTCAGCCGATCCGTACTTCACGCCCGGTGAGTGTGTTGTTCGGCCGTGCGTAAGCGAAGAATGTTTACGATAATGATTTTAATCGTTTAAATCTCTTGCTCCCAACGCAAAGCGCGATGCTGAACTGCCGAAACTGGAAGGAAACGAACATGGTGTAGTTCTGGGTGTTTCATCGTTACTGCTCACTTGCTTTCCCTTGGTTTACGTTTTTCTTTTCCGAATAACGCCTTTATTTAGGCAATTTTCCTGCAGCAGGTAGTTAATTAGCTTGCTTCCCTGGTTACATGATTGATTTTTAATAGTTGTTAGCTTGTGAAGGAAAAATAATACAAAACGGTTTCGGAAAATTCTATGAAATGTTGAAAAAATAGCGTTTTTCACAACAGTTTGTATTTCAATTGGGTCGAATCACTCTAACAGTCTACTGAAACCGTAAACATGTGACGCCCAACTGATGACGTTTCAAATGACGATGCTTATCTCAGTATTCTTTAAACATGATTAAACATCGGTTGTGTTCAGTTTCAACCTAGTTTTATATTTCCCGAGTAGGGTTCTTTGATGTTTAGGTTGTTTTTCTATAAATCTTGTTATCTTAGTTTTGATTGATTTTGTATTATATTTAGTGATTACATTTGAAGCCATCTTGATAACGCTCTGGCCGATATATTCTAATTGTCACTGTAAAGAAGGTTAAAAGTAAAACAGAATTGGTGTCAATCGTTTAGTTGCGTTTGAATCATTTTCAGAGAGGCATCAGCCTTTTCAGCTGTACGTCAAATCTCTGATTATTGCAATGGAACCAGTAACACAAATTTTGATTGACGATAACCTCAAGCTTCTGTTATCTCTTTAGCGATTGGGTTCGATGTCCAAATATCTTGGGAAACACAGTTAATCTCAGGAACATTCTTACTAGTGATCCTTGGATTAGTTAAATTACTTGTTTATTTCGTTATTACCATTTTACGTGCATTTCTAAGCTTCTTTCTTTATTTGATGGTGAATGCCAGTTACAGCCTGAATATGTTTTTCGAACTTCTCGACGTACTCACGTTGGTTTGGTTTGTTTATTTTTTCTTTTTGGCAAACTGCGCCACAATTCATCGATCGAAATGTGAAAGAGCGGAATGAGTTTGAGGCTGCTGCTGTTACATTCCGGCTACATCAATCGATCTCCGTTCGACCGTGCATTGTCCCATTGTGGTAGCGTGCGAGGGTGTGCAGGGGCAGGGATGACAACCACCCATCGCCCGCTATTCAAAAAGGTGTAACAGGTACGGGTAAGGCGGTTCATTTGCTGCAACACAAACGCTTTTCGATGCTTCCGGTCCTAAAAAACATGACAGCAACACTGGGTGGCAAGGGGGTTTGTGATTGTACAAGAGGAATGCTAACACACACACACACACACACACACACACACACACACATACCCCTTAGTCCCTTGCCCTCATTCTCGTGTGCTCCTACTCGGCACCATTTCCGGTCCTCCGACGTCTTCCGACGCGATTGCACTTCGAATCGAGCCGTGCTCGGGTCAGGGCGGAGGGAAGGGGGGGGGGGGGGGTTGCGACGTCCAAAAATTTCCTAACCTCACAATCGATTTTACATAAAACAATTCCATTGCAGCAAAGTGGCCGGTGGGAGGGGCGGTAGCGACGGGAGCGACATGTTACAAAACAGAAAAGAAGAAACATCAAAACAAAAACAATATTTTAGCACACAAACTCCTACACGTAGGTTTTCCCAACCCGCCTCCCCTTCGGAATCACTACGCGAAGCGCGCGCGGGATGCAAACAGTTGCGCAGGGTTCGCTGCCAGCCGTGCGCAGCGAAGTAGGGAAAATATTTATAAAGAAAAAAGATATAAGCTAAAGCTCAATGCTTCAAGGAGTTTTCTTCACAACAGAAGAATTGTTCCGAAAAAGAATAAACGTTGTTGTAAAAGAGCTGAGCGCGACGAACCCTGTGCCCGTGTGTACGCATCGAATGGGGCGGGCGGCGCACATGGTGTCCTTTTTGAAAGTTGACGTTGCACTTTCAGCCCCGCAGCCGCCGCCGGTGCTGCTGCCACTCCGCAAAGCTAAACGGTTGCCAGCGCCTGTGTTTATTTGCAAGGCAGGGGAAAGCGAGGGCTGCTGGTATGAGAATTGTTTTTCCTTGATGCACACATACCCACCCTCCCACCCACACACACACACACTTTACCACGTGCACAACATCAATCAATTCCATTGGAATATTGCTCGGCCCCTAATTGAATTTCCCATCAAGTGAGAGTCTGCCGATAAAGGGAAAACAAAGTCCTCTACAAGTGGTTCTGGCACCTCCATCCCCCTCCACCCGCCCATCCGCAGAGGTTCTGGCTACCCGCTCGCCAATGCTTCACCCGCTTTTGCCTCGCAGGAAGGTGGCAAGTGCACAGGCCCGCACAGGCCCGGCACAAGATGCTTGCCGGGTCCGGGACCGGAAGCGTGCATTAAGAGTGCAAAAAGGTGTCCCGCTCGCTCGCTCCCGGGCGCCCCCTGTAAACATTCCGCCCTCTTTAAATTGATGACTGCTGCCTCGGCTGCTGGTGGTGCTGCTGCTGATGATGATGTTTATGCTACAACGACATGACAGTACAGGCTTTGTTATTGTTATTAGAAAACCGGGCGTTATCTTTCGCCCCCGTACGCGAGATTTCCCCCCCCCCCCTCCGACTCTCCCGGCGGCTTGGCGCTTTTCCCAGTAGCTCCTCCCCCTCCCCCCCCTCCCCGTTTTTGCTGGACCGATGATTAACTCCCGAGTACGCCACTTTGTGCCATTTTCCATTTTCATTCCCCCCCCCCCAACACACACGCGCGCGCGATGGTTGTACGCACGGGCTTTCCCGGTCGCTCGGTGGATGGACTCTGGCTACACGCCCTGGCGCGCCCACCCTGCCCCGCGTGGGATACATTACAACCGGGTAGAATTAATTCAATTTGGTGTGAATAAAAGATTTTTAATTGAATTCTAAATTAAATTTTCGTGATCGAACTCGGGCGCGTTGCTTCGGCATCGGCCGGGCATGGCGAGGCGGCCGGGTGAAGGGGAGTGGGGTGGTGGATGCTGAGGTGTTGAGGTGCTTTCAGCGGAAGTGGCCTAGCACGGACAACTTTGCTTCGCACCGGCACGTTTCGCACGCGCCCTTCTTCGCCCGTTGGGCCGCAGCGCCATCGTGACAGCGTTTGACATTAGAGATTGAGCCGTACGGCCGCCTGCCCACGGCTGATGAGTACCCCCTTGCAACACACCATCCCTCCATTATCGTATGCGGTCGGGCGATTGGGGCACGAGTTAGTGCAATTGCAGCATTCCAGGCGCAGGCAATACAAAAGAAACAAAACGAAAAGAGAGACACAAAGCAAAAATGCATACACAAAACAAACACACAGGCAAGGGAGGATTATGCATGGCCTGTGCCCGACCCGATTGGTTTTGGCTATTTGATTTGAATGGGCTTTTCGATTTGGCTGTCCTTCGCCTTCGCCCGCTTTGCAAATGGATCACACACACACGCGCGCGCGCGCGCGCTTACGCTTTTAACAATGGGATGTTTGGGCTCGTTTTAAGGGCTTAATTTTATTTCCGATATTTTAATTAAATGTCATCCCCGCCCCTGTTCCCGTGGAAGGGGCCGAACCTTCCCGGGGCGATTGTCTTTACGCTTAAGCGCCTCATGCTGATGGGCCCGTGCTAATTGGGGCTTTCGAAGTGCGAATTAGTACGGGCGAGGGGCAGATGGGCGTGCAGATGGAGCTTGAAAGGTGCAGCATTTACCGTTTCGTGTCGAACTGCAGCAGGATGCAGCACGGGGACATAGTTTACGACGCGGAGAGATTAAGAAACGGAATTCATAAATTGGTCGAGTAAAAACAAACGGTAAGCGCCTAAAGGTAGGCAATTGGTGCTACAAAATGTAGCTTTTGTATGGCAAGCTACGTGTGGTTTTTAAGGTTACACACATGACCATAATCAAAATCGAGCTGAATCATTCGTTCAAAGAACATTCGGATTAGTTGCTTTACGGAAGGACAGCGTTTGACAAGGAAATTCTTATGTTGTTCATTAGTATTTTTTTCTTCTAACAACAGTGAATTGCCAGTTTTATTGATACAGTGAATTCTTGCCCAACAGTGAACTCCGCTCCAGTGGCTCACTTGTTTGATAAACTCGAAATATTTTTCAGGTTAAATAAGCTTTTTAAATTTAGAATTATTGAAACGCTCATTTCCCTGTGCACTCTCAAGCTCAAATAACTCAAGCTTATTTTCGAGACGGTCAAAATAACATCGTTCTCAGCATTGAGACACATGCAGTCCGCGGTCCGTAGTTTGGAGTAGTGTTGGGTTTAATGAATCTTTCGTTGAGATTCATTCAAATGATTCTTCCGGGATGAGTGATTCGAACCTCGCATCGAATCTCCAAAGATTCATGAATCTCTAAAAAATCATGAATCTCAAAAAATTCGTGAGCCTCTGAAGATTTATGATTCTCTAGAGATACATAAATCTTTAAGGATTCATGAAGATTCTTGAGTCTTTCAAGATTCATGCATTCATTAAGATTCATGAATCTCCAGAGATTCATGAATCTTTAGAGATGTGGTACAGTGGTTTACTTAGCAGCATGCCCGTCGTGGAATTAAGCCTTGGATGGAAGTCTCGAAAGCCTGTATCGGTTGGCATGACCACGTAGGTTGTTACGCCACAAAGAAGCATAATAAGAAGCTCAAGATCTATGAATTTTTGGATATTTATGAATCACTAAAGATTCGTAGATCATTTGAGATGTATGAATCTTATGACTCATGAATCTTTCGAGCTTCATAAATCTTTCGACATTCATGAATCTTTTGAGAGTTGTGAATGTTTGAGATTCATGAATCTTTCCAACCGAGATTCAGATTCATTGAAACATTTCAAAGATTCAATCAGATTTGTGTATCTGAATGAGATTTACCCAACACTAGTTTGGAGACCCCTGGAATAGACGGTGGGAGTGGAATAATTGAACAGAATGTGTATGACAGAATTTTTCAAAAACTGTTGAATTTGGTCAAACATAGGAACATGTTGACAGTCTTTGCAATATTTCAACAATCCAAAGCGTAATTAATAGTCGAGAAATGTTTATTCTGTCAACTGTAGTTCGAAACTGTAAACTAGGAACTAAATAGGCCACAAAACCATGTTCCAGAAAGCTATAGCGCTATTCTTTCTTTCTTTCCACATCTGTATGATCTGTAGACCTTACTTGCTGTGTACCAGTAGGGGTTTTTTTTGAAATTGTTTACAATAGTGTCATCCGTACCGTAGAACGGTCCCGAAGATTCGATGTAATTGAACCGGCCATGGCTAGAAGAGAGCTAAGCACACATCACCCTTGTAACCCATCGTTCCCACACACCCCCTCCCGCTATTTCACTTCAATTTCAACCGTTTGATCTTACTTGCCTAACCTCACCGGGTCGTTCTGGCACAGCAACCAGCGTACCATACTGCACTAATTTTAATATCCATCGAATGACGTCATACGGTACAATAAATGCCGTCCGTCCCTCTCCCAATCCAGCCGTCACTTCCGCCCTTTCCTGCCGGTAAAAACTATGCTCGAAAAACCCTTCTTTGTGTCGTTGTGTGCAACGAAACTGGCAAGCCTTTGCTAAATCCAAAAATAGTACCAATCGAAACCAGGGAAAGGAGCGCAGGAGGATTCGAGCGACTCTGCAACATTGCAGCAACATAATGAGCTGCACCGGCAGCTTCTTGTTGGGTAAAAGTTGTGCCTCCTCTTATTGATAATTTGTGTGTTGTTGTTCCTTTGTTGTTCCAGAATTGTCCTAGGAGCAGGTGCTCGTTCCATCACCGAACGACGCAGTTTGTTGTGTGACGCGGCGGGATAAAAACGTGAGACGCAACAAAGGGTGACTCACGGTGGGAGCCCTCGCCCCCTTTCGCCTCGAATTTATTACAGCAAATATCGCACCCCCCCACTGATGACGGGCCGGCTGGCCCCGCTTTGCCCGGAATCAATGCTTAACCTCAAAGTTCGACCCGGAATCGATCGCCGGCGGAGAAACGGAAGCATTTGGCGGGCCGTTCCAAAGGGGGAGATGGAATACAGAGGTCATAAAATGCATGGCAGCGTAATCAGTAGTAAATTATGCTCGTCGGTACTCCCCACCTGCTGTGGTTTCCTTCTACCCCCTCCCCCCCCCCCCGCCCCCCTTTCCGGCGTAGGTGCAATACTGGCGAAAATGGCGTTCCAAAAACAAGGCGTCATTGCCACCGTCGCGTCATCGCGCGCGAAACAAAACATAATGAGCTAATCGGGGGGGGGGGGGGGGGGGGGGGGGATTTCTTCCCAGCGGTGGGATTTCTTTAATTTATTGGCCAGCAATCAATTAGCCGTGATTCGCTGATTCGAGTAATTCGAGTACTTCATTACGCGCTACTCTCGCGCGCCGCGTGTTTGGATGCCGTGTTTCGCGGCAAATAAATCACCTTAATCGAGCTTAACACATCCTTCCCTCTGTCCCTCCTTCCACCCACCGCTGCCCTTCGTCTGCTCCGCCGCGTCTTGCGCGTTCGATCAACTCATACACTAATCCTACCCACCCGCGGGCCACTTCCCCGCGCTTTGCCGGCCCCGGGACCTGCCGACGTTGCGCGAGGAGTTGCGCGCGCGATATCTTAAGCCTCGCCGTCGACGTGATTTCATCGATTCCACTCCCTCGGCACCGCCTCAACGCTCCGTCATGCGGCCGACGGCTAATCAGTGCGTCCGATCCGTTATCAGCATTTGGGGGTGGAGGGGAGGGGTGAGGGGATTATTTCGGCAGGGTCTCTGCTACCGACACAGCACGCTTGACGCGCCAACAAAAACCACCCACTAGTTCCGTGCGTCCGTCCAGGCAGCATTTCCGTGTCTGTCTGTGTGGCTTTTTAGCGTCGGCGTCTCCGGTCCCAGGTGAGTGCCGCCGAAACCCCCGAGCGCCTTCGGAAGAGCCAGTATCAGTACCCTTTGGAGGTGTGCGCGAGTCACGCGACGGCTGTGGCGTCTTGCTGGACGACAGAACCCGTCCGGGCTGGGTGCTAGCGGCCCACCCAAAAAGGCCGCGAGCCGCCCAGTAGCAGTGCAGTAGTGGCACGAGACGCACCGGCGATACCTCCAGCGGAACCTGTGCATCTTTGGCGTGGAGGAGCAGAGCACAGCAGAGCACAGCAGAGCAGTATGGCCACCACGTCCACCGTCGCACCGGGAGGCGATGTGGAGGCAATCACTCAACGGTCGAACGACTCCATCGAACCAGCCAGCCAGGTAAGCGATCGGAACTGGCGGGAAGGTTCGCAGTGGCCAGGAGTTTGGGGACGGCACTCTTCGCTTCTGCCGACACGTGTCCAAGCACTGGAAGCAAGCAGGTGCTGCGGGGGCACAAGTGTAGTTTGAGGTGTCCAAGACCTGGAAATTCAGGATCTGGGCACAAAGCATAGCCATATTTCGGGCAGATGATCCCTTTTTTGCACATCCCGGGTTTGAGGGAGTGTGCCCATCCTTCCAAACCCATACCGACGGACAAAACAACAAGATGAAAGGGTTACACACACACACACACACACACACACACACACACACACACACACACACACACACACTCGGGTCGGTACCGTTGCGCTAAGTATAGCGCTAAGAAGGATGGCGACCGCCGAAGCACCGGATTAGCTGTGCATGAGTTATCAAAGGGCTACGTTAGCGAGGGACGTGTGTGTGTGTGTGTGTGTGTTCACGTGTTTCGTGTGTTGTGAAAAACCTTAAGTTTTTGTGCCGTGTGTGTGTGCGCGCAATTTAACAGTTGATTGACACAGCGACATCGTCCGTGTGGAAAAGCAAAACCCGAGGGAGGGCATTCGGGTTCGGGAAAGGCAGCTGGCGGAAAAACGATAACGGTGCGCTCCAGTGAACAGGCACGAGCTGCCGCTAAACTGCCGCTTAATGAACTGTGGCTCTCGAGCGGTATACAGCATCCTCCCGCAAACCCAGCCACACACCCTCCCACCCTTCTTCGTGGAAGGGCAATCGAGCGCTGGAGTAGATTAAAGCCCACCGAACCCAGCCGCCTTTTTGTGTGAAGCTGTGGAGCGTGGAATGTTCCCGGGACATCGCCATCGTCGCTCCATCGAAGCACGTGTGTGTGTGGGTGTGGGTGTGTGTGTGTGTTTTGGTGTGTCATGTGATGTATCAAAGGCAACAGGTTGCCCAGCCGCTGCTGGGATGTTGCAATGCTCAGTTACTGGAAGCTTCGGTACGCTTGTGAACCAACTTCAACGCGGGTTTTGTTTTCTCCTTCTTGCTTGTGCCTTCTCTCCACAGAGCCCCGGCTTCATCACACTCACCGTGCCGTCGATCGTGGAAGATCTGTCCGACACGGACGCCGCGCGCCCATCAACACCGACCACCTATCAAAAGCGGCCCGCCTCGATCTACTCGACCGGCCGGGCGCCACCAATCATCCGCGCCGTCTCGTACCAGCCGTCCGTCGCGGCCGGCTCCACGCACGCCTCGGGCGATGGGCACGTGCCGCCGCCCTCGACCGCGGAGGAAAAGTCCAAGTTTACGCGCCGCTACCTGGCGGGCGTCACCGGCATCAGCTACGCGCTGTTTCTGATCGTGTTCGGGCTGATCGCGTTCATTACGGACGCGGTCGAGAACAATGCGCGCTACCCGCTGGCGGAGGTGTTCGCACTGTACATGGTGGCGGTCGGCATCCTCTACTTTGTCTTCCTGTACGTCGACATCCGGGTGTACGTGTGGCGGGCGCAGAAGGCGCTGGAGGAGCTGCAGCGGCGCCGGCAGCTGTACGCCGAGCAGGCCCTGGCGGCCGAGTCGGGCACGCTCGGGAACGGCGGTGGCCCGCTGGAGCTGTCCGCTGCGGCGGTCCGCCCGGAGTGGGAGCTGCCGGCGCTGAAGCCGATCCGGCACGACTACTGCTTCGTGACGGGGCGGCACGGCGAAATCATCTACCTGAAGCTCGGCGCGACCTGGTTCTGCTTCGGGCTGCTCATCCACTCCGTGCTGCTGCTCTCCTACCAGGGCATCCTGATGAACAGCCGGGACGGCAAGTGGGCGCGGTGTGCGTCCAACACGACCATCGCGATGGAGGTGCTGTTTCTGTTCTACTGTCTGTTTCTGGTGTTTTTCTTCTGGAAGTACGCGAACATCGTCATCAACCGGTACCGGGGGCTGGCCCGGTTCGGCATCATGCACGCGATCGGGACCGCGCTCGCCTTCTGGGTGCTGACGATCGTGCGCGAAACGGTGGTGGCGATCCGGATCAAGCAGGCGTACTACGACGACGGGAAGCCGGCGGTGGAGGAAGCCGCAGCCGCGTACGAGGAGCCGGGCCGCGACTCGTCCATGCTGGCGCCGATCGACTGCCCGGGGCCGGAGGAGCTGAACCAGGTGCTGGCATCGTTCTCGCCCTACCTGTACCCGTTCGTGATCGAGTTTAACATTCTGATCGTGGGGCTGCTGTACATGATCTATGCGAACATTAGCAAGTGCCCCAAGAAGATCACGGTGAAGGGGCACAGGGGGCACCAGGCGCATGGGGACGGAGCGGCCTCCAAGGCGGGTGGGAGTGTGATGGACTTCGATGGGAAGAGCGAGTGTAGCGACCACTGCAACGACACGCTGGACCATGAGGCGCAGGTCAAGTCGAGGCTGGTGGTGTACGGTGACTGTCAGCATGCGAGCCGGGGGCTGTTTGCGGGGCTGATACTGGTCGTCGCCACCATCGTGGTCATCATACTGTTCCACATAGCCGCGCGAGACGAGTAAGTGTTGTATAGCATAAGATTACGCCTGCATGTATGCTATTTGTGTTGCAAAAGTGTGCTTTTAGGACATTGGTTGTCACTGTGTAGCAGAGATGACGTCGCAGTGGCTTACACGGGTTTACAATAATATTGAAAACGTTTGCCATTGATCTCAACATCTATGGATTTGATCTATGAACTTGCTCCAAGCTTTACTAATGAATCTATTCACCACAAATCAGCTCAAGTCGGCTACCTCGGTTTGCAAATATCGTTTATAAGTTCCGAGAAATTACTGCAGCAGTACAGGTGAAGACACAGATGTTCAACAAAAGCGACTGAGTACTACAACGCTGATAGCAAATGGAAAAGTGCTGACACTCCAGGATGCATTCATTAGTAATGGTTGGAGAAGGTTGACATCGTATTGGAAGATGCTGAGATCAATGTGAACTAGGAGTTGGGTAACTCTGATTCACGTTCATTGGCCTGAGTAAATTTGCAACGAGTGTCATTGATTCTGAATCTCAAAATATGCAATGATTGAATGTTTGATTTGTAGAGATTAATGACGCTTCAGAGATTCACACGTCTTTACAGTTTCATGAATCCCTAGATATGCATGACTCTGCGAACTTCCATGAGTCTTTGGTGATTCAATGCGTGAATCGGATATCTAATCTTTGCACATTCATATAAATGATATTTTACGAAAGATTCTTCGAAACAAAACTCAGCAAAACCTGTTATGTGACACCTCGATGTATGTTATTTGTGTTACAAAACTGCACATTCAAGACATGGCATACTAAATCCGCTACACAGACGATATTACTAGCTTCATATGACACCTTAGTGCATCCGATTTATTCTACAACTTGTACTACACTTGTAAGACATCACAGACTAATCAAAGTTGTTCGTTATCTCTACTCCCACGCGGTTTTTGCAGCGACTACCGCGACACTGGCATCCTGCTGGACGGCATTTTCGAGGTAACGGTGCTCGGCATCATGATCTTCGCGACAATCGCCGCCTACTACCAGACGACCCGGCTCGACATCAACCCGCACCCGATCTCGCGCCTCGACGACGTGCTGCTGTTCATCGCCATTCCCGCCTTCTTCTCCGAGTCGCTGTTCAGCATGATACCGGCGTTCGAGAACAGCTCCATCCTGAACGGCTTCATCGTGTTTACGCAGCTCGCCCAGATACTGATACAGACGCCCTGGATCTGCGATGCGCTGCGGCGCTGCTCCAACACGGAGGAGCTGCAGCAGAAGAAGCCGGGCAAGGAGCTGGTCACGTTCATGACGATCGCGAACGTGTCGCTGTGGGTGTACTACACCTTCTCGGTGAAGACGGGCGACTTTGGGGACGAGCGGTACGAGTACTACGGCGATGTGCTCTGGTCCATCCTGAACCATCTGTCGCTGCCGCTGATCATGTTCTATCGGTTTCACTCGTCCGTCTGTCTGGTGGACATCTGGCGCCATTCGTACGAACCGGGCGAGATGGCACATTAAGGGAGGATGGCAGGAGGAAGAAGGAGAGGGAACAGAAAACGCAAAGTATTATCGGTGCTATTATTAGTAAAGCTGGCCCTGATTGCTAGTTTTTCGGAAGTCCGGTCGACATCCAGGACTGGCAGGGCAGCGATTAGGATTAGGATTAGGGTTACTTAAGCGGCACGTAGAGTGCGTAGTAGATGGAGACGGAGTCACCGTAGCAGGTGACTGTGCGCTGACGTACGCAGCCGATGTCACGTGAGGCTCACTTCCTGCAATGGCACGGCGAGGCGGCGCGAAAACAAACAATATGAGGTGCGCTAGGAACTGACGAGAACGCAGAGAATAAAACAAAAAGACGACAAACACAAACAGTACAGACCGGATTACGAGAAAGCCTTCGTCTGGGATTTCCACTCGCGGAGGGTTTGTGTTGTGTGTGTTTCCGTAATCCGCAGATCCGGAGGGGTGTTAGAGCGGACGAACGCGCGCAGCAGATACCGGACACGCGACACGATAAAAAAGACAACTGCGTAAGACAGGGCCGAATTTCGAAGAAGCGTTCGAGACAACAAGGGCGGAAAGAAAACTCCATCCTGTGTTCGCCCGGGTCGGGCCGGGCGCAGGTTTGGCGTTATCGGGAGCCCGCACTCTGGCTTTATTTTAACTACACAACAATACCTACACTCAGTGCTGCTGGGTGGCTGCGGCACTCACAGGTAATCACGAGCGGCACCTCAGCTGGCGCCTTATCGCGAGCCGCGGATTTACTTGTGCTGCACACTGTCGAGGATGACTTTCCGCGGCAGCACCTGCTGATAGAAGGGTACGGGGCGCTCGCCACGGGTCGACCGGAAGAGGCCGGCGTCCAGCAGGTAGCGGGGCCGCTGAATGTCCGGCCGGGTGCGCAGATGGTCGATCAGGTAGCGCACCGAGCGCAGGTGGCGAATGTCCTGGAAGAGGCTGCGCAGCGTCCGCAGCTCGTCCGGAAAGTCCGGCTCGATCGTGTCGGCCGAATCGATCCGGCTGGCGGTCCGAAGGGCTGGCGGTAGGGTACGGCCGAAGGCCACATTTCGCGGTCGAACCTTGGCCATCGCTTGCCGGTCGGCGCGCATCACCTGTGCGATACGGTTCTGCAGCGCCATCTGTAACGTTTGAACGAAGATTCGTTTATTTTTTGGAAACTTTTTGAAGCAAACAGCGCGTCAACAACAACTCACATGGTCCAGCTGCCAGTGGCGCGCGACGTCCGTCGGGATGGCGCGAACTTCCCGCGTGTCCACCCGCAGCGCCCGGGCCATCTCGTCCTCGATCTCGATCGAGAACAGCTGCTTGATGATGTCCTTGGTGATGTTGGACTTTTCCGCGCCGAGCCCGTTCAACCATTCGGAGAAGTCCTGGGCGCCGAGATCGATCAGTTCCTCGATCTGCTGGAAGAGCGGCTTGTCCAGCAGCTTCTGGTCGGTGCGGTAGTACTTCGTCTGCCACTGGATCCGCTCGTTGCCCGTCTTGCGCAGGTACGCCTCCATCCAGTTGCTCTGCGTGTCGGTCGGGATGATGCGCGACCGGGCGGCCGACCGTTCCTCGACCACCAGCTCGAACGGTGGGGCTGGTTCGCGCCCCTCCATGTCCAGTGTGTCACGCTCCGTCTGTAGATCCAAGTCGCTCCCGTCGTTGTCGCCGTCGTCGTCGTCCCCGTTCGGTTCGGTGTGGTTCGTGGTGACGGGCTCTTGCAGCCGGACCGCTAGAATTCCCTCGAACTCGCGGTCATCGTACGGTGGCAGCTGGACCATGCGTTTCAGCCGGTCGTAGAGCCGCTTCGGGATGATGTGCGTCATGTCCAGATTGATTGGATCGCTCGACGTGGGCTGTGGAGTGTGAAAGAAGACGTCCTTGTAGAGGGTTGGGGAAGTGCACAACTCTTCACGTTGGTTGCTCACCTTCTGCAGCTTTCGCTCCAAGTCGTTTATTAACGTCTCCAAATGGGGATCTCGCTTTGGATGTAGTCTCGTAGCTCGTTTTGAGGCTTGCATCCTCTTCATTTTTGGTTCAGTGGAAAACAATTATGTTTTAAATGATGCCGAGGACGACTGAAGAATTGAAATGCGCTAGAATGTGTCCTAAATAAAATAAACAAACCATCTATTTAAGTTGTTAAGGTAGCGAGCGTTACTATAGTACCCGAAACAAACCCATGTGGCAGGTACGGTTAAAGGGGACAGGAGCCAGAAACATACTGTCAAAAAAACGGTTGTTTCATCATTGCCAGACTGTAGCAGATGTTATGTATTGAAAGAACATTACACATAGTGGGGCAGGAATGTAAATAATTGTAACAAAATGCAAAATTTATGTAAATAATTTCAACAATCGTGCCTTGCTGTGGTCTTGCTAGCAGCTCATTGCTACATGCAAACAAGGCCGCCAACTGCGCTCTAACGTCTAAAGTTGAAAGTTCGGCACCGTTTGCATGCTTTCCGCACGGAGCTTGGAAAAGCAGGCGACAAACTTTGCCGAGGAGCTTCACCGGAGACTTTTTCGCTCGCAAGCTTGACGATTTGAGCTTTTCGTTCGAAATCGTTTCAAACACGAACGGATTGTGGTACCCGATCTATATCGTCGTCGGTTTGTTATCGATGCTTTGCGCTTCGACAAGATAAGACAGATAGCATCAAAGGTTTAACAAGCGATTATTGAGAGAATTACTAGTTTTGTAGATAAGGATTTTACGACGATGTAAGAATGCACCGTTGTAGAATTTTTTTGGCTTGCATTTCGTATGTAATAAAGGTTTAATCTTCCATTTCTTGACAAATTATGGTTTCAATAATAACGCCCTTGCAATGGACACTTTATCAATACTTGTACGTGCGATACATTTCATACCTAATCACTGTAGTTGCCTACATACCATTTTCTTCTTGTTCTTGTTCTTCTTATTCTTCTTTAAAATCAGTTTTATTGAAGGAGTGATATGCCAGATCGGTATGGGTTTAGCATTAGCATAGTTCCAGGACCAGTATGGCTTCACTATTAGTTCCAGGAGCAGTATGAGCTCTGTTTCAGTTCCAATCCAGATAGGGAGTCTGCATCGACCCCCGGAGTGGCTTTGACATCAGTTCCAAGATCGGTAGGTAGTTCCAGGCAGGATTTAGTAAAAGTTCCAGGATCAGTATGAGTTCAGCATCGGTTCCAAGAGCGGCATAGGTTAAGTATGTACTTTAGGATCTGTATGGGTTCAAGATGAGCTCTAGTACCTGTGTGGGTTCAGTATCGGTTCTAGCAGCAGTATGAGTTCCGTATCGATCCCAAGAACTCAGTACTAATTCCAGGACCTCTATAGGTTCAATTTCAGTTACAGGATCGGTATGGGTTCTGTATTATTGCAGGGTCTTGTATGAATACGGTATCAATTTCAGGACCGGTTAAAATTGAATATAAGTTCCAGCACCCGTACAAATCAGTTTCAGGGCCGTTATGACTTCGTTATGAGGTTTGAGACCGAGGTTTTGGAATCGCACTGTAATCGGACCAAATAACTAGTTTAAAATATAGAAGAATATTTGAAGATTTTCAATTCCGAGGCAAACAATCAACAGTGGTGTACAACTCCCACCCATCAATTTTAGGTAGTAGCTCTAATTCTTGCCATTCTTCCTATTGGAATTAGCTGGTTGCAAAAAACACCCAACATCTTCAAAAACAATGCTCACGCTCCTCGAAGCCCCATAACGGCCAGCATTGAAAACCGAAAGGCTGCTTTTCTTTTCCGCCAATTTCACCGAACCGTCCGCACGCCACGTCCTTTAACCGCTCGCACGCGCACGCGATCCACTTCGTCACTCCGGCATGATAAATCTGTTCAGATACATCTTGTTCACGGTGCATGGGCATCGTCTTTATTATTCATGCACAGACACCATTATCCTGTGGAGTGCCGGTGGCCAGTCCTCGTCTCGTTGCAGCACGCGTGTGTGGGAGGGGTCCTTTGCTACTACCCAAAGCGTATATTATATCCGTCGCGTACGTGCGTGTGTATGTGGTTCTGCCGGAGTGTTTTCTATGAAATGTCATTTTCGAATCGAGTG